>NC_084734.1:68444556-68524556 GCF_033978785.1 Entelurus aequoreus | reverse complement strand
TATTCAGCCGGAGCTGGAGGCCACGCCCCCTCCAGCTCAATGCGGACCTGAGACTGAGTGAGGACAGCCTGTTCTCACGTCCGCTTTCCCACAATATAAACAGCTTGCCTGCCCAATGACGTCATAACATTTAGGGCTTTTAGAGAGTAGAGTGCACAACTGCACACACAACAAGGAGACGAAGCAGAAGAACGAGGAAATTACAGACATGGCGACGCCGTCGACGAGCAAGATGAAGAAATACGCTTGCAAGTTCCAAAACAAATGGAAACAAGAATTTCAGTTCATCCAGGACAGTTCGAAGGGGAAGGTGTATGTTGCCTGTAAATATGTAGAACAGACTTCTCCATTGAACACGGTGGCCGAAATCATGAACGGAGAAGTTAAACAGGACAATACTGCCATCTAATGGATAGCCACCGGAACACTGAAATTCAAGTATTTCTTTTATGTAAATAAAATAAATAAATATATATATATATATATATATATATATATATATATATATATATATATATATATATATATATATATATATATATATATATATAGCTAGAATTCACTGAAAGTCAAGTATTTCATACATATATATATATATATATATATATATATATACTCGAGTTGGTGAATTCTAGCTGTAAATAACCACGCCCCCAACCACGCCCCCCGCCCCCAACCACCCCACCCCTGACCAAGCCCCCCGCCCCCAACCCCCTACCCCCCACCTCCCGATATTGGAGGTCTCAAGGTTGGCAAGTATGAATTAGGCAGCTCTTGTCTGACCTTGTTTAGAGGCGGCCACTGTTGTTCATGTCAAAGCCTCCAAACGAGTGTTCAGAAGCTGCATGACTTAGTACACTGGCTTCTCTGCTTTGCATTGACTTACTGTATGTGCATGTAGGGATGGGCAAAGTCGTGGTTAAAAGTTTACATACACTTGTAAAGAACATAATGTCATGGCTGTCTTGAGTTTCCAATCATTTCTACAACTCTTATTTTTTTTGTGATAGATTGATTGGAGCACATACTTGTTGGTCACAAAAAACATTCATGAAGTTTGGTTCTTTTATGGGTCTACTGAAAATGTGACCAAATCTCCTGGGTCAAAAGTATACATACAGCAATGTTAATATTTGGTTACATATCCATTGGCAAGTTTCACTGCAATAAGGCGCTTTTGGTAGCCATCCACAAGCTTCTGGCAAGCTTCTGGTGGAATTCTTGACCACTCCTCTTGACAAAATTGGTGCAGTTCAGCTAAATTTGTTGGTTTTCTGACATGGACTTGTTTCTCCAGCATTGTCCACACGTTTAAGTCAGTAACACATGACCAGACACAACAACACTAGTAAAGTACCGTATTTTTCGGACTATAAGTCGCAATTTTTTTCATAGTTTGGCCGTGGGTACGACCTATGCTCCGGAGCGACTTACACTACCGTTCAAAAGTTTGGGGTCACATTGAAATGTCCTTATTTTTTAAGGAAAAGCACTGTACTTTTCAATGAAGATAACTTTAAACTAGTCTTAACTTTAAAGAAATACACTCTATACATTGCTAATGTGGCAAATGACTATTCTAGCTGCAAATGTCTGGTTTTTGGTGCAATATCTACATAGGTGTATAGAGGCCCATTTCCAGCAACTATCACTCCAGTGTTCTAATGGTACAATGTGTTTGCTCATTGGCTCAGAAGGCTAATTGATGATTAGAAAACCCTTGTGCAATCATGTTCACACATCTGAAAACAGTTTAGCTCGTTACAGAAGCTACAAAACTGACCTTCCTTTGAGCAGATTGAGTTTCTGGAGCATCACATTTGTGGGGTCAATTAAACGCTCAAAATGGCCAGAAAAAGAGAAACTCGACAGTCTATTCTTGTTCTTAGAAATGAAGGCTATTCCACAAAATTGTTTGGGTGACCCCAAACTTTTGAACGGTAGTGTATGTGTGAAATTATTAACACATTACCGTAAAATATCAAATAATATTATTTATCTCATTCGCGTGACCGACGAAGCAAATGGCAGCCATCGTCACACACACGTCAGCAAGCGTCACTCACACGCCAACCAATAAGAATTCGGCGGGGGCGGGTCATGGCAGAAGTGCATTGTGGGTTTTGGAATGCTAACTGCTTTATGCTATACGCTACTGCCGGAGCTATTAAAATGGATCACATCAACGTTGGCGGTAACTTATAACAACTGAGAAGGACTGAACTAAAATGACACCGAAAAGGAAATCATATACTGCAGATTACAAGATGGACATAGTAAAATATGCAGCAGAAAACGTCGATCGAGCAGCAGAAGGAATGGACGCTAGCGGGGCATAGCAGGAGCGACACCGGGGAGGAATATTTCATGTTATTTAGCGATCGGGAGTGACAGATTGTTTGGTAAACGTATAGCATGTTCTGTATGTTATAGTTATTTGAATGACACTTACCATGATGTGTTACGTTAACATACCAGGCACGTTCTCAGTTGGTTGTTTATGCGTCATATAACGTACACTTATTCAGCCTGTTGTTCACTATTCTTTATATATTTTAAATTGCCTTTCAAATGTCTATTCTTGGTGTTGGATTTTATCAAATAAATTTCCCCCCAAAATTTGACTTATACTCCGACGTTTAGTCCGAAAAATACGGTAGTTACTTTGTTTTTTAGTTTTGTTTATTTTCAATTTCATGATAGCGCTCTCTTGTCCCATCTCGTTTTAAGTAATAATAGCGACCTCCGCCGAGACTCGCTCAGAAGTTGGTTTATAAGGTAAATATCCGATAAAAGTAAACTGATTATTCTGAATGATTAGATGTCATCACTCTTTTCAATAAGGTAAATATCTAGTCAAGGACAGCTGTGGTTGCTCCTTCAGAACACACTGCTCCTTAGTGTTTTGGAAGAGAATTACAAGTCCCATGGAAGAACTATAAATCAAACACGACGTTGTCAGAGGGGATGCAAGCTATATAACGCAATAATATATTACAGCCTTAAACGAGTGGCTTTGCTCTTTGCCCACCAAGACAAAGATTGTGAATGAATGAAATAAGGACTCACACTGTTCTGTTAATTCTCCTGATGAATAAACAAGCTCAAGTTCTTAGAACGATGCAAAGAGCAGGAGACTAACAAATCAAACACACACGGACATACCAAGTTATCGATGCCAGCAAAGTATTTCAACTTCATTTTCATTTATTGTTCAATTGATTGACTTATTGACTATTGACCCATCCGTCACCATTGAACTTTTTCCAAGGAGCAAGTGGCGTTTTTATTAGCGTACTGGCTGCCTCAACTGCAGCGCACACAAACTTGCTGTTTCCTGTAAATGGTAAATGGGTTATACTTGTACAGCACTTTTCTACCTCTAAGGTACTCAAAGCGCTTTGACACTATTTCCACATTCACCCATTCACACACACATTCACACACTGATGGCGGGAGCAAGGGTGAAGTGTCTTACTCAAGGACACAATGGACTTGACTAGGTTGGTAGAAGGTGGGGATCGAACCAGGAACCCTCAGGTTGCTGGCACGGCCACTCTTCCAACTGCGCCACGCCGTCCCCGGCTTCTGATTGGCCTGGAGGCAAAGGACGCAGGGCTCAACAATTGTGATTGATCAGACATGTCAACATGTCTGGTACTCAAATGCGTGTGACAGCGGAGAAAAAAAACACCTCATATGGATATTTATCGCACTATTTAAAACCTCGATTTTGATTGGATGTCGATTAATCGTGCATGTATATCGTTTATTTTGCGCAATGCCACGCGAGAGAAAGAGCAAACCAGAAGGATGAATTTGGTTGGGCAGCTGTGTCTGAAGTCTGGAGAAAATGGAGTGAGAAGATGAGCAGCTTGCAGAGGACAAGTAGTGAAGAAGATCCGCTTACAAGGATGCAAAGATGATTCACATGACACATGAGGTGCGATGCCTCACACCAGTTCACTTATCAGACGCTGTCATTTGTGTGTCATCACTGAGGCAACCTACCGAAACTCTGCAAACTCCATTTTGTTTTTTTCCTAGTGAATTTGTCTCAGATGTGATCACATGACTTAATGGAACCGAAGACTCAGTTTTTGCTGCTTTACGCTGGGGGTGCGCCAGGTCGCGTTGGAGGCCTCTCAGGGATTTTGAACCTGGAGAGGGTCTAGTAGCTGATGGGAGTGGCAGAGCATCTATATTTTATCTGTCATTCATATTTGAGTGCAGTAGATGGGAAAGGAGCGCAAGCACATGTCCCACTCTTTACATTTACACAAGTATTCCAGTGGCAGGTTATCCATTTTAAGTTACAGCACCAGCAAACCCCTCGCCCCCCCCCCCCCCTGTCCCCCTTCATGCTTTTCTCCATTTCCCTGGCTCTCTGTTTTTCTACACCCGCTTAGACAACTCTATTGGATTTTTTACTTCATTCCAAATGAATTGAGCCGCGGCGCTCATGTCGAATTGAGCTCAGTCAATTGCCTAAATGTAACTATGCTCAGTTATCGGTACTGCACCACATGCTATTTGTGGGAAGCCTAAGCATTATAAACAAATAAAACAGCCACATTGCCTCTAGTGTCTTGGTTGGGAATGTACTGCAGTGGTGAATGGTCAGGCAGCGTGAAATTCAATATAGGCCTGTGTGTGGAGAACACTCGACTTGAATCATCATCAATAAACGATATTAGAAGAGCCCTATTATTGCTGGCCACTTCATGCCACATCTGATACAGTATGACGGTCAGAAGAAGCACATACCTTACACAAAGGCTTAAGAATAATGCCAGGTAATGGATAGCATTTTCGTCGACCGGGTGGGCGAAAGGCAGACAATATTAAAGGTGATCTACGATGATTTAAATCTACATTCAGAATGGTCTAAATAAAACACAATGCGTGTTCTAATATACATTTTGCATGAATTTTGTTCCAAAGTCACTTTTGTAACAGTCTATCTGCAAGTGTTCATTTCTGAAGGTGTTCCCAGTTTTGCAAATTAAACGAGGCACCACCCCCCCATTTAAGTTTAAAGGCCTACTGAAATGATTTTTTTTTATTTAAACGGGAATAGCAGATCCATTCTATGTGTCATACTTGATCATTTCGCGATATTGCCATATTTTTGCTGAAAGGATTTAGTAGAGAAAATCGACGATAAAGTTCGCAACTTTTGCTCGCTGATAAAAAAAAGCCTTGCCTGTACCGGAAGTAGCGTGACGTCACAGGAGCTAGTATTCCTCACAATTCCCCGTTGTTTACAATGGAGCGAGAGAGATTCGGACCGAGAAAGTGATGATTACCCCATTAATTTGAGCGAGGATGAAAGATTCGCAGATGAGGAACGTTACAGTGAATGACTTTAGAGGCTGCTAATACACTGATCCCACCTACAACAGGCAAGGCTTTTTTTTATCAGCGAGCAAAAGTTGCGAACTTTATCGTCGATTTTCTCTACTAAATCCTTTCAGCAAAAATATGGCAATATCGCGAAAAGATCAAGTATGTCACATAGAATGGATCTGCTATTCCCGTTTAAATAAAAACAAATCATTTCAGTAGGCCTTTAAAGTGACAATGTAAACATCCACTAATGTTTAGCTTCGCTGGCTTGAAATATTTTTTTCTGAGTGATGGTTTATGAGCAGTGTTCGAAATAACGCCATTATATAATAACGGCATTACTAGTAACACGTACTTTAATACATCCATTTTATTAACACTACTATTGATGTGGTCATAAGTGCAGCAAGTTCAATGCAGGAAATATATTTTTACTCGTGAAAGCAACAAGCAGCACCGCACTAAAATAAACTTGGTATCAAATAGGAAGAGGCACCAACACACTGTGACACAACAGGCAACAACATACATACGCACATGTACACAATGGGAATAATGAACAACAAAATCAATGATTGAAATGACACATTTGCCATCCAAACAATACACCGTATCTCTTTATTAACCAGAGGTAATACAATTTGGTGAACAGATTCAAAAGAGCTGGGGTCAGAGCCGACAAACTAAATTAGCTAACTGCTATAGCTAACAAACACAGCTTCGTTGAAACCCTCAATGACATCATATGTCTCTAGACAACAAGCCCCGCTTTTAAAAGTACACACACACACACTGTGAACTCATATGAAACGTCTCTCAACTGCACATGCCAGATATTTGAAGTTTTATGTTATGTGCGGTGGAGAAGGAGACGGCACTGAGACAGGGACGTCGCTTAGCCTTAGGCGTGTTTATTAAAATAATAGAATGACGTATGCAAGTAATCCAAATACTTATGGTGTGACTATGTGTTGGGTTGAGTTGAGTGTTACCAGGAGTTGTTGAAGGTGCGTGTTGAGGAAGGTGCAGAAGTCCAGAAGGAGCAAGGCAGGTTCGGAGGTCCGTGGGCAAGCAAGAGGTCAAGGGCAGTAGCGCTTTGTCAGCGTCAGCGTCAAGAGTCCGTGTCCAGGCGAGGGGTCGAGAACCAGAAAGGCAGCAAGAAGACAGGAGGGAATCCAGGGAGACAAGACACACAGCTCGAATCCAGGGAACGAAGAGGAGCTGCAGGGTGACGACACAGCACACAAGACGATGAGCACGGAGGGGAAACACACAGAGCAAGGAAGCACATAGGCGAGGAGAGCTAGAGACGTGTAGGGCTTACTGTACGAGACAAGTAGCTACGTTCTGGCACTGGAACACAGGATCCGCTGGCTTATGAAGGACGTGGAGCCTTAATCAGGTGTATAAATTGCTGATTGTGTGCAGCCGCACGGAGGCGCAACCACAGCAGGAGAGGAACGCCCGTGGGCGTGTCCCGAGGCGTGCTCAGAGGAGCGCACAGCAGACTGTGTGGGGGCAGGGGCTTGAGCCGTAACATTTTATATATATATTCTTTAAGTAGCATATTAATTAATTCCCCTAGTGATTATTTACATGTATTAAATACTAAGTCTGTTAGTAATTCACATACTTTTTTGGTAAAGTAATGAGGAACTATAATCAATTAATCAAATTTCAGAACACTGTTTATGAGTTGGCAATGTGTCCATGGTGCACCCCGCCCAAGTGCAGTTGGATAGGTTCCAGCCCCCCTCACTTTATGAAATCAGCATGCTTGCATGCACCATGAGACTCCTACACTAAAACCCTTGGTTATCATAGAAACTTCTTTGTTACAAGCTATTATTATGACATTGACCCAAAGCAAGTGCTGGGGCTGAGTTTGGTGACCTCGCACCATTTGTCGCAGGCTGCCTTTTGAGGACCTTTGTTGCATTCTTCTCTCTGTCGAGGATGAACTCAATGAGGCCACAACACTGATGCTTCTTGGCACGCACACAAAAGTATGAGCTTGTTGTGTTTGTGCACTTTCCTCTGGCATTCCACTGTGAGTGTTGTGTGTGCACACGCAGCTAAGTGACAAGGTTATAGGTAACATGTGTCTCCTCTGATGGATGACCTTGGGGTGTGCTGTCCAATCCATTGTGCAGATACCATCAGAGCTACACTCTTGCTGCCCCCAGTCTTACAGATAACCTCTCAAAGAGCCAAATCGACTAATTTGACCTCCCTCTGCTCCATGCCTGCAATTGATCTCATCTGGTCATTTTGTATTCATTAAACATATATATTGCCTGTAAAGTTGTAGTGTTTTGTAATTTATTTCATTAAGAAAAATGTTTTACATTTTTAGTTTTTTGTCCACCATCCTCCAACAGCTACATCAATCCATGTCTCTATATTTTCTAATCATATATAGTGGTACCTCTGTTTCCATTCCTGTGACGATAACACATTTTGTTAGACAATATATTGTCCGACAAATTACTGCCAATAACAATATTATGGTCAACATTATTTTGAGACAATGTTAACAACTAATATAATTATTATACAGTATAGGGCTGCAGCGATTAATTGAATACATCCTGTAATTGGATTAGAAAAAAGCTTTGACTTATATTCTGTTGCTTCGATATGCCTTTTTAAATATATTTTTTTAATAACATTTATAAAATCCGAACCCCATTGAGTGGCTGGAACTTTAAATATGCGGATATAGTTTTTGCACTGCCTCTGCAATAGAGCGCACATAGCGGTATGTGGGTACTGTGATCTGTGTGGCGGCTAACAGCGGAGATTTAAAACACTTTTATGAATGTACACGTTAAAAGTGCAATTTCAGTGTTGACAATATGCATTTATTAGGAAAAAACAAAACAATGAATGTTATGGCAAGCGTAAAATTGTTGTTTTTTGAACTACTTCCCCAAAAATACACTTTGAGGCTAATACGTCTGTTTTATCCGATTATTTGACTAATCGGAGAAACTAATCAATAACTAAACTAATCCTTAGCTGCAACCCTAACAATATATCCTACTGTACTATTGCTAGAACACGTTCAAATGTAAACAAGCTCCCGAAGACCAGTCTGTTTAGAGGGCAGAGACTAGGAAAACATACACACATTTCTGCGTTTTTTTTTTCTGCTTCTATCTACCTTCTGCTGGCGATCCATCAAAACTCATCCAGAAATCCAAGCCATCCACTTGCAACTTGAATCCTTGCCCTCCTACCTGATAATAGCATCCCTCCACTACCTCCTCCTCATGATAACTGCGATCATCCATTCCTGCCTCACCTCTGGTTCGGTCCTGTCATCTTTTAAAACTGCTACGTTGACCCCAATCCTAAAGAAACCTGGTTCAGACCTCAATATCTTTAAAAAATCTATGTCCTATCTCTAACCTGCCATTTCTCTCAAAAATCCTGGAAAAAAACAGTAGCTCTACAGATTCATGCCCTTCTCTCCAGCAATAACCTGTATGAACAGTTCCAGACTGGTTTTCTCGCCCTACACAGTACAGAAACAACTCACAAATGACCTTCTGTTAGCAGCTGACTCTGGACTCCTATACATCCTCATCTTCTTTGATCTGAGTGCCGCATTTGGCAACATATGTCATTCCACCCTCTTTAATTCGACCCTCCTTGACCGACTAGCCTCCATTGGTTTATCAGACACACCCCTAGCCTAGTTCTACTCTTATCTCTCTGGCCGTACTCTGTTCATCCAGTTAAAATAATTTTCATTTAATTAGTCTCCCCTCTCTTCTGGTGTACCCCAGGGCTCTGTCCTTGGCTCTACACTTGTCATCAGCTACCTTCTCGCACTTGGTCAAATTATTCGTAAATATAACATACATTTCCACTGTTACACAGATGACACCCAGCTCTATGTTTCCTCCAAACGCTCTTCCACTTTTCCTCCCTCCTTCTTGTGTGCCTGTTCACAGAATACAATTCTGGTTCACAAGTAATTTTCTTCAAATGAACAGTGATAGAACAGAGATAGTCCTCATTGGCTCTAAGTCCATACTCTCCAAGCACCCCAGTTTCACAATCAACAAACAATTCCTTGGTCTCCCCTTCCAACCATGTTAAGAGTCTGGGTTTCGTCCTTGACAGCACCCTGTCATTTTATACCCACATCAACAAAACCATCCGATCCGCTTATTTCCACCTCCGTAACATCCACCGCCTCCACCCTTCACTCACTCTTAATAGTGCTGCAATCCGAGTTGACTCTCTTGTCACTTACCGTCTGGATCATTGCAACTCCCTACTCTTTTGGTCTCCCCCACAAACTCCTCAATTAACTTCAACTAGTCCAAAACGCTGTTGCCGGTATAATCACCAGAAATCCTGTCATCAGTCACATCAACCCCGTTCCTCACTAACAACTCCAATGGCTTCCCATCAAACATTACTGGATCTACTACAGGATCATTCTCCATACACTTAAGGCTATACACAACCTCACCCCGCCATACCTCTCGGACCTCCTACACACCAAAATTCCTACGATCTCTCAGGTCTTCCTTCTCAGCCCGCTTTCAGCCGCTCTGCACCTCGCCTCTGGAATTTCCTTACCCTGACAACAGAAACATTGACTCCATTATCATTTTAAAAACCTACCTCAAAGCCCACTTGTTTCGGCAAGCCTATGTCTGACACAAATTTATGTTTTTAATTGTTGCTTTGCTTAAATTTAAAATTGTTATGCTGCCTTTATGTGATGTAGGGTAACCTTGAGTGCTTAGAAAGGTGCTTACAAAATGAATGTATTATTATTGCTAGTATTATTACATGCACATGCATGATATCAAGGCAGTTAAATTCATTGGCTTCAGTTTCATTTGTCATTCAATTACCGTAATTTCCGGACTATAAGCCGCTACTTTTTCCCCTCGTTCTGGTCCCTGCGGCTTATACAAGGGTGCGGCTTATTTACGGCCTGTTCTTCTCCGACACCGACGAAGAGGATTTCGGTGGTTTTAGTACGCAGGAGGAAGACGATGACACAATGATTAAAGACTGACTTTTCATATACCGGTAGGCTGGTTATTTTGATAACGTACAGGCGAGCACTTCGTATTACTTTGCACCGTTGCATTATTTGTACTCTGCACAAATGCTGTTCGCCATGTCAAAGATGTGAAAGTTTGATTGAATGATTGAAAGATTTATTGTTAATAAATGGGACGCTTTGCGTTCCCAAACAGTCATCTCTGTCCCGACAATCCCCTCCGTGGTAGCAGGAACCCCTATATACTACGGTAATTACACATCAAAACCCTGCGGCTTATAGTCGGGTGCGGCTTATATATGGAGCAATCTGTATTTTCCCCTAAATTTAGCTGGTGCGGCTTATAGTCAGGTGCGGCTTATAGTCCGGAAATTACGGTAATTGACTATTGTCTCCTGCTTACTGAATCGTATGAAGAGCGTAAGATTTTCCCCTTAAGAAATAATGTCACACACCTATTGGACTTTAAAGGAATGGCCTGCGGGAAACTGTGGCGGGGGTATGAAGATGCCTCTACGGGGCTCCAGTCCTCCCGACTTGTCTCCTGCTCGTCCATCCATCAATTTTAACTGCATGTTAGACACTTCGGGTTTGGGGGGATCGGCATGGTAGGGACCCACCATGACCCTGATGTCCTCCAATTTTAATCGTATCATTAGTCCCCAGCCACATACTGAATTCCCTCACGCTGGCACACACATCAAAAGGGACTGGAGGTTGGCTGTGATGGTTGACCTCTTAATTTTAACTACACAGTAACACTCTGGGGGCCTTATACACTCCCACATCTCATGCATGGGTGAGATGGGATCGGGGGGTGTGGCCCGCCCACTCATTGCCTCCTCAACCGGCACAGGCTCAGGGGACTGTGGTCTAGTGGCCTGCCAATCCCTTGTAGGGACCTCGCTAAGGGCGTGCTCTGTCTGTGGGCCGAGTCTTGCGCCTGGTTGAGATCACTGCCGTGGGCAGTGGGGTGGGTTCTATCTCTGTTGGGGAAGGAGTGGGGGACCTTCAGGTAGGAGCGGCCGGGGCACTGAGCGGAATGGCTGGATGGAGTTGTTGTGTCTGGGATTGTCGCGGTTATCATTGTGGTTGTGGTGTTGTTTGGCGTACTCAGGGTTTGGTTGTGCACAGATTGAGGTCTTTTTTTTGTATGACTGGGTTGAGTGGTCACACGGTAGGCTTTCTTGGCGGAGAGGTCACCGGGCTTAATGGGGGCCATGGTGTTTTGGTATGTGTGCTTTGGACGTGTTTGTCATCTTTTTGACGTTTTGGGGTGTTTTCTATTTTATTTTATGTATGTCGAGCTGTCGTCTGGGTGCGGGCTTATCAGGGGTTGTCACTGGGGGTGGAGCTGCGCGGCCAGACCTGTGGGAGATGGGGATTGGATCGGCTGGTTTTTGGTGGACGGTGGGTTCAGCCAGCTTCTATATGGATTTGTTTGTTTATATACTGTATGTGTGCATGTATGGGTGTGTGTACGTGTGCATGTATGGGTGTGTGTATATGTATGTATGTAGGTATGTATATGTTTGTACGTGTATGTGTACGTGTATGTATGCATGTGTGTGTATATTCATCCATCCATTCATCCATTTTCTACCGCTTGTCCCTCTCGGAGTCGAGGGGGGTGCTGGAGCCTATCCCAGCTGCATTTGGGTGGAAATCGGGGTACACCCTGGACAAGTCGCCACCTCAAGTTCAACATTTGCAGCTTCGAGTCGATTTCACCTCACTCTATCGGCTTCCGTCTGCTCCAACGTTTCATCCTCTTCTTCGTGCTCACTTCTAAAAGCAGCAGTTCATCCTTTGTTCATTCTGCATTAAAAAGATAAGGTTGTGAATCCTCATTTGTCCAAAAGTAGCCGTCTTCATTGTTTGTTACCAAGTCTGCCATGATTAGAAGATACTCAAGCGTTTTGTATCCGGAATTATGAACACAATTTGTTGCTAGAAGTCAGGGGTGCACTGCTGTGGAAACAGAAAGCAATGCGCCAAATAATTAGTTCCGGCATTGATAATGACCAAAATACGGTAAATATTGTACATATTACATATTGTTATGAACTTGTCTGTTACTACATTGTATATCGACTTGCAGTGTGTATATACAATGTTGATGGAGGGTTTAAAAGTTGTCTAGAGGGCTTTGAAGGCTACAATGGTGACTCCATTTAGCCGCATCTTCAAAGTGTTTTTTAAAATAATTTTTAAAACCCTAAAAAAAAAGACGTGTATTTTCCTGTCTTATAATGTTTGTGAACGATAGGCAATTTAAAAAAAAAGTGCAGTTCCCCTTTAAGTCACCAATGTGCATTTAATTCTACTGAAACTAAGGCAGTGTAGGAAAACCAAAACATAGTTTTTCAGGGAAATGCCTAAAACCAAGTACTAAAATCTGGTTGTGTGAAAACCAAGGTACCACTCTAAATGACTTCATGAATCATAATGAACATAACATATTTTGCATTTTGTTCAACCATACTCCAAAGTGGCCTTACAAAAGCTTACAGTGGCCGTCATTCCCCCATCTTACCCCTCATTTAATTTCTTCTGTGTGCCTTCCCAGCCACGTCCTCTCTAATGAAGCTAAATCTAGCATGCTAAATGGAACCAGTCAGCTATGTCATTGATGCTAGAGTGGCTGCAGCTCTCTTCTGCTGGACCCAAAGGGCACATATAGGCCCATTCTGACATGTGCATCTGTGCTAGCTGTGGAATACGACAACTCTTGAGTTCATCCCAAAACTGCAGCACGGGTGTGTGGGCTGCATAGAACTGATAAAGCAACAAACATGCACATACAAATGCAACTGTAGCATCAGTCAAAGTCCTGTTACACTGATCAAGAGTACAGAGGCACACTCTGCAGGCTACCAGCCTACTGATTGCGCTGCTCTTTGCTTCAAAGTTCTCAGCTTTGGGATTTGTATAGAATCTAATGGCTTTGGAGTGTGAGTGCACATAGTAACACAAGTGGAAAAGCACCGTAATAGAGCACCCTAAATGACAATCCAAAAAGCACACACACTTAGGGGTGTACACATGTGATCACACACCGTGTAAAATCTCATCTCATCTCGAAGTCCAATATATCCCTCACAAACCCATTAAATGTGCTTCATACAAAAGCCTCTCTCAGGATACAGTGATGGAAAGTAGGAGCACAGCCTAAAGTAGGAGAATTGTTCGAAATCACCTTTTGTAAAAGTGGACTTTTTGTGTAGGTTTGCTCTGTTCATTTGTGGAAATGCACTGATTCATCATGAACAAGATATAAAATACTGTAAATTAGGGGTGTGTAATACTGGGGCTTTTGGTATTGATCTGATACTGATACCAATACCCACCATGATATCAATGCAATCGATATTTAGGTTGATACGCCCACCCCTACTGTAAATGCTCTGTGCCGTAATGAACAGTCACATTGTATGTTTTCAGTATTATTTATTACATAGTATAGACCAGGGGTCGGTAACCTTTACCAATCAAAGAGCCATTTTAACAAATTTCACAAATTAAAGAAAACAATGGGAGCCACAAAACTCTTTTGAAAATTTAAAATGATATAACACTGCATACAAAGCTTTTTTTGCTATGTTTTAACCAGGGGTCTCAGACACACGCCCCTTAATATGAAATGTAATGATAGTGCGGCCCGCGAGTTTTTAATGAATGGCGCATGTCAACGTCATACTTGCCAACCCCCACAATTTTTCCGGGAGACTACCGAATTCCGGGGCGTGATGACACTGCTTTTAGCGCCCTCTACAGTATGTTCAAACAGCGCACCTACTAGGTACATGTTGAATGCAGCTTTGGCTTGCGTACGTTAGAGACAGCAAGGCATACTTGTTCAACAGCCACACAGCTTACACTGACGGCAGCCGTATAAAACAACTTTAACACTGTTACGTTACAAATATGTGCCACACTGTGAACCCACACCAAACAAGAATGACAAACACATTTCTGGAGAACATCCACACTGTAACACAACATAAACACAACACAACAAATACCCAGAATCCCATGCAGCCCTAACTCTTCCGGTCTACATTATAAACCCCCGCTACCACCAAACCCCGCCCACCTCAACCGACGCACGGAGGGAGGGGGGGATTGATGTGTGGGGGGGTTTGGTGGTAGTTAGGGCTGCATGGGATTCTGGGTATTTGTTGTGTTGTGTTTATGTTGTGTTACGGTGCGGAGGTTCTCCAGAAATGTGTTTGTCATTCTTTTTTTGGTGTGGGTTCACAGTGTGGCGCATATTTGTAACGTAACAGTGTGAAAGTTGTTTTATACGGCTACCGTCAGTGTAAGCTGTGTGGCTGTTGACCAAGTATGCCTTGCTGTCTCCTACGTGTGCTAGTATAAGCTTCCTACAACATGTGGCCGAGCTGGCACGCCGATTGTGCTGGCTATTGAGGACGATAAATGCAGTGCTCGTTTGTGCTGGTTACAGAGGACAATAAATGCAGGGCCATTAGAGCACACCCTTAATTTAGTTGTTAGGGTGAAAATTGGAGAATATTTGCCCCGGGAGATTTCTAGGAGAGGCACTGAGATCCGTAAGTCTCCCGGGAAAATCGGGAGGGTCGGCAGGTATGCAGCTGAGCCGCATCAGAGTGGTCAAAGAGCCGCATGCGGCTCCGGAGCCGCGGGTTGCCGACCCCTGGTATAGACAATCTATTTTAGGGTTCTTACTCGACTTTGATGTGTTTTCACATGATCACAGAATTAGTTTGTTTTGAGGGTTGGCAGTGGAAAACAAGATACATTGCAATCAAGGAATCAAGGCACTGCAAGACACCTTACTTTGCCAATTGTTCCCCTGGGTGCTTGAAAGCTGCCCACTGCTTCAATGTGTCAGTAATGGTGTGTACTTGCTGTTTTCGGGACTGTGTGGGTTAAGATCTGAAGCTGTAATGTGTTGTGTATGCATGTGCATGACTAAAGACAGTTTTTTTTCTTTGATGAAATCTTTATTTCAAGATGAGCAGTTCTTGTAAACAAAAAAAGTGAACTACAATGGAGTGGTTGTTTTTTTTTAAGATTGCAGTTACTACAAGACTAGTTAGTTCACAAATCCATCAATCTTTTCACTGATTGCTTTCAACTAATGTAATCTGTTATACCTCCCATGCTAATGTGTGAATGTGAGTGTGAATGTTGTCTGTCTATCTGTTGGAACAGCCATGAGGTGGCGACTTGTCCAGGGGGCAGCTGGGATAGGCTCCAGCCCCCTCGGCGACCCCAAAAGGGATATGCGGTAGAACATGGATGGATGGACACCAAACATAGCAACATAACCTCAGGATGTAACGATATGAACATTTTATATCACAGTTATTCTGACCAAAATTATCGGGGTTATCAATCATTACTACTAGCACGGTATTGTTATATGTGCTAAAAAAAAGTAACTTAAAAAAAGGACCAAAAAAAAAAGAGAAGAAGGAAAAAAAAAAAAAGTACTGAAATCTTTTAACTAGTTTTCCGTTTTACGAAAATTACAGTTTGAATCGGTTATGAAGTTTAAATCAAGAAAATATGACAATGTCATTTGAATAATCAGAACTGACCAGAATATAAAAACATATTTTTTCACTAAAAACAGTCTGAAAAAGATTAGACTTCTTACATTCGGCTTTTATAGTTTTATAAAAATGTAAAATATGAAAAAATAGACCTATAATAATGACCTGTTAATTTGCATGCCTATTTAAGGCTAAAATATTCTCTCGCGTCACGTAGCTTCTGTCCCCTCATACGACGTCTTGAATGGTTTGTAGCTCCTCCACACGGGCTGACGCTTAACTTGCAATGGTCCTCTAAAACTCCAGAGGTCAGTGTTTTCTTGAGTAAGCAACCACAACTCTTGTATACTAGCTATTAACGTCATGTGTGTAGCAGCTGTGAATAATGGTGACTTAAGCGACGTCCAGTGAATTGTCCGGATTGCTCCAAAACTGGAGGAGAAGACGTTGGCGAAGGTGGTCTGTACAATCCTTGAGCGAGCCGAGGCAGTACAATGATGTACTAAAAAAGCAGACCAATCACTGCTCCCTGGTCCTTATTGCCGCTGACGCGAAGCTAGCTTTTTTTTGGAAGTGTACATAAAAGTCTGCCGGAGGCTTTGGAGGGGGAGGAGCCAGCCTGCATCAGTCATCCAAGCTACAGTATGTGATGCGAGAGCATATTTAATCTTTAACAGGCCATTGTTGCTCCTCAGTGGAGCATTCTGCCGCACATTGTAGGAGAGAAAGGAGAAGAATCCCATTTTTGCATGCTTTTTCTTGCCATTGTAATGCTGGTCTGAGTCGTTGGCCCATGTAACATTCACAGCTGAGTGCTTTGTGAACGCAATGGTGCTGTGTTCTTCAAAAGCCTATTTTAGAACTTAAAAGTTGAGTTGGTAAAAAAAACTGTACAATATGAAATGTATTTAAACCATCAGACAGCATTGTGTTTTGGAATATTTTAGTTTTGTTAGGTAATAAGTAGGGGTGTAACGGTACACAACAATTTCGGTTCGGTACGTACCTTGGTTTAGAGGTCACGGTTTGGTTAATTTTTGGTACACTAAGAAAACAACAAAATATAAATGTTTTGGTTATTTACCAAATTTGTAAACAGAGGCATAACATACATATACACACAGGGTCCATTGCCAGGGTTAATGTGGTCAACATATAAAAAATAAATAAGATAAGGCTCAGAATGGTTTCTAAACAAAACCTTTCTACATATAAAGTGCTTTTTTTGATTGATTGATTGATTGAGACTTGTATTAGTAGATTGCACAGTACAGTACATATTCCGTACAATTGACCACTAAATGGTAACACCCCAATAAGTTTTTCAACTTGTTTAAATCGTGGTCCACGTTAATCAACATTAAACTGCCTCAAGTTGTTGCAAAGATTAAATAAAATGACAAAACTTTCTTCTACATATAAAAAGTGCAACATTAAACAGTTTCAAGTCAACTCAGCCTCAGATTAACATTGTTCTTCCACCATAGAAGTGGGTCAAAATCTAGTTTTTAATGCAATATGGACTTATATCTGCTGCTATAAAAACATCTGTTATTGCTTTAGCCCTGCCTGACTCGCCGAGGAGAGGCTGCTTGAATGCGGTGGTGACGCTTCAAATGGGTTAGCATGTGTTATGAGAGTAGCGTATGTGTGTGGCCCTTTAATATGTGACAGCATGTGAGGTGAGTGTGTGGGCGAGCGAGGTGATGGAGCGGTAGCATGAGTGCGGGGAGTGGCTAGTGTTTTGTTGGATTGGCTGTGTGCAAGACCTCAATAAAGCCACAATTTGCAACTAATCGCCAGACTCGTCATTTACCCTGGAGTCCAGAGCTGTGGAGACCCACTGCCGGGTAGAGTGAAGGGTGTTGACCCCGAGAATACATCGGCTCTGGAGGAGTGTCTCCCCTGCGCTCCTCGACTACGGTCTGGGAGCCGGAAGCAGGAAAGGTGCAACACATGTTTGACGTGTTGTCATAAGCAGCTGCTGAACAATGTCGGCAAACCTCTGTCCTCCATTGTTGTATCGCGCAGCCAAAGTGTTCCCAAACGGGAGATCTTAACGAGGCAGGAGGGTCTTCCAGCTCTGGCTTTTACATGTTGTTCTAGCCCCGTCGCCGCTAGCATGTGTACTCGTTCGGTTCACCTCCGAACCGAACCGAAACCCCTGTACCGAAACGGTTCAATACAAATACACGTACCGTTACACCCCTAGTAATAAGTCATAACATCTTCCCAATCAGATTTGGTTAAACAGGCAACCTGTTTGTTGGTTTAAGCTTGTAGATCGTTCACATTTCCCTGAGGACTAATACTGAAATGCCTACCTCTCAAGCCCCCGTTGACACCTCATCGTACCCCTCCACTACTTGAGTAGCACAGGGGAACGCTAAGCTAAGCCACCTACCAAAAGGTCTAACAAGTATCTCTTATTAATTATGATTCAGAGAACACAACACAAATGTATGAATGCAGCCTTAGGAAACAACAAGGCACATTTTTATATAATAGGGATCAATGATGTGGACTCATCTACTGTCAAGCAGCTTAGGAATATAATCAATCAAATATGATGAATGAGTGAACTGATATTCAAAACATGATTTAAAAATACGATTAATTGTGTCTTGCAAAGAGGGGCCGACTAATATCAATCAATCAATCAACATGTATTTATATAGCCCTTATTAACACAAGTTTATCAAAGGGCTGCACAAGCCACAACGACATCCTCGGTTAAGATGACACATCAGGGCAAGAAAAAACTCAACCCAATGGGATTACGATGAGAAACCTTGGAGGGGACCGTAGATGTGGGGATCCACCATCTCCCCCCCCCCCCGACCCCCACCCCGCCACTCCCCCAATGGGCGACTAGTGCAATTGACGTCGAGTAGATCTAGTTAATAATGTGGGAGTCCAGTCCATAGTGGGGCCAGCAGGAGATCATCTTGAGTAGAGACAAGTCAGCAGCGCAGAGACGTCCCCAACTGATGCACAGATGATTGGTCCAACCCGGGTCCTGACTTTGAACAGCTAGAGCCTCATCTGTGGTGACCTAATAACCTCTCCACGCAGGAGAGGGAGGCAGACCAGAAAAGAAACGGCAGATCAACTGGGGGTCTATTTAAAGGCAACCGTATACAAATTAGTTTTAAGATGGGACTTAAATGCTTCTGCTATTCTAATATTCAAGATGGTCTTATATTTGGGTCAATATGATGATGATAATAATTAGGGATGTCCGATAATGGCTTTTTGCAGATATCCGATATGCCGATATTGTCCAACTCTTGAATTACAGATACCGATATCAACCGATACCGATATCAACCGATATATACAGTCGTGGAATTAACACATTATTATGCCTAATTTGGACAACCAGGTATGGTGAAGATAAGGTACTTTTTAAAAAAAATAATCAAATAAAATAAGATAAATACATTAAAAACATTTTCTTTAATAAAAAAGAAAGTAAAACAATATAAAAACAGTTACATAGAAACTAGTAATTAATGAAAATGTGTAAAAGTAACTGTTAAAGGTTAGTATTATTAGTGGACCAGCAGCACGCACAATCATGTGTGCTTACGGACTGTATCCCTTGCAGACTGTATTGATATATATTGATATATAATGTAGGAACCAGAATATTAATAACAGAAAGAAACAACCCTTTTGTGTGAATGAGTGTGAATGAGTGTACATGGGGGAGGGAGTTTTTTTGGGTTGGTGCACTAATTGTAAGTATATCTTGTGTTTTTTATGTGGATTTAATAAAAAAAAAACAAAAAAAAAAAAACGATACTGATAATAAAAAAAACGATACCGATAATTTCCGATATTACATTTTAACGCATTTATCGGCCGATAATATCGGCAGACCGATATCATCGGACATCTCTAATAATAATAATATAAATAATGGATTAGATTTTTGTAGCGCTTTTCTATACACTAGACTAGTGGTTCTTAACCTGGGTTCGATCGAACTCTATGGGTTCTGTGAGTCTGCCTCAGGGGTTCGGCGGAGGTCAAGACACACCCGACTCATCGTGTAAATAAAAACTTCTCCCTATCGGCATATTATGGATACCCCTAAACAATGTTCCCTATAATTTTCCATCTGATTTGCAGGTGTGTCATTTGTTGTGGTTCATTTTGTGCACCAATATAAAAAAACATATAACTTTGTCTTGAATTTAAATTTTTATTTTTTATTTTTCACTAAAGAAGGGTTCAGTGAATGCACATATGAAACTGCTGGGGTTCGGTACCTCCAACAAGGTTAAGAACCACTGCACTAGACACTAAAGCGTGCACAGAGAAGTGGGAACCCATCATTCATTCACTCCACATTCACAACTTTTTGTGGTAAGCTGCATTTGTAGCCACAGCTGCCCTGGGGTAGATTGACAGAAACGTGGCTGCCAGTTTGCGCCTATTCGGCCCCTTTGACCACCACCAAACATTCATATACATTCATACACCAATGTTTTCTTGAACAAATCTTTAAAAGCATTGTCCCATATTTAAGGATTTGTACCTCACAGGCAGCAATGATGAATGAATGTGAAAAATAGCTTCACTTAAGTTCAGTTAAGAATTACTGTGGTTTGTTTTGACCCAGATGTGTCTACCTTTTGTTGAAGCGAGACACCAGATGTAAGTCTGACAATCTGCTCCCCTCCCTGTTCTTCCACTTTTTGACATTTCCGCCCAAGGAAATGACTTTTCTTTGGCATTTTTTTGTCACTGCAGGGTTCTCTCGCTCGCGGGTTCTATACAGCCTGCTGTCACTTATGCGTTTTGATGTGTGTCTTATTGCAGCACCCAGCAGTTTTGTTGAACAATCAGAAACTTCCTCACAAAGAAACGGCACAGAAGTTGAAGTGACTTAAGTGCTCCTCAGTGGTTATAACCTCTGCATGTGCAGATCTCAGGTGACACGGATGCAGAAGAGGCATGTTGTACAGTGTAAAACCAGCCAAAGCCCCAGTGTCACCTCTGTCGTAGTGTTAATTAGACAGTGTCGCCGTCTGTCCCCAACGACATTTATTGCACATATGAATATTTTACCCTGACAGATGGTAAGAATGTCAAGGCGTGACACTGAGTTATTAGGCGCTGGCCTTCTTCCTTGGTGACAGAATGCCGGGCTTGTCAGCACTCGGTTGTTTTAATAACTCACTGGAAGCTTCTCTGCAAAGTTTGCCGTGACTCTGTTTTAGGGCAGGGGTGAGAGACTTGGCGCCTGTGAGATTGCAGAGGATTGGACTGAGTGGGAATTCCTTCACTGAATAAAAGAACAGACATTCTGCCGACTGCTTCCACCTGACGGGCTTTTCTACAACACCTGACCTTCACCTTTACTCTGTGGTCAGATGCACAACTCAGTATGGACCTTCTCTGTGGTCTTAGAATGGGATACCAAATTGTGGTAGTGCAGCCCAATTCTCTCACTCACTGGGCATATTTGACTGCATTCTACTGAAGGTATCTATTGCTGCCTGTACTTTTGCTGTTTTTAATCATAACTTCCATCCATCCATTTTCTACCGCTTATTCCCTTCGGGGTCGCAGGGGGCGCTGGAGCCTATCTCAGCTACAATCGGGCGGAAGGCGGGGTACACCCTGGACAAGTCGCCACCTCATCGCAGGGCCTTAATCATAACTTGATTAAACCATTTTTTTTTTAATTAAATGTATATACTGACGAGAAGAGTGGACATGCACAGTGGCCTTTTTTGTGATTCCTTTCTTTCTTGATGCTTATTTACCTGAAGTTTCATGAGATATGATGAAAGTCTATAGAGATACAGTCTACGGTGGTTTAAAGGCCTACTGAAAGCCACTACTACCGACCACGCAGTCTGATAGTTTATATGTCAATGATGAAATCTTAACATTGCAACACATGCCAATACGGCCGGGTTAACTTTTTAAGTGCAATTTTAAATTTCCCGCCACTCTTCCGGTTGAAAAAGACTTCGGCGGATGACGTATGCGCGTGACGTAGCCCGGGGAACAGAGGTATGCCTTCCCCATTGAATACAATACAAAAAAGCTCTGTTTTCATTTCATTTCATTCCACAGTATTCTGGACATCTGTGTTGGTGAATCTTTTGCAATTTGTTTAATGAACAATGGAGGCTGCAAAGAAGAATGTTGTAGGTGAGATCGGTGTATAGTGGCTGGCTGTAGCAACACAACAAGGACTACTCTCTTGGATAGCAGACGCGCTAGCCGATGCTAGCCGCCCACCGGCCACCGCACGGATGATCGGGTGAAGTCCTTCGTCGCGCCGTCGATCGCTGGAACGCAGGTGAGCACGGGTGTTGATGAGCAGAGCAGATGAGGGCTGGCTGGCGTAGGTGGAGCGCTAATGTTTTTATCATAGCTCTGTGAGGTCTGGTTGCTAAGTTGCTAAGTCAGCCTTAGCGTCGTTAGCAACAGCATTGTTAAGCTTTGCCAGGCTGAGATCTATTAACCGTGTAGTTACATGTACATGGTTTAATAGTATTGTTGATCTTCTGTCTATCCTTCCAGTCAGGGATTTATTTATTTTGTTTCTATCTGCATTTGAGACTGATGCTATCACGTTAGCTTATGCTAAAGAGCTTTGTCGATGTATTGTCGTGGAGATAAAAGGCACTGTGAATGTCCATTTCGCGTTCTCGACTCTCATTTTCAAGAGGATATAGTATCCGAGGTGGTTTAAAATACAAATCCGTGATCCACAATAGAAAAAGGAGAGAGTGTGGAATCCAATGAGCCAGCTTGTACCTAAGTTACGGTCAGAGCGAAAAAAGATACGTCCTGCACTGCACGCTAGTCCTTCACTCTCACGTTCCTCATCCACGAATCTTTCATCCTCGCTCAAATTAATGGGGTAATCGTCGCTTTCTCGGTCCGAATAGCTCTAACTGCGTTGAAAACAATAGGAAAATATGAGGGAGTGAACAACTGACAACGTCACGCTACTTCCGGTAGGGGCAAGGGTTTTTTTTTAATCAGAGACCAAAAATTGCGAACTTTATCGACATTGTTCTATACTAAATCCTTTCAGCAAAAATATGGCAATATCGCAAAATGATCAAGTATGACACATAGCATGGATCTGCTATCCCCGTTTAAATAAAAACATTTCATTTCAGTAGGCCTTTAATGTGCCATCCATCCATCCATTTTGTACCGCTTGTCTTTCGGGGTCGCGGGGGGTGTTGGAGCCTACCTCAGCTGCATTTGGGCGGTAGGCGGGGTATACCTTGAACAAGCCGCCACCTCATCGCAGGGCATTAAATGTGCCAATCTTTGTGTTTTCTGTGTAACTTTAGAAGTGTTTTTTTTTTTTTTTTAAAAAACAATTTACTGTACCAACTAGGTACATCCTGGATGAAAAACAACACTTCCCTTCCCATTCCAAAGAGGAATGGACGCAACTGCCCTAAAATAGGTGTGCCAAACTTGCGGCATTGTATTAAATCATCTTTGAGGCTTTAATTACTGCCAAAGGTAGATCAACGGAGTATTGAGCAAAGGCTGTGAATACTTATGTACAAGTGATTTTTTTTGTTTTTTATTTTTAACACTTATGCATTTTTAAAAAATTATTGCAAAAACAAAATGGAATTATTCAATTTTGGAATAAGGCTCCGACATAACAAAATGTGGGCAGCACGAGGCACAGGGGTTAGTGCTGGTGCCTCACAATAAAAACGTCCTGGGTTCGATTCCCGGACTTGGGGTCTTTCTGTGTAGAGTTTGCATGCTCTCCCGGTGACTGTGTGGGTTCACTCTGGGTACTCCGGATTCCTCCCACCTCCAAAGACATGCACCTGGGAATAGGTTGATTGGCAACACAAAATTGGCCCTATTGTGTGAATGTGAGTGTGAATGTTGTCTGTCTATCTGTATTGGCACTGTGATGAGGTGGCGACTTGTCCAGGGTGTACCCCGCCTTCCGCCAGAATGCAGCTGGGATAGGCTCCAGCATCCCCCGCGAGCCCGAAAGGAACAAGCGGTTGATAACAAATTGTGGAAAAAGTGAAGCGCTGTGAATACTTTCCGGATGTACCGTATGATTTAATTGTTGAGTCACTTGGCAAAGCCAAACATGTGTTATGATACAGTACAGTAAACTGAAGTAAATACCAATTAGTGTAAATGTGTTTGCTCCCCTGCCTTATCAGGTAAGAGATTTCCAACAATTTTTGGTGATTATAATTTCTTGTTACCTACTTGAATGGCGGACAGACTGGCTTGCGGGTTTGAATTTGCATTCTAATTATTTTGTGTGGCTGAAGTTGCGGCAATAATCTTTGATTCTGATTCTGTTCGTCTGGAAGCGTCACATTTTTGCATCAAACAGAATAACAAAGGCACATATATTTGCAGTGTTTTCATTAAGGCACAGCTGACTAATCCCAGTAATTGTGTGAACATTGCCATAAAATGAACTGAATCCACCAGTAAACATTATTACATGCTACAGCTGCTCAATGTACTCACTGCTGCTTAAATATTTAAATGTAGAATGTGTACCACATTACAGCTGATATTTGTACATGCAGTATGTTTGTCCAGAGGCTTGCACTTTTGGCTCAACGCATGAATCTTCTTACTTTACTTTGGGCTGTGGGAGGAAACAGACAAAACAAACTTCGAACAGCGATGTGAGCCGAGATCTGCATGCATCCACCACTGTGCTGCACTGTAATATTAAATAATAATTAGAGAACTCTCAATCAACACTTTGGCCTCTGATCCCGATCCGATTTTTTGGCCTCAGATTTGATCCGATACCTTGACAATATATACTGTAGAACTGAAAATGTTTTATAGTAATTAATAGGGATGGAACAGTATTATGAATACCCGCTATTTCTGTTTCAAAGTCTTCTCAATAATACCGTGAAGTGTGACGGTATCAAACGAAAACTTGGTGAGTGTAGATTTCTTCTGGCGTTTAAGCGTTGGCCGGGTCTACAAATAAACTACATCTTCCAGAATCCTCTGCGCTGTGCAGGACCAGCAAGGTGGGGGTGTTGAACGCCATAAGCAGGAAGTGAGGTTTCTTCGTACTCGTCGTAGATAACATACATTTTTTTTTGGACAATAACCATAAAAAAATGACCTGCTCAGTGGCATTGTGGTTAGAGTGTCCGCCCTGAGACTGGAAGGTCGTGAGTTCAAACCCTGGCGGACAAATAAGCCCAGGCCAAAACCTAACCTCTTTGGCGGAGGTAAGAAAGTCTGCGTTTGGCGTATCCAAGGCAACACAGAGCCAGCCGGTTGCGGTACACTGCACGGCGAGAAACCACCAAAAAGCAAAGTCCAACGTGGGAAATAAGAGTAAACTAAAAAGCTACTTGATACGTTCTTAATCCATCCATCTATTTTCAACTGCTCGTCTGTCGATGTTGCAGGGGGGAGGCTGGAGCCGATTCCTTGTTTGAAACAGTAGATGTTCTTACACAATTATTTGCACTTAGAAATACTTGTTTGTAGTAAACAAAATATGATTAGAACATTTTAGCATTATTAGTTCAAATACAGTGTTTTTATCCTAAACATTCCTGACACGTCATTTTACACAGTATGGCATTTTTACCAAGCTTTTTTTTGGACATACACTCCAATAATATTGTACCGTAATAATACTGTACAGTGAGATTTTAAAGCATCCTTAGTAATTACTTTGAGTAAACACAATAACATTGTTAACACATATCTTATTGGATTTGTAATTTGCTAGTATTGTTAAATTTACGGTATTGAATGCTGAATGTACAAATGTACAAATATTTTTAGTAACTAAACAAAAGCAAATCATTTGTATTGCCCTCCATTTAAATCATTTGGGTTTTGTATCCAGTCTTACTCCGTGAGTTTGTAAACAATAACAAAAAAGGACTAAACAATACTTTGAAATGATAATCATTTAAAAATATCAATGTGATCAGTACTCTGATCAATTTAGCATCGTTTATATACTGATGCTATACTGTGTATCGATAGTATCGACATCTGGATCGATCTTCTCTTTTTTACATTGAAGCTTTAGAATTCTTGTGTCATCCTGCTTGGTGTGTGTAACATTACTTTTATTCTTGTCCTCTTATTCTTGTACTTGGAGTAAATGAATAATATTGTTTGCCATGATGGTAAGGATTAGTATCTTAGAAGCGGCTTTGCACTGTGGATGGGTTCATAGCCCTCAAACTCGACACGGTTTTCTGGCAAGTTCTTTCATGCAACTCCTGCATGTGTGTAACAATAAATACAAACATTTAATTGTGTGTCCTTGCATCCCTTCTCAAGGAATCTTTGACCCGTTTACAATATTTTGCTATGTACATACTGGGACACAGGTGGAGTAAAGATTGGCTGGGCTTGGCAGCTGATCACCAATCAGTTAAAAAAGGCAAATATGGGGTTATTTCTACTATTTCCTGTAAATCTGTAAGTACTGAACATTATTTCAATGGTTTTAGCAGCCAGCAGTGCGCTTTTTCTTGTGGTATATACAGTATATACCGTATATGGGTCATTACGGCAATCATTGGGACAGCGGTACATCAGCTCCGGGAAGACAAGGCTTTGTAGGTGCCTGGGTAGGGTTTACAGAGCAGACACCAAGTTTGAGTCCATGTGGCGAAAAAAGACACCAAAGCAAGCTTTTTTAAAACAAAGATTTGCAGAAAATTGATATTTTACCGGACATTTGAGTGGTTTTTTTTACCCTTTGCTTTTATGTTTTACTTGATTGCAAAATATGTCAAAAATTATGTCTGGGAAGTAATCAAGGAATATGTTCTTATGCTCTTATTACTCCATGTTTTATAGTAGATAGTTTTTTAGTTTTTTTTAAATATTTATTTATTCATTTCATAGGGAAATCATAATACAGGTACTGAGAAAACAGACACTTTTTTTTGTATCCCCCCTTCCCCCAATTTAAAAAAAAAAAAAACATTTAAAAAAATAAAATAAAATACATAAAACAAACAACAATAAGAATAACACCGCCTAATAACCCACCCCGTCTTACATTTCAGTCACAGTGGGTAGCAATGTACTGCCTTCCTCTTCACCACAAGTAGATAGAAAATCACACGGACTGACTAAAAGATAAAAAAAAGAAACAAAAAAAAAATCACAAACGTACAGAGAAGTGTCACTGTATAAAAACAAAACAACATTTTTTTTGTGTTTATAAATCTTACATATACAGTAGTTCTTGAAGGTAAGTAAGTTACTGTGTCCACCCTTGCACTATGAGTAACAATGACCCCACCTGCTTTTAATTGCCCACAATTGTTACAATGCTATAACAATCCTCAGACATTATGATCAATGCCAATATAATATTATCATCTAGCAGCAACATCTTCCTGCACCATCTTCCTTACTAACAAAGTTTGGTAACACTTTAGTATGGGGAACATATGAACCATTAATTAGTTGCTTACTAACATGGGTTAGGGTTAGAGTCAGGGTTAAGGTTAGGGGTAGGGTTAGGGTTGGGGTTGGGGTTGGGGTTAGGGTAGGGAAGACTCTTAGTTAATGGCTTACTGGTTGTATAATAAGGCCATGCAGAATAAGGCATTAATAAGTACTTAATAATGACTAATTAACAGCCAATATGTTACTAATTTGCATGTTAATAAGCAACTAATTAATGGTTCATATGTTCCCCATACTAAAGTGTTACCCAAAGTTTAATAGGAACACCAAAAAGTATTTTTTTCTGAAGTTTTTGGAATGTTTTATATTTACATTTTAGTCCAGTGAATAAACTACTTAAAAAACACTATTGATGTTTTGCTTTTTGTTTGTCGGGCCATTCTCTGTAAACCAAGAACTGTTTGAGATGTAAATCCCAGTGGATCAACTGTTTCTATTGTGCTCGCGCTACCCGTCTGGCATAAACAATCATTGCCGCATTCACTCACCTTTCTTTCGTATTTTGATGCTCACTTTGGACTCGAGCAAATCCAATTGAACTTGTTGACATGCTCACAGGAACATGCCTGGCTGATTTGATATTTGCTTTATGAGCATAAACTGTAGCAAGCATGTAGCCACAACTTGTGTGTTCACGGTATCCAATATGCAGATCAAATTGACTGTTTTTTTTTTTGCATCATTTGGGGTCTAGAATATAAGCCTGGTTTGTTCAGTTATTTCGGTAATATCCTCCTCGCTGTTGCCGGGTCTGTTCACCATAGCTCGTTGTCATCTTTTCCACCATCTCTCACACACATTTTTGAGCTATGTGTAATTACCCAGTTTGTTTGCATCTTGGCTCTAACTGCCTGACTTGTCGCAGCCAGCTTGTGTTCACGGGGCACAGGATGTGGGTTTGCGCGAGGGTTTTGCATTGCACAAAATCAGTCTTTAGCAAATATGGGTGTGACAAGCAAGAGCACGCAACAGTGCCAATGGGTTTCTCAGCACATGTGTGCATCACCCCAAATGCACGCTGGCAACCACGGGGAGACAGAGAGTGGGACCATGTCATCTCTAATCCCTTTGTTTTGAGTCAGATTAAAGCTTTGTGAGGCGTTTGCGAGGCCTGCAGAATGTGGATTTAAGGATTAGTCTAATAAACAGAAGCTCTGTGGCACTCTGGCGGATTGTCCTGCACACTTTTTTTTAACATTCGAAGAAATTAGAGAATGAGAGGACATACATAGAGAACATAGAAGGTGGACGTTGTGTCTCTACACCTCTTGATCAGTCTTGTGATTTACACTAATGCTTACAGTGGCACTTCAATTTGCAAAACCCTTATCACAAGAATGTTGGATTTACGAACCACAGACCAAATAAAAATATACTTTGTTGTATGAACCATATCTTGGTGTATGAACTGTCATCTATCCATTGTGTGCCTAGCGGAGCAACCATTTTGTCTGTCTGGTCTGTAACTACTTTTTTAATTACTACTTTGTGTAGTTCTAAGTGTTTCTTTTTAAGCCCGTTTACTGCATTTTCCTAGTTTTTCGAGCTCAAAATGCGTCCAAAAAACGTAATGGACAAGCAATGTGTGGTTTGAGACAGTCAGGAAGTGTCCACAGCATTGTCATCACTGTCCCCTCCCTTTTGCTGCACGTAAAGACAATTAAGTGCACCACAGGGCTAGTGACAATTTGTGTGTGTGTAGGCAGGGCGGCTGTGAATAAGGATAAACTAGCTAGTTGTTGTTGTTTAGGCTTCGTTACTAATAGGCCTGGGCCGATATTCGATTAGTCAATTAGCAGACGATAACTCGCCATGTGCAGGCTTCAAGAGCATTCACGGTTTTAGCGGAAATGCGCTTTTGTACCATCGCTGAATGAAAAGAAGAGGGTGAATTATCTTGTCCTCATTAAGTGTCTTTCGTGCACCAATGCGGGACCGCTGGCCCGCGAGCATCACACAGTGCAACCAGTTCGCATGTAGCAGCTACAATGGACAACATTATCACAAAACCAAACACCACCGCACCAATGGTGGAATATTTCAGTTTAAACCATCGGAACAAATTGAGCCTATCAACAACAAGAAGTCAGTTTGCAGAATGTGCGCAACTACAACAAACCAGCACACTCGAAACACAACCATCTGACAGTAAACACTCACTTTGCGTTTGGTGAACAAGCCAGGTCAGTGTAAACAAAACAGTGCAAAAGTGTGTGCGATCACAGAAAGTGTGGTTAAATACATCACTAAAGACATGCTGCCATTTAATACTGTTCAGTGTACTGTCCTGTTGTCATGTCATGTCAGTGTTTTTTAGTCAAAATCTGCTAAACTTAATTTTGTTTTGCATATGACTTGTTAAAAATCTGTTTAAACTGTAGTTTTTGCCATATTTCACTAATCTCCTAAAGATATTGTATTGCTTTTAGGTGTGATTTCTATTCCCTTGCAAAATTTGGCTAACAGACCAAGTGTATTTTATTGTTATTTTTTGTTAATTGTTTTAACTTGGAGATTTAAACGTTTGCATTCCAATTGCAATGTTAAAATACACAAGAAATAGAAGTTTATTGCATTTGAAAGGATATACATGCATTATTATAATGTATTATCATTACATCAATGGTTAATTTGGTCTCATAAAAATAATGGCAATACTATTGTTTATCAGCAATAATCTGTAGATCAATATATAAGTATATAAAGTTATCGGCCCAGACCTAGTTACTAAAATGCAAGTTGATCCATCACCCCCTCTTTATGTTTGTCAGTTTATATTGTTTTCAAAGTGTACAAACCTTTCTTAAAATATGAACTTTTGTTGAGGCTGGTTATTCATGTTTACATTGTTTATTATGGAGAAATTTGCTTTCATATACATTTGTTTCTATTTACAAACCCTGTTCAAAAACCAATTAAGTGTGTAAATTGAGGTTCCACTGTACGTCAATGAAATGCAAGTAGGATTTCACATAGTATTTTCCCATTATGTTATTGCACCCTACCTTGCTTTACAATCACTTCAAAAATTGGGCAGTTGCATATGTGAATATATTATTGCTTAAAAATGTAAATAATATGCAATACATATATGTTTAACAAATACTTAGTACAGTATTCTTGTTTTATCTTATAGTATGTAAGCAATGCATATGTTGGAAACCTGATCAAATTAGGTTCAATTACAGACATAAATCACATCTTCTTTTTGTAAATGACCTTATTGCTATGTGGTGTTGCAGATGAGAGGCGACCTCATTTGAAGAGTCTGCGTTTGGTTTATGGTGCCCTCACTTGCTAATGAGAGCCTCCAAAATTAGAGCTTTCAGAAGTTGTTGCATAACTGCATGGCATTAAAAGACAAATTTGCTGGAAATTAAAATGCAAATGACACAATAACCTTTGACATTGTGGGAAATTACCATGTCTCACTTCCATGCAACATTGATTTTTAATTCCTTCTTGGAACATGTCATACACTCGAAGTTTGATATAACGCAGTTGTTTGGGTCCATACAATACCGATCACGTTATTCCCGTGATAGCGTTATATAGAAATCCTTATTTTTTTCCGACAAAGAAAAAAAAAATATTCACACTGCTGCCTGTTCATGCTGCTGTTGGTTCGGCTGTGCTTCTTCACGCTCCTTTGTCGTCGTCAAAGGTCAGTGCTATCGTTCTATTATGTGTGCTTCTAATTATTTTATAGCCTTCTACAGTCCTTTTACAACAAATGTTGTCGTCTTATCGAATATACAAAACGTTATATTGGGCCACATTATATCGAACTTTGAGTGTAATTGCGAGCTGATTGTTCTAATTGTTTTAATGGCACAACAATAACTCTGCTAATAAAAAGCACAACTAATCACATTTACTAATCCAGTGATTTTTCTCCTGTTGGTCTACCTCTGCTGTCACCTTTCAGGTCATGGTGAATACAAAAAAGATCACATTTATTTTCTAAGCTTGATAATTTCAAGTGACCTTTATTTCGCTTTGCATCTATTATTCTTCTAATTTGTACAAAACCCTCACTTTCCAAAGTCAACAGTGTTCCCCTCCCCACAGGTTAAGAGTCTGGGTGTCATATCAGACAGCAAACTGCCTTTTCAATCTCACATCAATAACATCCCTCACTCTGCTTATATCCATCTCCGTAAGATCATCCAGCTGCGCCTTTCTCTTACTGTCCATGCTGCCTCCATCCTTGTTCACAGTCTGGTCGCCTTACGCATTGATTACTGCAACTCCCTTCTCTTTGGCCTCCCTCAGAAGTCCCTCCATAAGCTCCAACAGGTCCATAACTCTGCTGCCCGGATCATAACCAAAACTCCCTAATTCCATCACATCACGCCCATTCTGCAAAAAAACTTCACTGGTTTCCGGTCAGGCTAAGAATTGATCACGAAATCCTTCTATATACCTTCAAACCCTTTTTGCCTGACCTCCTCCACATTGCTAGTCCAGCACGCTCCTTCATATCATCCTCTCCCATCCACCTTGCTTTGCCATCAACCCGCCTCATCACCATGGGGAGCAGAACTTTCAGTCACTCTGCTCCCAAACTCTGGAACTGTCTACCATCTGACATCTGTATATCTTTATATCTTCAAATCCAGACTCAAAACCCACCTGGTCAAAATTACATATGCACTGTAACTGTCTCTAAACAGTCCTGGATCTGTTTGTTATAGGGTTGTACGGTATTCCAGGATTAGTATAGTACCGCGATACTAATGAATAATTTTCGGTACGATACCGTCTCTGAAACGTACCGGTCCCGCAGACCCCCGCGCCCGCGTCAAAGTCACGTCGTGACACTGCTGGTTTTTCGAGCAGACACGGAGTACTTACAAGAAGACACAGTGTGTAGACAGAAAAGGGAAACGGACGCATTTTGGCTTAAAAACTAACGATAAAGGTGAAGTTATAACACTGAAACGCCCTCAGGAAGAGGTGATTTAAGACATGGCTAGCCAGCTAACGGCTAACGTCCATCCGCCGTCGGCAGTGTTTTAGCTACTTCTAAATCACTAATGCTGGTCTCCATGGCAACAAATAAAGTAGGTTTCTTACAAGTATCATCCCTGCAGAACGAGGAATAGTTAAACATGCTTCACTACCCACCGTAGCTCACCGGCATTAAAATGTAAACAAACGCCACGTATCTAGTCTATACTACTATGATTGTGTCGGTATTTTTTGGCATCACAACATCTTATTTAGTTTTTTTTAAATGTACATTATGTTTATAAACTAAGGACATATGTCCCTGGACACATGAGGACTTTGAATATGACCAATCTATGATCCTGTAACTACTTAGTATCGGATTGATACCCAAATTTGTGGTATCATCCGAAACGAATGTAAAGAATCAAACAACAGAAGAATAAGTGATTATTACATTTTAACTGAAGTGTAGGTAGAACATGTTAAAAGAGAAAGTAAGCATATATTAACAGTAAATGAACAAGTGTCATGTCTGTGTGATCATGTTTTCTTTTAGTCATGTTCGGTTTTGTTTTTGGACGCTTTGTGCACTTTTGTTTGTTTTGTCACCATAGCAACCCATTAGTTTTCACCTGTCATGTCACGCAGCTGTTTCACGTTTCGAGTCACGCACCTGTTTTCACTGATCATGTCACTATTTAAAGCCTGTCTGTTTCTGTTGTTCGTCCTGGTGACATCTCTCTATCTATCCATCCATGCTACCTATGATGTTCCTGCTACCTATAGTTCCATGCCAAGTAAGTTTTGTTTATTAATGCCACAGTTAGTGTTTTTGTTTCATTGTTCATAGTTTCTGCCTTTTGTGCAAGTTTTGTTTCGTTAGCCAAGTTTTTGTACTTCCGCCTTGTGCGCGCTTTTTGTTAATTCCTTTTGTAGTCATTATTAAATCATGTACCCACCTTCACGCCACGTATGGTCCAAATCATTTGCACCACGGGAGAACAAATCACGCCAAAGTCCCAGTCATGACAACAAGAAGATTAATAATTCATTTTCTACCATTTGTCCTTAATAATGTTGACAAAATAATAGAAGGATAATTGACACAATATTTTACTGCATATGTCAGCAGACTAATTAGGAGCCTATGTTTGCTTACTTACAACTAAAAGACAAGTTGTCGAGTATGTTCACTATTTTATTTAAGGACTTAACTGCAATAAGAAACATATGTTTAATGTACCCTAAGATTTTTTGTTAATATAAAGCCAATAATGCAATTTGTTTGTGGTCCCCTTTATTTAGAAAAGTATCGAAAAGTACCGAAATCATTTTAGTACCGGTACCAAAATATTGGTATCGTTACACTAGTTTGTTACATGTTGATTTTATCATTATAATCATCTATGCATATGTTTATAGTAGGCCTTTTGTTTGTACACTTTGCATCTCACGCAGTACATGATAAATTACTCCTTTTCAGTCAAACCCACAGCATTACTTGTCTGTGCGACAACTCTGACCTTCCTGCAGTACCGATATCATATGTTTGTTTGAATATGTTTTCTTTTGAGCCTGATTTATTGAATAAATGTAGATATTATTACACACCATTTATTCTTAGGGAGGACAGGGGCATTTCTGCATAAATGCTTGATTTGATCATTATTACAAAATAAGAAGTGCTATTCTCACTGCACGGATGAATGGATAAATATTGATTTGGGCTGTCAAAGTTGACACGTAAATAATGCATTAACGCAAATGCTATTTTTGTTCGTAATGTGAGAAGTCATTCTTGCGTGTGCTCTTACTTTGGACAAACAGAAAGAGATGCACATCTGGAACATGTGAAATGTTGAAACACACCCCCTTATTTGGACAATGAATGGTGTTTTACTGTAAGTTTAATGTCCTGTCAGTTGTTTCTATTGGCTAAAATAACAATATTTGTTGTACCTGATGTTGTGAACTGGATTACTTGGAGTCACTGGTTTGTTTGTGATTTCACTTCATTGTACATTTTTGCAAATACTAATTAACTTAGATTACCATGGCTGCAACATGTGCCAAAGTAGTTGTGAAAGGGCATGTTCACCACTGTGTTACATGGCCTTTCCTTTTAACAACACTCAGTAAACGTTTGGGAACTGAGGAGACATATTTTTTAAGCTTCTCAGGTGGAATTCTTTCCCATTCTTGCTTGATGTACAGTATGTACCTGTATGTACCTTTCAGCATTAATGGCGCCTTCACAGATGTGTAAGTTACCCATGTCTTGGGCACTAATACACCCCCATACCATCACAGTTGTGGCTTTTCAACTTTGCGCCTATAATAATCCAGATGGTTCTTTTCCTCTTTGGTCCGGAGGACACGACGACCACAGTTTCCAAAAACAATTTGAAATGTGGACTCGTCAGACCACAGAACACTTTTCCACTTTGTATCAGTCCATCTTAGATGAGCACAGGCCCAGCGAAGCCGACGGCGTTTCTGGGTGTTGTTGATAGACGGTTTTCGCCTTGCATAGGAGAGTTTTAACTTGCACTTACAGACGTAGCGACCAACTGTAGTTACTGACAGTGGGTTTCTGAAGTGTTCCTGAACCCATGTGGTGATATCCTTTACACGCTGATGTCGCTTTTTGATGCAGTACAGCCTGAGGGATCGAAGGTCACGGGCTTAGCTGCTTACGTGCAGTGATTTCTCCAGATTCTCTGAACCCTTTGATGATATTACGGACCGTAGATGGTGAAATCCCTAAATTCCTTGCAATAGCTGGTTGAGAAAGGTTTTTCTTAAACTGTTCAACAATTTGCTCACGCATTTGTTGACAAAGTAGTGACCCTCGCCCCATCCTTGTTTGTGAATGACTGAGCATTTCATGGAATCTACTTTTATACCCAATCATGGCACCCACCTGTTCCCAATTTGCCTGTTCACCTGTGGGATGTTTCAAACAAGTGTTTAATGAGCATTCCTCAACTTTATCAGTATTTATTGCCACCTTTTCCAACTTCTTTGTCACGTGTTGCTGGCATCAAATTGTAAAGTTAATGATTATTTGCAAAAAAAAAAATTGTTCATCAGTTTGAACATCAAATATGTTGTCTTTGTAGCATATTCAACTGAATATGGGTTGAAAATGATTTGCAAATCATTGTATTCCGTTTATATTTACATCTAACACAATTTCCCAAGTCATATGGAAACGGGGTTTGTATATATATACATATATATATATATATATATATATATATATATATATATATATATATATATATATATATATATATATATATATGTATGTGTGGGAAAAAATCACAAGACTATTTCATCTCTACAGGCCTGTTTCATGAGGGGTTTCCTCAATCCTCAGGATCTCCTGAGGATTGAGGAAACCCCTCATGAAACAGGCCTCTGGAGATGAAATAGTCTTGTGATTTTTTCCCACACATACATATTACGCTCTACCACAGTATCGAGCACTATTTTTTGGATAATCTAATTAAGACATACACACACATATATATATATATATATATATATATATATATATATATATATATATATATATATATATATATATATACATATATATATATATATACATATATATATATATATACATATATATATATATATATATATATATATATATATATATATATATATATATATATATATATATATATATATATATATATATATATATATATATAACACACACACAAGTTTTGGGACCCCTGCGTTACACATTTAATGTGGGTATGTTTATTTGGACATTATTTCGTGTAATAATTACTCAGTGTATCTTTTAATATAGCAGCCTACTGTTTGAGTATCCTGGAGGACATTCCGAAAATTATTTGTTATTTTTATGGATAATTTAAAAATGCAGTATTTTTTTAATAGCACATATTTTTGGCTTCTCTGATATCATTATCATTTTACAAATATATACTTAAAGTAAACAGAACATTAAAAATTAAATTCATCATGAGGTAACTATATGAAATGTTGAATCAATTTAATCATCAGCCTTTATATTAATATCGCAAACACATATTTACTGGGAGTTTGGGAGAAAATTGGTTCAAAATCGATTCTCATTTAAAAAAAATCGATTTGTATTTATTTATCATTTTTTCATATTTCTTTTTCATATATATATATATTTTTTAATTAATCAATCCAACAAAACAATACACAGCAATACCATAACAATGCAATCCAATTCCAAAACCAAGCCCGACCCAGCAACACAGAACTGCAATTAAACAGAGCAATTGAGAGGAGACACAAACACGACACAGAACAAACCAAAAGTAGTGAAACAAAAATGAATATTATCACCAACAGTATCAATATTAGTTACAATTTCAACATAGCAGTGATTAAAAATCCCTCATTGACATTATTATTAGACATTTATAAAAATAAAAATAAATGAACAATTGTGTCACAGTGGCTTACACTTGCATCATATCTCATAAGCTTGACAACACACTGTGTCCAATATTTTCACAATGATAAAATAAGTCATATTTTTGGTTCATTTAATAGTTAAAACAAATTTACATTATTGCAATTAGTTGATAAAACATTGTCCTTTGCAATTATAAAAGCTTTTTATAAAAATCTACTAATCTGCTTGCATGTCAGCAGACTGGGGTAGATCCTGCTAAAATCCTACGTATTGAATGAATAGAGAATCGTTTTGAATCGGGAAAAGATCTTTTTCAATTCAAGAATCGCGTTGAATCGGAAAAAAACGATTTTGAATCGAATCGTGACCCCAAGAATCGATATTGAATCGCATCGTGGGACACCCAAAGATTTGCAGCCCTAATATTTACCTTCATCTAAATAGGGCTGCAAAATGGTATTGATTAATTAGATTACAAAAAAAGCTTTGAATTATATTGTGTTGCTTTGATTAATTGTTTAATGAGTGTAACTAATTGGGACCACATGGAGTGTCCGGTATTTTAAATGCACAGACATACGGTAATTCCCACGCAGCTGCTGCAATAGAGTGCACCTGAGAGCGCTGGAGTGTGGGTGCTACAGTGTGTGTGGCGGCAAACATCGGATACCATTTATTTTATTTAGAATTTTTTGGTCAAAAATCTAATGTCAATGTTGATTATGTGCATTTATTAGAAATAAAAGAACGACGGTTATGTAAGGCAAGCAGAAAAAGTGTTCAATAAATTACTCGATTACTAAAATAACCGATTGCTGCGGCCATACTTCTAAAGACACATTGTTTGAAGTACAAATTATAAAATGGGTCACACATTAATACATCTGATTTTAACTACATTTTGGGTCATCTTTATTGACCGGATTTGTAATTGGTAAAAACATCATCAACGCGGACAAGAGTACGTCTATGAATGTTCTCATTGTCATCTCAGGGAATTCAATAGATCACAACAGGACTGTTTGTTTTGTCTCAGAAGACGTTTCGCCGCTCATCAACCAAACCCTCCAGTTGCGATCGATTGACTGCCCTGAGAGAACAAGAGTTCTCAATTACATGTTTACCTCTTAAATGTAGACACTGTAAGGGCCAGTATCTAAAAACGCAACAACAATTTTATACAAATAATATACAGGTATGTATTCAATAGAAATACGATTTGTTATAGACACAATGGTACTATTTAATCTGACGGGGAGTTGAACAGTGGACCTCAATTTAATATTGAGGACCCCTGAACGAGCCAATTGAACAATACCTGGGTTTGCTTAAAGCAGTGATTCTCAAACTGTGGTACACATACCACTGGTGGTACACAGGCTCCATCTAGTGATATGCAGGAGAATCACTAAACATTAAATATTACATATTCAAACACAGTGTTACTGTTCAAAGTAGGGCTGGGCGATGTATCGATATACGCGATATATCGCGGGTTTGTCTCTGTGCGATATAGAAAATGACTATATCGTGATATTAGAGTATACATTCTCACGCAGTTGCTTTTAGCTGCTGGCATTACACTAAAATCTCTTCCCACTCCTTCTTGTGTCTCCTTCACACAGACAGCAAGCGCACCTTTTACATAGGTCACATACTGTCACGTCATACGTCACATACGTATACACCCTCGCGGAGCAGAGAGGTAGCGGCATGGGTAACGTTAGCTGTGGTGCGAGTGGTAATACGAGAGAAAGAAGGTGCGAATCTGGTAACAAATGAAGGAAGAATTCATTCCCAAGAAAAACAGCAGGTGGTCCATCGTCTAGCGGTGGTTTGGCTTCAAGTGGGAAGATGTCGAACAGACAACCGTAATTTGTCAAGTGTGGGGCAAAAGCGTTTCTACAAAAAGTAGCATTACTGCTAATATGTAGCATCATTTGAAAAGTCACCTGCTAGACAATGAAGAGTGCTTACTCCGCCTGTCAACATCTCCGGCCGGTGCCACACCAGATCAACACCGTATGAAAAAAAGAGTCGACAACAAAAGCAGATAATGTCCGCAGGAACCTACCGCATAGCGAAGGACATACACTATTTGATTTCCTATTATGTAGCTCATTTTTATTTGACACTTATTGAAATATCTTGTGTGACATCATGTTTTTAAACTATTGTAGTGGCGTTCTGTACAAAAAGTGCACTTTAATTTAGTGTTGTTTTGATAAGTCATCTTAGTGACATCGTGCACAAAAGTGCACTAATAGCTTGTTTTAAAATGTCTCTGACAATCTTGCACTTTCTGTTTTGGAAATGACATGAATGTTTGTGCCACTGCTTAATAACAGTTTAATAAATACAGTTTTGGTAAATTGACTAAGTTGTGATTTCCCTCTCTGCCTGAAAGTTTAAAATGAGCATATATTAATGCAGTATGAACAAGAATGTTTTAATTTAGACACATAGAATCATCATACTGCTGTGATTATATGTATCAAGTGTTAATTCAAGGCTAAGGCAAAATATCGAGATATATATTGTGTATCGCGATATGGCCTGAAAATATTGAGATATTAAAAAAAGGCCATATCGCCCAGCCCTAGTTCAAAGTAGTGTTTGTAATGTTATAGAGGCCAACAATGTTAAATGTACTTGTTAAATAAAACCCCTGCCTTGTTTTTAATAAATATTTAGGCCTACTATGCTACTTTATCTTAATGTTGGTCATTATGGCGGTACTTGGAGAGCCAAGTTTTTTCTGAGGTGGTACTTGGTGAAAAAAGTTTGAGAACCACTCAGCGCGGTATATTTGTGTCACGATTTAACAAGATGGTGGACCCAAAAGCAGACAAGGCAGGCAGATTAAAAGTCCAAAGGGTTTAATTTAGGCAAATGAGGGAGGAGGGAAAGGCGTCGTCAGCTGGAGTGGAGGTGTCTTGCAGGCAGGCAGGCTTAGAGGAGGTAGAGGAAAACAATGGTGAGTTGAGGAACAAGATACCAGGAGCAAAAGGCACAAACAAAAGATCATCAAAATATTACTAGACTGGCGAGAAGCGTTACCACATGGAGAGTTGTGAAACGATCTGGCAGCGTCGTGTGAGGAGTCGTGGAGTGGAGGTGATTAGCTGATGGCAGGCAGGTGAGTAAACTGATCAGCGCCAGGTGTGCCAGACTGGGAAGCCAGGGACCCAAACTCCGCCCACACATGACCACACCCAGACAGACAAGACAGACACATAAGACACTTGCAGGGACTGTGACAATTTGGTGTTAGTGTTTAGCTCAGGGGTGTCAAACGTACGGCCCGAGGGCCGGATCAGGCCCGCGAACAGGTTTTATCCGGCCCGGGGGATGAGTTTGCTAAGTATAAAAAATGAGCCGCAATTTTCGAATGAAATAAACTGCTGTTCTAAATGTGTCCACTAGATGTCGCAATAGCAATTCTTTGTATCTTTGTAGATGATGCTACATATGTACAAAAATAAATAAACCACAGTCGAGGAAAATGAGCAAACTACATAAATAACATCCTGTAATTTGATTTTTATATAATTTTCTTATCTTGGTAGATTGAAAATTAACACTAATGAGTTGACTGATGAACATTATCACATAATGTATTCAGAAAATATAAATAACGACAAATAAAGATAGAATACTATTAACCGCAACACGTAAGTGTTAAAAAAAACAACAACATTATGATTTGTACATTTTCAGAATGTGCTTGTTCTATTTTTAAACAAAGAAAACTATCTGAAGTTGTCTTTATTTTTAAGTTATCGTGCCGTGATTTCACCAGTCCGACCCACTCGGGAGTAGATGTTTCTCCATGTGGCCCCCCATCTAAAATGAGTTTGACACCCCTGGTTTAGCTAGTGTTAATGCACTGAATAGTTATTAGCTACTAGGGCTGTGAATCTTTGGGTGTCCCACGATTCGATTCAGAATCGATTCTTGGGTCACGATTCGATTCAAAATCGATTTTTTTTTTCAATTCAACACGATTCTCGATTCAAAAACTATTTTTTTTTTTTTTTTTTTAAATGAAAACAATACACAACAGTACCATAATAATGCAATACAAATTCAAAACCAAACCCAATTTTGCTGCCGGTGGTGTTAGTGGATGATCCTTTTCCTCTGATAACTGTGGGTGGTGTTTGTCCAAGTGAGCGCAGGGATTTGAAGTATTCCCAAAATACTTAACTTTAGCGTTGCAAAGTCTGCAAATTGCATGAGTCATGTCAAGCCCTTTCTTGCCACGGTAAAATCCAAAGTGTCTCCAAACGTTTGCTTTCAAAGCCCGCGGAGGCGGTTGTATTTCTTTAGGCTGCTCTGTGTCTTTTTCTTTCACCTGCATTTTAGCGGCAACACAACAACACTACACTGTACACTCCCCTTGGTACTAGCTAGCCACCAGGTATCAACGCTGCTTATTGCGCAATACCTACGGTAGCCCAGAAGGCACATACACATTGCCGGGAGCGGGGGAAGAAAATTGATTTTTGAAAAATGACAATTGATACTGAATCATACAACGTGAGAATGGCAATTTGAATTCGAATCGATTTTTTCCCACACCCCTAGCTGACATGCAAGCAGAGTAGTAGATTTTTGTAAAAAGCTTCTATAATTGTAAAGGACAATGTTTTATCAACTGATTGCAATAATGTAAATTTGTTTTAACTATGAAATGAACCAAAAATATGACTTGTTTTATCTTTGTGAAAATATTGGACACAGTGTGTTGTCAAGCTTATGAGATGCGATGCAAGTGTAAGCCACTGTGACACTATTGTTCTTTTTTACAATTTTTTTTATAAATGTCTAATGATAATGTCAATGAGGGATTTTTAATCACTGCTATGTTGAAATTGTAACTAATATTGATACTGTTGTTGATAATATTCATTTTTGTTTCACTACTTTTGGTTTGTTCTGTGTCGTGTTTGTCTCTCCTCTCAATTGCTCTGTTTATTGCAGTTCTGAGTGTTGCTGGGTCGGGTTTGGTTTTGGAATTGGATTGCATTGTTATGGTATTGCTGTGTATTGTTTTGTTGGATTGATTAATTTAAAAATATATATATATATATATATATATATATAAAAAATAAATTAAAAAACATTGATTTTAAAAAAATGAGAATCGATTCTGAATCGCACAACGTGAGAATCGCGATTCGAAATCGAATCGATTTTTTCCCACACCCCTATTAGCTACCCCGCTTTTGGCACAATTGGAAGACGCGGTCTAGTGCCAAACATGATTCCATACACACACACTCACACACACACAGTATGTACGTGCACAATGTAGCAAAGTTGTAAAGTGACTATAAATGTGACCGCTCTATGCAAATATTTAATGATAACCATTCATACTATACATGAAATACAATGACTCAAAATGCTCTACAAGTCCAACTCACAGCATGCTCGCTCACCTGCTAATACATTTATTGTATATTATTATATAACATTTTAATTTTCCTGAGGGTACTCTCCTGAAAAAAGTACTATCTATCTACATGAACGTATTTAGATAGATAGATAGTACTTTATTGATTCCTTCAGGAGAGTTCCCTCAGGAAAATTAAAATTAAAACATTTAATACATTCTTGTCATTTTATTCACTAAATCAGTGCTTAAAATAGCCCACTAAGGGCCTGATTTATTAAAGAATTACGTGTACTGAAACCAGGGCAAACCTGATAGCACACGCAAAGTTGGTATACTAAATGTGTGCAAAGTGGATGGCGTCTGTTAAATGAAGAGAATAAGGTGTGCATCTGTCTTCATTAAAATGCAAAATATATGCTGATCATCAATCATCAATCAATCAATCAATGTTTATCTATATAGCCCTAAATCACAAGTGTCTCAAAGGGCTGCACAAGCCACAACGACATCATCAAAACGCCCACGATACTGGGAGGAGAAGATGCAATTACAAATATTTAGCAAGTGCAATGTAATATATCAACACTCAGCACCGTTTTGCAAGCACTATTGTGCGTTTTATTTAGCACATGTCAGAATGGACGTGCAAACCGACAGTTCCACACACGGCTGCAGGAACTGTGCTTGCGCTGCACAGAGAGACGACAGACGGTTAATCCTTCGTCCTTTGTGTGTGTCAACATATTTGGATGGAGAGAAATAAAATATATGAGACATATTGTCTATTCAGCAACATGATTATATTTTTTTATAGCTGCTAGAGGACTTAAGGGCTGATTAAAACAATTAAAAGCGTTTTGGTTTCCTTTAGTATTTTTTGTATGTTTGTTATTTTCACACAGAATACTTCTTACGAAAAAAAATTATTGAAGTAAGTCTCAGGGCGTTCAATCGTATTGAAGTAAGCATTTTTTTGCGTATTGAGCGGAGTAAGTGCAGCTTCTTGCCCATGCACCTTCAGCTGTAATCGAAAAAAAAGGGGTTTGATTGTGTGTAGCTGCACTGCACGACTGCTTCTAAAATGCCCATAAAATGTGGTGGATGTCTCCTGCATATTTGGAATCATAGCAAAACACCACAGGTAGGAACATGATACCATGCATGTGCAGTAAATGAGAGCATCTCTGTGGTGATGCTCTGTATAGTACACGCAAAATCCTAATTTCAATAACACGCTATTTTATAGATTGCTCACGCTGTTTACCGCGTGCTATTCGGATTTTAGTAAATTAGGCCCTTAGTTTGTAGAAATTACTGTAATACAGCAGAATATACATCATAGGGTAAGCAAAGGCCATTCTTGGAATGCACAGAATAATTATGCCTCAATTCAGCACAGTACGAATGAAAGAGTGTGAGTACATCCTTACTGTCTCTATTGTTCTGTTCATTTCACGTCTGGTGTTTTGTTGCTTTTCTTCTGGCTTTTGCTCGAACATCATTTAAGTTGTGCAAAAAAACATACCTTCTTTTTTTATTGTCAATATAATGTTTTTTTTCCTGGTTTGCAGGATTTGGATTTTAAATGAACTTCTTTTACACTTCAAATTGATTTGAATGAGTTGAATGGGAATTTTTAAAAAAACAAACAAAAATAAACTTATTTCTTCTTGTAATGTAAACGGATAAAAAAGCTTGAGCTTTCCCTATCAAATGTCTTTTTGTCTGCACTTTTAGGTAGAAAGCCTCTCAAAGCAGGATGACCCAAACAGTTAATGTTGCGACTCCATGTTGGTGTGATGCACACAGGCATCACATTGTTGTCAATGTGCATCTATATGCACCAAAGGAAGTGAACTACTATTTATATTTAAATACATGAGCTTGTCTTTTACATTTCCATGATGCACACAACACTGAAGGTTCCACTGCAGGAAACCCACACGGGTTTTTAAGTTGTTTTTATCGATCTTTTGCTTTCACATTCTGAATGCAAAGTGGTGTGATGATGTGCATGCCAGGTCTTGTTTTTCGCGGGTTATAACCCGGTTTTTACTCTCTTCCTACCAATTTTCTGTCAGACATTACAGCACTAGAAAAGTCTTTGATATTTCAACCATTTATTGTGAACTGTTTGTCAATTCGAGCTGTGTACTTGGGGCTTACTAATTTATTGACGTCATTAGCCTTTACTTTCCTCGATTCTCAGAACAAACGGTTATTTTAAAAGAAAATCCCTTTCTCTGGGACAAACTTCAATTTAGCAATTTCCAGAAAGTAATTCTCCACCTTCCCTGTCGTTTTCCAATTACACTTCTCATTCTTTCTGGATTTCATGGTCGCGCCACGGTTGCGGGTGTGTCTATTTTGTCCCTCATTTAACCACCCTCTCTCATTCTGCCAAGCAAACACAGTTCCAGGCGGCCTTGTGTATGTGTTTGCACAGTTTTGCATTTGTCTTTCAGTTCGTCTGTACATAAAAATGCAAATCTGCGGTCCTGCACTAAATCATATGAAGGCAACATTCCGATTGAAAGTAAGTCGGGAATAATTCTTATAACCGGGATAATCCACTTCTGTCTGATGTTCTCAAGAGGTCGGCCTGCTGTCACCGAAGTAATTAACAAGCTCAAGTTGGCCGCTTGCTCCTTTTGTGAAGGTGGCTGCCTCGGTGACCTTGAAGAAAACACAGACGTGGGTGGAATGTGATTGATATGCGATCCAGATCTCTTGATTTACCCCCTCGGCTTTCTTGACTTTATCCATCTATCTCTCATTTGCTGACCTTTCTCCTCCTGTTTATCTTAGCACTTGAACCTATTTAAACTTTCAAATGACCGCTTAACTCTTTGTGTTGGCCTACTTTGCATACATGCAAAACACCTGTTTAGAACCCTATTTGTAGTAAAGGGCTACTTTATCGGTATGCCTAATGTCAGATGGAGATTCTAAGGCCCTGTTTACACTAAGCCGGATAAGGTTATCCAGGGTAAATCACACCTAACCTTATCCTTGTCACCACACAGCAATGCCACCGTTTAAGACCCCCGGGCCCTCCGTCCGCCGGCGCAACGCGACCAAAACTATGAACGAACACATGTGGAGTTATGAACTTAACAAAACAAGGTGAAAAAAATGAAAACATGTTTTGTATTCTGGTTACTTCAAAATAGCCACCCTTTGCTCTAATTGCTTTGCTCACTCTTGGCATTCTCTCGATGAGCTTCAAGAGGTAGTCACCTGAAATGGTTTTCACTTCACAGGTGTCATAGTTTTGATGCCTTCAGTGAAAATCTACAATGTAAATAGTCCTAAGAATAAAGAAAACACATTGAAATGAGAAGGTGTGTCCAACATTTCGGCCTGTACTGTGCATATAATGAACACTTGAATTACAAAAGAAAGCAAATACATGGAGGGGAAGAAAGAAAAGTGATCCATATTAACCTTGTAGATTGTTTTATTTGGAAAAAGTTAACCTTTATCAGTGTGCCGTGTATAACCCAGTTTCCCCTGGGGGGAACAACGTTAATATATGTTTGATGAAAACATGATTATAAGACCGCCCGCCCCACAAGGAACCCGGACCCCACAAGCCCAACCCCCCAAGAGAGCACGGCGGGGCCCGCCCCAGGCCACCCCACTCAAGGTGGGCGCCCCAGTCTAGACGAACTACAATATGAGTGTGGAGGGGGTCGTGGTCTGCGGGCTTGCCGCAGAGCGGGGTGTGTAAGGACCGGCCTCGAAGCACAGCAGGCAGGTGATTGGATTACCCAGCTGGGGATGATCATCCAATCACCTGCCATGCTTATTGGCAGCAGCCGGTCCGAGAAACAGGAGTTGGAGTTGGAGTTGGACTTTGAGCCAGACAACCCACACATGCGCCCGAGACCACGCCGCAAGAGGGAGAGCAGCCGATTGACTGAACAGTTTCTGAAAAGAGTGCTGAACTGGCGCTAGGGCGCACAATAAAAATATTATTGCACCTGACTACCGGGCTCTCAAGAAGGTCTGTCGTGATCAGGGGAACCCACAAGAGGGCAACCTCTTCAATGAATTTATCCAATCCCGCTTTTTTCGGAGAAAGACATGGACAAATATTTTGTTGTATTAGAGCAGGTGGCAAATACTTTAAAATGACTTATAGAGGTTTGGCCACTTTTGAATAGATTGAGCAGTGCTGCCACCTAGCTAAAGGCTTAAGTATCGTTCTAACACAAATAGTAGAGTGTAGACGCAAATAATGGAAATATCCCTAACTGCCCGCCCCCCCAGGGGTATGTTACACACTATTTGACAAACATTGCCCTGTAAGGACTAAAATTTAGTGACAAATCTGTCTTTGAAGTCTTTTGAACTTCTAAACTATCATTCCTGTATTGTACTCACACTTTCTTACAGAGCCACCCTTGTCTATTATGAGCATAATGCCAGTCATTGTCCCCACTATATACTTTACCTCTTGATGGCCTCACTCTCGGACAAACACATTAAGGGTGGACTCATAATAGCTTGTGTGATGGATACCGGAGCATAATGAGCTCTTTATGAGACTTAAATCCAACTGTTAATCAATGCACATAGCAGGGCACTTTTTAATGCTACCTCCTAAGTAGTTTAAAATGAGCCTTCATTGAAAGGATTGACTCCTGTTTTGGACGGGGTGTCTCTCTTTCCCTCTATCTCTTTCTTTCAATCGTGCCAGCATGCAATTAGTTGAATGAATGAATGAATGAATTTATTTATTTCGGCAGACAGACATATAGCAACACTTCATCACTCTTTGTAGTTTGACAGACATGCAACGGCACCCGCCGAACAGGGATACGGGAAAAAAGCAAGAATGCTTATCCATGTCCCACCCCTAATTTACAATCAACTTATATGTTGGTTATATATGTTGGTTATTTAGTCCAAGTTTCAACAGCAGATTTGATGGATACATGACAATTTCAAAACAAGTATGACATATGATATTGGATGATATTGACAAGTCAGTATACAAACACCAATATGGATATAATAGCATTGAGTGACCATGAGATTAGCTCCATCTTGCCTGGGTATCTTTCGTCTTCTGAAGCCTTGTCTGGTGTGTTATGTCCCTTATTCCTCAGTGAGTTATTTTGCACCTGTGTGCCACATTTGAGATAGTCCAAACAACTAGTCATGTTGTTGATAGTTTCCCAACAACACATTTTTTACCGCAAGGTTGAACACTTTTAGGCTAGAAGGCAGTTTAATTTCTCCGCTCACATTGTCTCACAGTTTCACCCCCGCTATAGATAACGTTTGAGCCTTAAATGTGGAATTTACTAAGTTATGTTTGAATTTCAGGACACCCCTAAGTTCATGTGGACCATCTCTGAGTGAAAACAGACTCTGTATATTTGCAGGTTGAGCCCTTTGTGAGGCCATAAACATAACTTGAAGGCTACTGTATTGGATTATATCATGTAGTTTAAGAAAATTACTCATTACGAACAGTTACATCACACTTACAGAATCAAATGACGCCGTTGCCTTTGCTGTTCTTGCCTGCCCTGATGTTAACACATATACTCTTCAGACTGAGAGTTATGGAAATGTACTGCTCTGCTGTAATGTAGTGGGTGGACCAGACTTCCTGTAACCTCAAGCAAGAGAAAGCAAGCCAGTCTATTTATTACCTTAAATACCCCATACTGGCAGCTGCTTGGGGCACTGCTGTCAATTACTGCTGGTTGCTGTATTGTTGCACTTTGATCTTTAGCTGCTAATGTACTCGGTAGCTCCAGGCTCTTGCACTTGTATCATACCATATTAGCATCACCAAGTACAATCTGCATCCACAAGTATGCAATTTGAATATAATAAAAGCAGGATGGCTGACACAATGGGAATGGACAGCTGAAGCAGCATTTTTGATGCACAATTTTAGCAGTGTTGAAAGTTGCTTTATCAAGTTCATGAAACAAATCTGCGTGTGTGCATAGGTGCATCCAATCTGATTTTGTGCATTTGGATGTATGTGTATCTTGGTGTTTGTGAGGTTGTGTGTGCACTTCTTGGTCTGGTTGTGTTTGATTATCCCTTACAGTCGCAGAGGGAGGCGGATTCATTCGCACTCTGATAATGAGGGCGAGACTAGTAATGCCCTAAAGTCATTTCTCCCGTTCGTCATTCCTTCCTGTTGCATCTGTCGGCTTTTCGTTCCTGCGCACTTTTTCCTTTATTCCTTCTCATGTCCTTCTGTCGCTCATTGTTCTTCTTGTGTTCCTTTATTCTATGTCCCCTCTTGTCATCATTATTTTCTCTTTTGTATGTCTACATTCATGCAGTGCTGACACCAGCCAAATAGCAGGGAATGTTTTGCTGTTTTTTTATCATATATTTAAATTCCGATTGAACATTGTTCAGAAGTCTTACTAATAGTTGCTTGTCTCTTTAGACCTTAAGCAGGGATGTCAAACTTGTTTTCATTGAGGGCCACATGGCAGTTATGGCTGCCACCAGAGGGCCGCTTGTAACAGTGAATAATGTATGATTTCATTATTAATTATATAGACATATTTTTGGTAACACTTTAGTATGGGGAACATATTCACCATTAATTAGGTGCTTATTAACAAATTAGCAACATATTGGCTCTTAATTAGTCATTATTAAGTACTTATTAATGCCTTATCCTGCATGGCCTTATTATACAACCAGTAAGCCATTAACTAAGAGTCTTCCCTCAATAACCTCAGAATTATTGCTTATTAGTACTAAGTAAGGAAGTTGTTGTATATGATTCTCCTTTTAATACCACTTAATGGATATGGTCTGTACTCACATAACAAAACACAAAACTACAATAACTCTAACCCCTAACCCAGTGGTCGGCAACCCAAAATGTTGAAAGAGCCATATTGGACCAAAAATACAAAAACAAATCTGTCTGGAGCCGCAAAAAATTAAAAGCCATATTACATACAGATAGTGTGTCATGAGATATACATTGAATTGAGAGGACTTAAAGGAAACTAAATGAGCTGAAATATACCTGCAAATGAGGCATAATGATGCAATATGTACATACAGCTAGCCTAAATAGCATGTTAGCATTGATTAGCTTGCAGTCATGCAGTGACCAAATATGTCTGATTAGCACTCCACACAAGTCAATAACATCAACAAAACTCACCTCTGTGCATTCACGCACAACCTTAAAAGTTTGGTGGACAAAATGAGACAGAAAAAAAAGTGGCATAAAAGACGTCCTAGAAAGTCGGAGAAATTTATACATGTAAACAAACTACGGTGAGTTCAAGGACCACCACAATTAGTAGGACAAAACGGCGCTCGCCAAATACTCGAATCAGTGAAGCATGTTTAATATAAACATTGTGCTTTATAACAATTAGGGAGGTTTGTGTCATGTTTGTCCTCCTACAGAAACCATATTAAAAAAAATATATACATTTTTTTCCCCTCATCTTTTTCCATTTTTCATACATTTTTTATATAGCTCCAGAGAGCCACTAGGGCGGCGCTAAAGAGCCGCATGCGGCTCTAGAGCCGTGGGTTGCCGACCCCTGCCCTAACCCTAACCCTAACCCTAACCCTTAAGGCTTTGTTACTTACAATATGTTCCCCTAAAGTCCAAATAACTCTAAATTAAGTCTTTGTTACTTAGAATATGTTCCCCATACTAAAGTGTTACCATATTTTTTAAGTAGACTGTCGAATTTACAGTAAAAACTTAACATTTACAAAATGTTACTATAAAATAGTGTTTTTTTTAATTTCTTACAACATTTTACGGTAAATATAAAAACAGTAACACCGTTTTGTTTTTTGTTTTTTATGGAATAAGTTGGCAGCTTAGTTGCCAGAATTTTACTATTAAATTGGTTTTTACAACATTATATTGTTAATGGAAAAACAGTTCAAGTTCCTTTTTTATTCTGGCAATTTAGCTGCCAATTTTTCTACCGTAAAAACAAATGTATCGTTGTTCCATTTACAGTAATACACCAATAAAAAACAAGATTTTACTGTAAAAATATGGCAGCTCAGTCAACAGAATTTAACGCAAAAAACTGGTAGTTTTTTCAATTTACAGTATTATGCTGTAAAGAACACCATAAAATGTATTGTCATTTTTAATAATTTGATGGGTAGTTTGCTGTAAAATCATAAGTCAAGCAGATATTTAAGTATTTATTTTTATTTAGACAAAAAAACGTTTGGAAATTATGATAACATACTGTAATGTTTGTTGCAATAATGGATACTATTAAAGTATAGAAGGCATGCAATTTCAAGCAATGCATAAATGTTTTCTGTCAAAATTAAAAAAATCAATTACATTTAGTGAGAAAATATTAAGTACTTTATTGACACATATTTCCAGGTGTTTGCGGGCCAGATAAAATTATGTCGCGGGCCAAATCTGGCCCCCGGGCCTTGAGTTTGATACCTCTGACCTAAAGGCAGGCATATTTCCACCACGGCATCCCTCATTAATACTCATACATTGCATATTTTCCTGCTACACTGAAGCCAAGATGTCCATTCACATTACTTAGTTTTCTGACCAAGAGAGAATACATTTATTTCATGACAACCCTTTCCCTTTGTTTATATTTTTCAGGTGACTAACAGTGGAGATTACCTCTAGTGAGGCCAACCAGAAGTTGTATCTACCCAATACCTGCATCCACACACACTAGCATGGATCTGAAGGACCGAAGGCAACGCTCTATGACCAGCTCCAAAGACTCCCCTTACAACACCTCACCCCTGGATGCAGATGAATGCCGCGTGCCGACCCAGAAGTCTTACAGTTCCAGCGAAACGCTCAAGGCTTTCGAGCACGAGCACAGGCTGCATTACAGTGGCTGTGTGACTGACCTTGTTCACCACGAGGCTGATGAGTACTCAAGACAAGGTGAGTCTGTGGAAAAATAAAAAAAAAGAATTGAGAGATTATTCATACTGTGCTGGACACATTCCATGTTCAACCAAATGGTGAATATCTTTGCCAAGGTCAGTCATCACCGAATTGTGCACCTTTTAGATAACCACTTTATGCATATGCCGACATTCTCATAATTGTATTCATAATTAACTGATAAATTAGGGAAACTGTTGCAAAAATGTCCCATGTCCCCCAGCTTTCACATAATCCTTGATCCAACCTATGACATCTCTACTTTGCCTATGTGGGAGTGTTCCGATCAGGGATTTATGCTGCGGATTCTGTTACCAATCAGTCATGAGTGAGATTGTTCGTTACCGATACCAATACTAATCACATGCATTTTTTTGAAAATGCACAAGTAATAGTCCATACCCACATTTGGATATTGATCTAATACTATGTAGTTACAGAGGCAGTATTGGCCACTTTTGATACCAATACAATTAGGGATGGGAATTGAAAATATTTTACCGGTTCCGAGTCCACTTTCGATTTTGCTTAACGAGTCGGTTCCTTAACGGTTCTCTTATCAATTCTTTTTTTTTTTTAAAGAGAAAAAATGGTGGATTAGGAATTTTTTTTTTAGTATAAAGGGAACATGACCTCGCAAAGCTTACAGAGAGGTCTCAAGAGACACATACGTAGTATAGAAGAAAAAAATAACCTATTTTGTAAATAAATATAAGAAATTAATATTATTCTGTAGAATTTAATCACGTGCAAATTACACAAGAATATAACATTTAGTAACATGTAATATTAACTTATTACATGCAAAGTGAAATATGTCAAGCCTTTATTGGTTATGATTTTGATGATTATGGCTTACAGTTTATGAAAACTTTGAACTGAAATTCTCAGAAAATGTAAGGTTTCAAAAACTGTAAACCATGATGATCAGAATTATAACACATAGAGGCTTGACATATCTCACGTTGCATGTAATAAGTTAATATCACATATTCGTTTCACATTGGAAGTTAATTGCTGACATGGATGGACTTATACACCGCATTCTAATTTTATGAGTTTCACTCGTCCTGAGTAGTCCTGGGTTCAATCCTGCGCTCTGGATCTTTCTGTGTGGAGTTTGCATGTTCTTCCCGTGACTGCGTGGGTTCCATCCGGGTACTCCGGCTTCCTCCCACCTCCAAAGACATGCACCTGGGGATAGGTTGATTGGCAACACTAAATTGGCCCTAGTGTGTGAATGTAAGTGTGAATGTTGTCCGTCTATCTGTGTTGGCCCTGCGATGAGGTGGCGACTTGTCCAGGGTGTAGACCGCCTTCCGCCCGAATGCAGCTGAGATTGGCTCCATTACCCCCCGCAACCCCAAAAGGGGCAAGCGGTAGAAAATGGATGGATGGATGGATGGCACTTGTATAATATAATGACTGAGAGAAAATCTGGTTGCAGGAAAACATGCAACTTTTCTCTGACCACAATTGAACATTCACCTACCGAAAATGCAAACTTTTGACCACAAACTTCGTCACTGCTCGGTGACATTCGTCTAGCGACAGACGTAAACCGGCGCAAGGACTGCCCGCTCAGGGCCAGTCAGAATAGGTCCCTCGTCATGCTCATCTAAATGAGAAGGCATTTATTTCAATTTAACAAATAATACCGCCAACATAATAGGAGGTGTTAGTTAGTACCTGTTGTATTCAGATGCTGTGCTAGCGTTACTGCTGCTGCGATGAGATCGGAGCAGTTCAAAACGCGACCTTAATTTATAATTATTGCACGCTGTGTGTTCAAATGTTTCAGCATATTGCTTGCATGTCCTCCTCTTCATGAACGAGCAGCCTTATGATTATTACAAGTAGCGCTGTTGCTATCTTTTCTTGTAAAATGTAGTCAACTGAAAAGCCTTTGTTGAGATCTGATGTCACTACGCAACTTCACCCCCACCCGGTAGGACCGATAAAATAACTATTTGAATAAATGGTAAGCGATTCCAAGGAATTCATACATTGGGAACCGATTCTGAACAAAAACTGGTTTTCGATTCCCATCTCTTGATACAATAATCAATCAATCCCCTTACATGTACGCCTGGCTGTTAGTAAGCAGCAGAGTACAACAGGCATTGGAAGGCATTAATCTGCATTGGCCAATCACATACATTTTCCCCGGAAATTGGCCGATACTGATTGTGGCCGATCGAAGGGCACATCCCTAGAAATTATATTATTTTGTGTTTAAAGTGTGCAACATTAAAGATGTGACTGGAATATATTTTTTACTCCTCCATATAAGTAAAGTAAACAGGAAAAATACATTGCAAACCAACTCTTAGCAAAGCTGCCAATACCAACATCTAGTACCAGGTCATACATTTATATGGAAAATACATAGGCCGCTGCAAGACCAACACGGGTAAATGGGGCTATGTTGATGCAACAAATTTAGCTGGCGGGTGTGAAACATCTAAGCAATACATGCAACACCTGTTGAGATGCCCACTCCTAAATGCCAAATGCAGATTGGAGGATCAAATGGCTGCCAATGAGAAGGCTCTGCATTGCTCAAGAGAAAAAAATATTATGGTAATGGATGATGGACACGAAAGTAGAAGTAAAGATTTATTATCACGTATATATTTTTAGAACATTGTCCGAGTGGGTGTCACAGTACACATTGCTGCCGTGCGGGTGGGATTCTTAGATATGTGCCGGTGTTCTAGCAAGACATGCTCCCCATTTGAATTCATGCGCACCCTACATCTGTGCATGCATATGAGTCCTAGGCCTGTGGAAATGTAAATGCACAATGAAGGAATCTTTAAAGGCCTACTGAAATGCGATTTTCTTATTCAAACGGGGATAGCAGGTCCATTCTATGTGTCATACTTGATCATTTCGTGATGTTGCCATATTTTTGCTGAAAAGATTTAGTAGAGAACATCGATGATAAAGTTTGCATCTTTTGGTCGCTGATAAAAAAGCCTTGCCTGTACCGGAAGTAGCAGACGATATGCGCGTGACGTCACAGGTTGTGGAGCTCCTCACATCCGCACATTGTTTACAATCATGGCCACCAGCAGCGAGAGCGATTCGGATTGAGAAAGCGATAATTTCCCCATTAATTTGAGCGAGGATGAAAGATTTGTGGATGAGGAAAGTGAGAGTGAAGGACTAGAGGGCAGTGGGAGCGATTCAGATAGGGAAGATGCTGTGAGAGGCGGGTGGGACCTGATATTCAGCTGGGAATGACTAAAACAGTAAATAAACACAAGACATGTATATACTCTGTTAGCCACAACACAACCAGGCTTATATTTAATATGCCACAAATAAATCCCGCATAACAAACACCTCCCACCTCCCGTCCATATACCCCGCCAATACAACTCAAACACCCGCACAACGCACTCAATCCCATAGCCCAAAGTACCGTTCACCTCCCCAAAGTTCATACAGCACATATATTTCCCCAAAGTCCCCAAAGTTACGTATGTGACATGCACATAGCGGCACGCACGTACGGGCAAGTGATCAAATGTTTGGAAGCCGCAGCTGCGTACTCACGGTACCGCGTCTGTGTATCCAACTCAAAGTCCTCCTGGTAAGAGTCTCTGTTGTCCCAGTTCTCCACAGGCCAATGGTAAAGCTTGACTGTCATCTTTCGGGAATGTAAACAATGAAACACCGGCTGTGTTATCCGGCACAACAGTCAGTGGGTGCATTCTACGGCGGAGGTGCGTTATCTGGCACAACACCTGCCGCAATACACCACTTCCCACCTACAGCTTTCTTTTTTGCTGTCTCCATTGTTCATTGAACAAATTGCAAAAGATTCACCAACTCAGATGTCCAGAATACTGTGTAATTTTGCGATGAAAACAGACAACTTAATAGCTGGCCACCTTGCTGTCCCAAAATGTCCTCTACAATCCGTGACGTCACGCGCAGGCGTCATCATACCGAGACGTTTTCAGCAGGATATTTCGCGCAAAATTTAAAATTGCACTTTAGTAAGCTAACCCGGCCGTATTGGCATGTGTTGCAATGTTAAGATTTCATCATTGATATATAAACTATCAGACTGCGTGGTCGGTAGTAGTGGGTTTCAGTAGGCCTTTAATGTGAGTACATTTGTTACACTAAATAACACAATGTTTTTGTATTTTGTCATTTATTATACCTGTTTCACACTACAAACTAGGGCTGGGTGATATATCGAATATACTCGATATATCGCGGGTTTGTCTCTGTGCGATATAGAAAATGACTATAACGTGATATTCGAGTATACGTTCTCACGCAGTTGTTTTCAGCTACGGGCATTACACTACTTGCATTTCTCACTCTTTCTTGTCTCTCCTTCTCACAGAGAGATAAAGCAAGCGCACCTTCTTACATACGACACATGCTGTCGCGCGTGCAACATCATACACTCTCGCGGAGCAGAGGCATGGGTAACGTTAGCTGTGATGCTAACAGAGCGGTGCGAGTGGTAATATGAGAGAAAGAAGGTGCGAATCTGGTAACAAATAAAGGAAGAATAATTAATTCCCAAGAAAAACAGCACAGGGTCCATCGTCTGGCGGTGGTTTGGCTTCAAGCGGAAATATGTTGAACAGACAACCGTAATATTTCCAGTATGTGGCAAAAAGTAGCATCATTTGAAAAGTCACCCGCTAGAGAATGAAGAGTGCTTGAAACTCCACATGTCAACATCTCCATTCCAGATCAACACCGTATGAAAAAAAAAATCAATAACAGAAGGAGATAACGTCCACATAGCGAATGACATACACAAATTGATTTCCTATTATGCAGCTCTTTTTTATTTGACAGTTATTGAAATATCTTGTGTGACATCATGCACAAAAGTGCACTTTATTTGTTTTAAACTGTTGTAGTGGCGTTCTGTACAAAAAGTGCACTTTAATTTAGTGTTGTTTTAATAAGTCATCTTAGTGACATCATGCACAAAAGTGCACTCATAGCTTGTTTTAAAATGTCTCTGACAATCTTGCACTTTCTGTTTTGGAAATGACATGAATGTTTGTGCCACTGCTTAATAACTGTTTAATAAATACAGTTTTGGTCAATTGACTTAGTTGTGATTTCCCTCTCTGCATTAAAGTTTAAAATGAGCATATAATGCAGTATGAACAAGAATGTTTTAATGTAGACACATAGAATCATCATACTGCTGTGATTATATGCATCAAGTGTTCATTCAAGGCTAAGGCAAAATATTGAGATATATATTGTGTATCGTGACATGGCCTAAAAATATTGAGATATTAATAAAAGGCCATATCGCCCAGCCCTACTACAAACTATTAAACGATAAATTGTACGATTAATTAGGTTATGGTTTTAAGATGGTGAAAATAAAGTGCTGTAAGTCCAGCCATCCATTTTCTACCGCTTGTTCCTCTCATGCTTGGAAAAAACCCAGAACCTAATAAATCAGACATTTGATTATTTGTAAGTTGAAACATATATATTAAAAAAAAAATACAGCGTATAAACTGATTCAGTGTAATGATTGTATTTACGTGAACGTAATTACATTTCCGCATTCATTGGATTCATACACATCAGCAGATGCACAAGGTGCATGAATTCTAATGGGGAGCACGTTTCGCCAGATAACTGTGAGGTTCCGTCAAACATGTGATATACTCGCTGTAGCAAACCCCAACGAAAAGAAGTCTAAAGACAAACGACAGCAAAAGGGTTTCTTGCAAGGACAGTTTGGCAACCTATTATTGTAATCACTCAGTGTAACTGTTGCAGTGTGTCTGCTCTCGAGAAAGTTAGCCGACAGGCCATTGTTAAAAGGCGCTCCTGCTCTTTCAAGCATATTTTTAAAATATATATTGCATACATAGGCACAAGAAACAGGCTGCGTTGATCCCTGACTGGTGAAAGTAGTCAGACTCAATGGGATTGATTGATCCACATGTATAGAGCTCTACAAAAAATAAACTAGCGATAGAAAAACATTTTTTTAAACAGGTTCAAGCCTGTACAACAGCATTCAGAAGGGGAATATTATAAAATAACAGTCATGTTGCTCGACGGAGACACAAGGTACAGCATGGAAAAAAAAGAGGATTGATTGGCATCATGGATGAAAGACTGAAAGTCAGTGGTGTGTGCTGGACATACTCCACTGCTGCACCGAGCTGACATTGCACCAGGCGATGGCTGGTCGATACCAACGTCCTCACAGCCTATCAGCTCCATCAAAAGACCGGAGCCACAGATGCATCGTGGGAAGTGTGGCCACAGGAGACCAACAGTGTTGCAGCACCATAAGGACTGTGACACCACAGGAGGAGTAGAGCTCAGAAGACAAAGTGAGAAAAGCAGCAGATAAATAGTTTACAACCAGACACATTCATATTATAACGACAAATTGGAGATTAGGTATTGGTACCATGCTGTTTTGTTATTTTGAACAGATTGTATTTTAAGTAGCAAGATGTCAACTGGCATCTGAAACTTCCATCTTGTATAGATCATAGTCTGACTTTTTTTTTTTCCTTTTTAAGATTAAGATTAAAGTACCAATGATTGTCACACACACACTAGATGTGGTGAAATGTGTCCTCTGCATTTGTCCCATCCCCTTGGGGAGCAGTGGGCAGCAGCGGCGCCGCGCCCGGGAATCATTTTGGTGATTTAACCCCCAACTCCAACCCTTTGTTGCTGAGTGCCAAGCAGGGAGGTTATGGGTCCCATTTGTATAGTCTTTGGTATGACTCGGCTGGGATTTGAACTCCAACCTACCGATCTCAGGGCGGACACTCTAACCACTTTTCACTGCTTAGTTGACTGAAATGCAACGTCGGAGGACTAAATTAAGATAATACTCTGTTTTAATGAATATTTGACATATTTAAGATGGGAACATTTATATTTAAGCCAAATAGTTACTGTACTAAATAATGGATCGACTGATTTGGCTGTGCTGTCAAATTTGATGATTAAATTATAATGATATAGTGCTTCCAGTTGGGTGGGTATGCTGCTCGCAGAACATTTTGTAACCGCTTTTGCACAAAAATAAAGTTGTGTCAGCATAACTGATTCAAGGTTCTGTGTTCTGTGGTGTGGCGATACACTTGATGTTATGTACTTACACATACGACATAATCAACAATAGTTACAAGTTTTAAACAAAATTGGGACGTCCATTACAAAACTACTGATGAACATAAAATCTACAATTCACATGATTATGTCTTTGTTTTAAGCATTCTGAATGAAGCCCCATTTTAAGTTGTCTCCTGCAGAATAGTTAGATTTACTAGGCAAGGCAAGGCAACTTTATTTGTATAGCGCTTTTCATACACAAGGCATACTCAAAGTGCTTCACAGACAACAAAGTGAAATGAAAGAAAATAAAAGCAAAATTAAAATGCAGACAATAAAAATAAAAACAGTGCAGACGTTAAAAGTTAAAAGATTAAAAGATTTAGCTGAAAGCTAAGGTGAACATAAAAGTCTTCAGTCTAGTTTTAAAAGTAGTGAGAGTTGGGGAGAGTCTGACATCTTCAGGAAGTTTATTCCAGCTATGTGTTGCATAGTGACTGAATGATGATCTCCCTTGATTTGAGTTTACTCTGGGAACCGCTAACAGATTGGTCTCAGAAGATCTTAGTGATCTAGAGGGCGTATATAGTGGGAGCATATCAGTGATATACTTGGGCCCTAGACCATGTAGTGATTTATATGTGAGCAGGAGGATTTTGAAATCTATTCTCTGATGTACAGGGAGCCAATGTAAGGATTTAAGAATTGGTGTAATGTGCTCACATTTTTTGGTCTTTGTTAGAACTCTAGCAGCAGCGTTCTGAACAAGCTGTAGCTGCCTGACAGTTTTTTTGGGAAGACCTGCAAGGAGACCATTACAATAGTCTAGCCTACTGGTAATAAAGGCATGTACAAGTTTTTCTAAGTCTTGAGCTGACATGAGCCCTCTAAGTCTTTTACTAAACAGTTAATCTCATACAAAAACTATAATGGTAACACTTTAGTATGGGGAACATATTCTAGGTAACAAAGACTTAATTTAGAGTTATTTGGATACTAGGGGAACATATAGGGGTTAGGGTTACGGTTACTAATAAGCAATAATTCTGAGGTTATTGAGGGATGACTCTTAGTTAAAGGCCTACTGAAATGAATTTTTTTTATTTAAACGGGGATAGCAGATCTATTCTATGTGTCATACTTGATCATTTCGCGATATTACCATATTTTTGCTGAAAGGATTTAGTATAAAACAACGACGATAAAGATCGCAACTTTTGGTATCTGATAAAAAAAGGCTTGCCCCTACCGGAAGTAGCGTGACGTAGTCAATTGAACATATCCGCAAAGTTCCCTATTGTTTACAATGATGGCCGCCAGAAGTGAGAGAGATTCGGACCGAGAAAGCGACGATTTCCCCATTAATTTGAGCGAGGATGAAAGATTTGTGGATGAGGAAAATGCAAGTGAAGGACTAGTGGGGAGTGGAAGCGATTCCGATAGGGAAGATGCTGTGAGAGCCGGGGGTGACCTGATATTCAGCTGGGAATGACTACAACAGTAAATAAACACAAGACATATATATACTCTATTAGCCACAACACAACCAGGCTTATATTTAATATGCCACAAATTCATCCCGCATAAAAACACCTAGGTGTTTGTTATGCTAGCTCCTAGCTCCTAGCTACTAGCTCGAGCTAGTTATAGCTCGAGCGGGTTATATGGACGGGATCCCGTATATATAACCCGCCAATACAATTCAAACACCTGCACAACACACACACTCACTCAGCCCAAAGAACCGTTCACCTAACCCAAGGTTCATAAAGCGTATATATTTAACCAAAGTTACGTACATGACACGCACGTTCGGGCAAGCAATCAAATGTTTGGAAGCGCGCGGGTGGGACCTGATATTCAGCTGGGAATGACTACAACAGTAAATAAACACAAGACATATATATACTCTATTAGCCACAACACAACCAGGCTTACATTTAATATGCCACAAATTAATCCCGCATAACAAACACCTAGGTGTTTGTTATGCTAGACAACAAACACCTAGGGGTTTGTTATGCTAGCTCCTAGCTACTAGCTACTAGCTCGAGCTAGTTATAGCTCGAGCGGGTTATATGGACGGGATCCCGTATATATAACCCGCCAATACAATTCAAACACCTGCACAACACACACACTCACTCAGCCCAAAGGACCGTTCACCTAACCCAAGATTCATAAAGCTTATATATTTAACCAAAGTTACGTACGTGACACGCACGTACGGGCAAGCGATCAAATGTTTGGAAGCGCGCGGGTGGGACCTGATATTCAGCTGGGAATGACTACAACAGTAAATAAACACAAGACATATATATACTCTATTAGCCACAACACAACCAGGCTTACATTTAATATGCCACAAATTCATCCCGCATAACAAACACCTAGGTGTTTGTTATGCTAGACAACAAACACCTAGGTGTTTGTTATGCTAGCTCCTAGCTACTAGCTACTAGCTCGAGCTAGTTATAGCTCGAGCGGGTTATATGGACGGGATCCCGTATATATAACCCGCCAATACAATTCAAACACCTGCACAACACACACACTCACTCAGCCCAAAGGACCGTTCACCTAACCCAAGATTCATAAAGCTTATATATTTAACCAAAGTTACGTACATGACACGCACGTACGGGCAAGCGATCAAATGTTTGGAAGCGTGCGGGTGGGACCTGATATTCAGCTGGGAATGACTACAACAGTAAATAAACACAAGACATATATATACTATATTAGCCACAACACAACCAGGCTTATATTTAATATGCCACAAATTCATCCCGCATAACAAACACCAGGTGTTTGTTATGCTAGCTCCTAGCTCCTAGCTACTAGCTCGAGATAGTTATAGCAAGCGATCAAATGTTTGGAAGCGCAGCTACGTACTCACGGTATCACGTCTGTGTATTCAAATCAAAGTCCTCCTGGTTAGAGTCTCTGTTGTCCGAGTTCTTCGATCTTGACTGCATCTTTCGGGAATGTAAACAATGAAACACCGGCTGTGTTGTGTTGCTGACTTCCCTCACAAAATATCCGATCCGCACCGACAACTTTCTTCTTTGCTTGCTCAGCTTCTTTCTCCATAATGCAATGAACAAATTGCAACAGATTCACCAACACAGATGTCCAGAATACTGTGGAATAATGAGACGAAAACAGAGCTATTTCGTATTGGCTTCAATGGGGAAGCCATACCTCTGTTAAACTGGCTACGTCACGCGCATACGTCATCATACCGAGACGTTTTCAAGCAGAAGTGTGCCGGGAAATTTAAAATTGCACTTTATAAGTTAACCCGGCCGTATTGGCATGTGTTGCAATGTTAAGATTTCATCATTGATATATAAACTATCAGACTGCGTGGTCGGTAGTAGTGGGTTTCAGTAGGCCTTTAATGGCTTACTGGTTGTATAATAAGGCCATGCAGAATAAGGTATTAATAAGTACTTAATAATGACTAATTAAGAGCCAATATGTTACTAATTTGCGTGTTAATAAGCAACTAATTAATGTTGAATATGTTCCCCATACTAAAATGTTACCAAAGTAATTATTACGTTACAAAGATCAGTCACCATCAAAAAACAGATCAACTGTAAAGACAATACGATTATTAGTGTGTGGCCATTGTTTTTGGCCAGGCAATGTATATCATAATACTAAATAAATAACGTATAATATATTAATGCAAAACATTTGCGCAACACTTTTATTTAATTTAGGCCAAACCTCGTAGTGCCTTACAGTGAATTACATCAAATATAGTAGTGCTTATGAATATCAAGGGGAAATAAATACTGCACATCCCACTATTGTATGGTTTCAAAACAGTGCCAAAATATGCATGCTTACAAAACACTCTCTGCACTCTTTGTCGTGCAAGTTTGCGTTCGCAGTGTGTTTCTCTAAGCATGTGGCGTTCATTTCTTTTGGCACTAAAGAGCGGGAATCTAATAACAAGCAACTCCCCTTCTTTCTAAATGATCACTTTAAACACCTACGGTTTTCCGGTCAGAAACATTCTGAACTGTTTCTGTCAAACTGTGTTTCTTCCTTTGATCAAAAACAATGAAACAACACACATTTGTCACCACTTGGTGATGGCCGCTGTCGGCCAAATAGCAACATTTTAGCTTAACACCCACATTTTTTCAGAATTCACTCACAGTTAGCTTCTTGAACATTCATGCAGCAAATAATCAAGCATATATTTGGACATAAGTCTCTGTTTACCTTCCTTTTGTTGTTAAGACCTCAGAAATCATTCTGCAGTTAAAGCAGCTGCCACTCATAACGCCCTCTCCATGTGAATAAGCCTTTTTTAGAGTTTGAAGCACTTCTTAGCAAGAGTATTTTTAACAACTGTATTCTATAAACATATATGTTTGCCACATACACTATATTGCCAAAAGTATTTGACCACCTGCCTTGACTCACATATGAACTTGAAGTGCCATACCATTCCTAACCCATAGGGTTCAATATGATGTCGGTCCACCCTTTGCAGCTATTACAGCTTCAACTCTTCTGGGAAGGCTGTCCACAAGTGCAAAGTGTGTTTATAGGAATTTTCGACCATTCTTCCAAAAGCGCATTGGTCAGACACTGATGTTGGTCGAGAAGGTCTGTCTCTCAGTCTCCGTTTTAATTCATCCCAAATGTGTTCTATCGGGTTCAGGTCAGGACTCTGTGCAGGACAGTCAAGTTCATTCACACCAGACTCTGTCATCCATGTCTTTATGGACCTTGCGTTGTGCGCTGGTGCACAGTCATGTTGGAAAAGGAAGGGGCCGCACCAAACTTTACCCACAAGGTTGGGAGCATGGAATTGTCCAAAATATTTTGGTATCCTGGAGCATTCAAAGTTCCTTTCACTGGAACTAAGGGGCCAAGCCCAACTCCTGAAATACAACCACACACCATAAATCCTCCGCCGACCCCTCTCTGTCAGCCACTTCGGGGCTGAGTTTCTGTTGTTCCCAAACTCTACCAATTTCTTATAATAAAGCCGACAGTTGACTTTGTAATATTTAGGAAATTTCACGACTGGATTTGTTGCACAGGTGGCATCCTATGACAGTTCCACGCTGGAAATCACTAAGCTCCTGAGAGCAGCCCATTCTTTCACAAATGTTTGTAGAAACAGTCTCCATGCCTAAGTAGTTGATTGTATACACCTGTGGCCGGGCCAAGTGATTAGGACACCTGATTCTGATCATTTGGATGGGTGGCCAAATACTTTTGGCAATATAGTGTATGTTGTAGACCAGGGGTCACCAACGCGGTGCCCGCGGGCACCAGGTAGCCCGTAAGGACCAGATGAGTAGCCCGCTGGCCTGTTCTAAAAATAGCTCAAATAGCAGCACTTACCAGTGAGCTGCCTCTATTTTTTAAATTTTATTTATTTACTAGCAAGCTGGTCTCGCTTTGCCCGACATTTTTAATTCTAAGAGAGACAAAACTCAAATAGAATTTGAAAATCCAAGAAAATATTTTAAAGACTTGGTCTTCACTTGTTTAAATAAATTCATTAATTTTTTTTACTTTGCTTCTTATAACTTTCAGAAAGACAATTTTAGAGAAAAAATACAACCTTAAAAATGATTTTAGGATTTTTAAACACATATACCTTTTTACCTTTTAAATTCCTTCCTCTTCTTTCCTGACAATTTAAATCAATGTTCAAGTAAATTTATTTTTTTTACTGTAAAGAATAATAAATACATTTTAATTTAATTCTTCATTTTAGCTTCTGTTTTTTCGACAAAGAATATTTGTGAAATATTTCTTCAAACTCATTATGATTAAAATTCAAAAAAAATATTCTGGCAAATCTAGAAAATCTGTAGAATCAAATTTATATCTTATTTCAAACTCTTTGGAATTTATTTTAAAAATTTTGTTCTGGAAAATCTAGAAGAAATAATGATTTGTCTTTGTTAGAAATATAGCTTTGTCCAATTTGTTATATATTCTAACAAAGTGCAGATTGCATTTTAACCTTTTTAAAACATGTCATCAAAATTCTAAAATTAATCTTAATCAGGAAAAATTACTAATGATGTTTCTTAAATTCTTTTTAAAAAATTTTCAAAAAGATTCGAATTAGCTAGTTTTTCTCTTTTTTTCGGTTGAATTTGGAATTTTAAAGAGTCAAAATTGAAGATAAACTATGTTTCAAAATTCAATTGTAATTTTTTTCGTGTTTTCTCCTCTTTTAAACCGTTCAATTAAGTGTAAATATCATTAATTATTAATAATAACATAGAGTTAAAGGTAAATTGAGCAAATTGGCTATTTCTGGCAATGTTTTTAAGTGTGTATCTAATTGGTAGCCCTTCGCATTAATCAGTACCCAAGAAGTAGCTCTTGGTTTCAAAAAGGTTGGTGACTCCTGTTGTAGACACTATCCAGATCTACCACTGAAAATATTTGATCCACCTATACATTAGTTCCATCCAGCGCAGAGTAGACATTTGTTTGCAGCAGAACCCAGGACACTAGTGCAAACTTGGAATTTAAAATGAATACATAAGTTAGTGTGAATTCACAACTCAATGTTTGTGCATGCTAGTGTTGTTAAAGATAAACTGATGCGGCCAGATATCTGGATTGAGAAATGCACGTCGGTTACAGCCCTCTCAATTGATATTGGGCCGAAGTAAAAATCAGTTGCAGGTTTTTGTCTTCAAAATGACACGGGAGGCAGGGTTGTCCGTGAAGAAAGTCACACGCTTGTTTCCTTACTTACTTAACTGGAGATGAGAATAGATGTAGATAGTTGGACCGGCTGTCACGCGAGACTAGCAATCAGTAGACAGTTTATCATTAATACAACACGGGAGTCACGGCTGCACGCCAAATAATTACCCACAAGATACGTAAAGTCAACACTGGGGACCGTCTCCGTGCTGTGCGGACCGTTACTATTACAACATCCCAAGTAATGAAGGCTCAGACAGATTCCAAGTTTGTCTGTCTTTTTCTCACAACATGCAACGTTCTCGTACAACGGGCTCAATCTCTATGTTTTGCTCTTTTCTGGCACCATTGAAACAACCTTTCACCGCCACAACACACGTCACTTCCTATCCTTGTCCCGGAAGTCCTGCCCTTCCAGTCAAGCCGTTGGCTTGAACCCGAAGGCGTCTGTGATGACACTGACTTGACTCGTGGAAAACAAATATATGTGACATGTGTTTGCTTTTTTACTTCATAAAACATCTTTGGGGATATACAGTACAGGCCAAAAGTTTGGACACACCTTCCAGTGTTTCCCATAAACTGCCAAGATACCTGTGGTGGTGGGGGCGTGGCTATGGGCGTGGTCACCATGACATAATCGAGTAATTTGCATAATGTACTACAATGATATGATTTTCTCTAAAAAGGCTCAAAAAATGTATACTTACTAATTAATAATAACAGTTTTGTTTTAAACATTCATCCATCCATCCATCCATTTTACAATATAATTACAACACTTTATGTACATATTTATATACAGAATTGAACAATAAGTTATTCACTGAAATATATTTATTAATTAAAGCGCTTTGAGTACCTTGAAGGTAGAAAAGCGCTATACAAGTATAACCCATGTATCATGTATTGATAATTGTGGTTCTTACAAAAAATATACCTTATAAAAATATAAAAGCTAAAATGTCTCTTAAAGCTCTGCCCCTTTAATTAGTGCATACTAAATAATTTAACTTTAGCATACTACTACAACCATATTATTTACCAGCAACATAAAGTGAAACAGAGGCATAGGTGTCCTGCCACAGTCAGTAACAAATAAACAGAAAACAGAAGTGGTGGTAGATAGACACAAAGCTTCATCAAACATCTGATCCACTGAACAAAAAGCTCCAAAAATCTTAATCCTACACTTCTCTTGTGTTAAGTAAATCTGAACAGCCGATATGGGCATCTACATCAACTATATGATTTGCCTGAGAAGCTGGACAGGAATTAAAAAAAAAAAAAAAAAATTGTAGATTGTCACTGAAGGTATCAAAACTAGGAATGAAAACGTGGAGTTATGTAGTTAACAAAAAAAATTTAAATAACTGAGAACATGTTTTATATTTTAGTTTCTTCAAAATAGCCACCCTTTGCTCTGATTACTGCTTTGCACACTCTTGGTATTCTCTCGATGTGCTTCAAGAGATAGTCACCTGAAAAGGTTTTCACTTCTCAGGTGTCATAGTTTTGATGCCTTCAATGACTATCTACAATGTAAATAGTCATGAAAACAAAGAAAACACATTGAAAGTAGAGGAGGTGTGTCCAAACTTTTGGCCTGTACTGTATATTGTTTTAAAAAATACAAAATTCTGGAAGCATGTCACTTTTATAGAACATGTTTTTTTATATATATGAAGATACATGTGTCTATGGCTGTTCTCTATCATCAGGTTATTGTTATTCTCACGGCATTTAACTAATCAGATGTCTTAGAAAACGTTTGGCCTCTCATCCGAGTAGTTTTCATCAGTTCATGCTCGTAGACTTATGAGCTTGGACAGATTTTACTCAGTGCTCGGTGCCAAGGTCCAAACTATTTTCTCTCTAACTTGAGGAGGAGCGTATGCACAGTAAGGAAAGCTCTTGTTCTTTTGTGGTGTACAAAATAATATCTCCATGGGCAAACGTTAACCATAGAATTGAATTGTTCATACACCGTATTGAATGGTCATACACTAAATCGAATCGCAGCCAATGGGTTCTGTTGTATAAATGAATCGTTTTTGAATCACATCGTAAATCCTGTATTGCAATGTGAATCGAATTATCCATCACAAAAAGATTTAAGGGACGGTATAGCTCGGTTGGTAGAGCGGCCGTGCCAGCAACTTGAGGGTTGCAGGTTCGATCCCCGCTTCCGCCATCCTAGTCACTGCCGTTGTGTCCTTGGGCAAGACACTTTACCCACCTGCTCCCAGTGCCACCTACACTGGTTTAAATGTAACTTAGATATTGGGTTTCACAATGTAAAGCGCTTTGAGTCACTTGAGAAAAAGCGCTATATAAATGTAATTCACTCACAAAAAGATTTACATTGCGAGTGCATGCCCCGGCTTGCTATTTACACTCCACCCAGACAACTGATGATGAAAGGGAGAACAACACAGCTGTGTGCTATTAAAAATAAATGGTGATGAGATTAGATACAATCCATCCCCTCTTCCTCTTCCCAATGGCATTTGGTGCCTTTGCCAGCTGCTGACAGTCCAAAGCATCACGTAAGTTCAGGTGCAAGGCACTGCACTGGCAGTGCAAAGTCTTCTCCAAAGTTCAACACACTCCCACACTTGGGGACTGTAGTTCTATATTGTCAATCAATCAATCAATGTTTATTTATATAGCCCTAAATCACAAGTGTCTCAAAGGGCTGTACAAGCCACAACGACATCCTCGGTACAGAGCCCACATACGGGCAAGGAAAACTCACCCCAGTGGGACGTCAATGTGAATGACTATGAGAAACCTTGGAGAGTATATGTGGGTGACCCCCCCCCCCCCCCCCTCTAGGGGAGACCGAAAGCAATGGATGTCGAGTGGGTCTGACATAATATTGTGAAAGTCCAACACATCATTTGTTTTATGTTTACAAACTGTACATACGGCCCACTTCATTTCCACCAATCTGTACCTTGAAATGCATGTTTTTTCTTTAAAAAAATGCATAACCAGGATGTCATCACTGCATCAATTACATACATAGTGTCTGATTATACCAGCACAACATAGTGTAATTAGAACATTGTCCAACAAAGAGGAGCGCATCACAAAGCAAGATTAAGCAAGCCCATACAGTGGTGGAGAACCATTATTTTGTGCTTTCTTCATGGCACATGGCTGTTTAATTACGACAAATTATGTTGATGGAAAACAAAAAAAGCTGGTTGTATTGTTCCTATTGTTCTTATTCATATTCTTTCTATTCAATTATGTGTGTCCAAAAGAAATGAATATTATCTCGCATTCAAAAAATCAACTGCAGTATTTTTTTTTTATTCCGTTTTACTCAACCCTTGCTGTTAATGTCACAACGGTGCTAGGGCGCACAATAAATACTGTTTTTAAAGCTCAATTCATTTGTAGTATACTTTTTGGGGACTGAGTTGAATATCCATTTAGCTCATTCCAAACAGTGACACCAGAATTATGGAAAACAAATGCTAGGTGTTTTGTCACCTGTGATAGGATCAAGTTCTCCTGTGACCCTGAACAGTAGATAGTACAAATGAATGACTAAATCAATACATAAATTAGGCCTGTCAAAATTATTGTCATGATCCGACAATTTTGTACTGTATTTTGTACTGTCATTGTTTTTCTGTGTTTTGTGTTTGGTTGTGTTTCAGCGCTCCTTTTTACCTTGTTTTACACATCCCTTAGGAGCGATGATTTAACACACCTGTCCCTGATTGGCAATCGGGACACACATATCCCTGGTTTTCAATCAGGATGCTCTGGGACGGAGCTGGATAATTTTTGCATTGCTTGCATGAGTTGAATGTTTTATGACTACAACGAGCTTCAGAATTTTCACCTCTGGTTGACTGATATCCACACAGGCCCACATCGGTGCTCCTTGCTTTTGGTAATTACACATTATTTTACCTGCACCTCCCCTTTTGTCTCTGCATTTCTGTGTCACGCTAACAACTGACCATGATAATTAGTGCATTCATAGAGATGAATTCATCATCATTATTTTTTTTTTTTAGCACAAGAGATTTGCAGCTCAGAATGACTAAAGGTCCTTAAAATGTCTCTGGCAACGCATTTAGGGCAGTTTGTCCAATTAATGTTACCATTCCACATGTGCAAGTGTGCAGTCGGTCCAGTAGTGACAGGCTGCAAAAGCAATCAAGTCAATATGGAAGACACTAAACCATAGGAAACTTGAGTACAAACAAAAAACATGACTGAACAGTCAACATGCACAGTCTTATGTACACTCTGCAAGAATAAGTTTTAAATTACCACACTAATTACACATTAATAACACAAGGAGTAATAGTTCCACTTGGGTTGGATAAATGTTTGTTTTGAGAAGCAGACTCCCGTACATACTGGTAAACAAATATAGCTGTACATACAAACACACATACATACGCACAATTATTCATACATTTTTATACATACATATGTACAATCATTCATACATACTGTCAAGACTTGGACTATGGCGTGGTTTGTTCTCCTGTGGTGCAAATTATTTGGACCAGACATGGCGTGAAGGTGAATACATATTTAATTTTAACACTCAAAAAAAAAGGAATAAACAAAAGGCGCGCACATGGGCGGAAGTACAAAACTTGGCTATAAAAACAAAAACTCGCACAAACGCAGAACTATGGACATAAAACAAAACTTGCAAACTATGGCATGAATAAAGAAAACTTACTTGGATGAGAAAAGGGCATGAAAAAGAGCAGCATGGATCATAAGGGTGTGTAGAGAGTGTGATGTCGCTAGGCTGATTGCCTGGCAACTACAGGCTTAAATAGTGAAGACATGATTAGTGACAGGTGTGCGAGTGCAAAGCGTGAGACAGGTGCGTGACATGACAGGTGAAACTAATGGGTTGCTATGGTGACAAAACAAGAGAGTGAAACCAGGAACTAAAAAGCCTCCAAAAAACAAACAGCACATGGCCAAACAAAAACATGACCAACACAGACATGACACATACATATATACACGCACACATAGCTACTTTTGCACATACATACACTACCGTTCAAAAGTTTGGGGTCACATTGAAATGTCCTTATTTTTGAAGGAAAAGCACTGTACTTTTCAATGAAGATAACTTTAAACTAGTCTTAACTTTAAATAAATACACTCTATACATTGCCAATGTGGTAAATGACTATTCTAGCTGCAAATGTCTGGTTTTTGGTGCAATATCTACATAGGTGTATAGAGGCCCATTTCCAGCAACTATCACTCCAGTGTTCTAATGGTACAATTTGTTTGCTCATTGGCTCAGAAGGCTAATTGATGATTAGAAAACCCTTGTGCAATCATGTTCACACATCTCAAAACAGTTTAGCTAGTTACAGAAGCTACAAAACTGACCTTCCTTTGAGCAGATTGAGTTTCTGGAGCATCACATTTGTGGGGTCAATTAAACGCTCAAAATGGCCAGAAAAGGAGAACTTTCATCTGAAACTTGACAGTCTATTCTTGTTCTTAGAAATGAAGGCTATTCCACAAAATTGTTTGGGTGACCCCAAACTTTTGAACGGTAGTGTAGGTACATACGCTCCCACATACATACACAAACACAGTACATACATACACACACACACATTCACTGTAAAAACATACATATACACATACTGTACATACACAAGCAAATATGCATACATACACACATGCATACAATCACGTTTCATCAAACATATATTCAAGTTGTTCTCCTAGGGGAAACTGGGTAAAACATGGCACACTGATAAAGCTTAACCTATTTTTACTATAACAATCTACAAGGTTAACATAGTTCGCTTCTCATTCTTCCCCTCCATGTATCTGATTTATTTTGTAATTAAAGTTGTCATGACATATATGTATTGTTGCATTTGAAACAATTGTGTTGTTGATAATAGAGGTGATTATTATTATTATTCATGATCAGTAGTGCTATTTCTATTGGTATTTTTACTGCTCCATTTGTAGTGCAATAATATTCATTGTCATTTCTGTGGTATTTATATTATAACTGCTTCCGTGCTACCATTTTGCATATCATATTTTTACATATTGTATTTGCTGATGCTGTTCTGTTGTTGTTGTTTTGTTTTGTTTTGTTGTTGTTGTTGTTGTTGTTATCTCTTGGTCTTATCCCCCTCTTTTCCCCACAATTTACCCTTGTCTTCCTTTTTTTCTTCGTTCTATCTTCTCCTGCTCCAGTCCGTCTAACAAAAATAAATACATTTAATAAAATCAATTACAAAAAGGCAACAAGAGAAGTATCCCACAATTCTACATTAGATATGGGCATCTTCATCAATAATATGATTTGCCTGAGTGGCTGGAGAGGACAAAAAAACCCAATAATGATAATAATAATACATTTTACTCACAAGGCACCTTTCTTGGCACTCAAGGACACCGTAAATCAATTGGATAAAAACAAAAACAACAACAACGATAGATAACATTTACAGTGAATAAGCAGCCAGGAATAGGTGTGTTTTGAGTCTTGATTTAAAAATGGAAATTGAGTCAATATTGCAAAAGTCTGGTGGTTGTGAGTTCCAAAGATGAAGGGCTGAGCGGCTGAAGGCTCGGGCACCCGTGGTGGACAGTTTATGTAAGAGGACAGTGAGATGCACGGATGGCGATGAACTTAGGGAACATGAGGGCGTGGCGACATGGAGCAGGTCAGAAAGATACGACGGGGAAAGGTTATGAATAGCTTTAAAAGTGAGGAGAATTTCTTTAAATTGTATACGGTGTTTGATGGGTAGGCAGTGGAGTTGCTGCAGAACAGGGGTGATGTGCTGGATTGAAGGGGTTCTGGTGATTATCCGGGCAGCAGAGTTTTGGAGAAGCTGAAGTTTGCAGAGTGACTTGTAAGGGAGACTAAACAGGAGAGAGTTGCAGTAGTCCAGGCAAAAGGTGACAAGGCTATGAACCAGTATGGTCGCAGTATGTTGGGTAAGGGCAGGTCAAGGGCAATTAAATATTGCGTATATGAAAGTAAGCAGACCGGGTAATGTTGTTTATGTGGGCTTGAAAAGAGTGTGTGCTGTCGAGGATGACACACAGACTCTTAACTTGGGAGGAGGGTGACATGGAGGAATTGCCGAGAGCAATGGACAAGCCGTTGGTTTTGGCTATAACGGATTTGGTACCGACAATTTAGAGTTTGGTTTTATTACTGTTGAGTTGGAGGAAATTGGATGAAAACCACTGCTTGAATTTATTGAGGCAGCCTGTAATGGAGGAAGTAGGAAGAGAAGCAGTGGGTTTGGTAGAGAGGTAGAGCTGGGTGTCAGCCTTATAACAGTGAAAATGTATTTTACATTTACGGAGAATATTGCCAAGAGGTAGAATGTAGATGAAAGCAGGGGGCCAAGGACAGAGCCCTGGGGAACACCAGAGGAAACGGGAGACGGAGGTGATTTGGATGAACAGAGTTTAACAAACTGAGTTCGGTCGGAGAGATATGATCTAAACCAGTGAAGGGGTGTGTTTGTGATGCCAATACTGTGCAATCTATTGAGGAGGACAGTGTGTGAAATGGTGTCAAAGGCTGCAGTGAGATCTAAAAGGATGAGGATCGTGAGAAGACCAGAATCAGCTGCCAGGAGGAGATTGTTTGTGATTTTACAAGTGCTGTTTCAGTGCTGTGCAGGGGGCTGAAACCAGACTGGAATTGTTCATATAGGTTATTTAACTGTCGGTGGGAGTGAAGATGGGAGGAGACAGTTTTTTCAAGGATTTTTGAAATGAATGGCAGATTTGAAATGGGATGAAGGTTATTAAAATTATTTGGATCTGAGCTTGTTTTTTTGTTTTTGTTTTTAAAGCTGAGGAAACAGTTCCAGTGATGAGTGAAAAATGGACGATATTAATGATGAGATGGATCAGTGAGGGGAGGCAGACTTTCACCAAAGCAGTTGGGAGGGTATCTCAATGACAGGTGGATGGCTTGGATCGACGAATAAGGGCAGTGATGTCCAAATGAGAAGGCAGTAAAAAACTGGAAAATGAACGGATGAGGGAGACAGAAAGTGCGAACCGTGGTTGAGGGGAAGAAAACGGAAGTTGTTGGTGAATCTTGGTGATTTTGGAATTGAAAAATGGCATAAGGCAACAACAAAAAACAGATGAGGGAGGTGAATGCGCTGGATTTGTAATCTTGGCTCAGTGGCCCTGTGGTTAGAGTGTCCGCCCTGAGATCGGTAGGTTGTGAGTTCAAACCCCGGCTGAGTCATACCAAAGACTATAAAAAATAGGACCCATTACCTCCCTGCTTGGCACTCAGCATCAAGGGTTGGAATTGGGGGTTAAATCACCAAAAATGATTCCCGAGCACGGCCGCCGCTGCTGCTCACTGCTCCCCTCACCTCCCAGGAGTTTGAGTTGGAGTTTGAGTTTATTTCGAACATGCAAGCATACAACATGATACATCACAGTTGTTGAACAAGGGGATGGGTCAATTGCAGAGGACACATTTCACCACACCTAGTGTGTGTGACAATCATTGATACTTCAACTTTAACTTTAACCTTAAGAGAAACACGTGTTTTGGAGTTGTCTTCATTAGAACTGATTAAAGGGCTACTGAAATGAAATGTTGTTATTTAAACGGGGATAGCAGATCCATTCTATGTCTCATACTTGATCATTTCGCGATATTGCCATATTTTTGCTGAAATGATTTAGTAGAGAACATCGACGATAAAGTTTTGGTCGCTGATCAAAAAGCCTTGCCTGTACCGGAAGTAGCGTGACGTCACAAGTTGAAGGGCTCCTCACATTTCCCCATTGTTTACACCAGCAGCGAGAGCGATTCGGACCGAGAAAGCAACGATTACCCCATTAATTTGAGCCAGGATGAAAGATTTGTGGATGAGGAACGTCAGAGTGAAGGATTAGAGTGCAGTGCAAGACGTATCTTTTTTCGCTCTGACCGTAACTTAGGTACAAGGGCTCATTGGATTCCACACTCTCTCCTTTTTCTATTGTGGATCACGGATTTGTATTTTAAACCACCTCGGATACTATATCCTCTTCAAAATGAGAGTCGAGAACGCGAAATGGATATTCACAGTGACTTTTATCTCCAAGACAATACAATGGCGAAGCACTTTAGCTTCGGAGCTAATGTGATAGCATCGTGCTTAAAGACAGATAGAAACAAAAGAAATAAGCCCCTGACTGGAAGGATAGACAGAAGATCAACAATACTACCAAACTCTGGACCTGTAACCACATGGTTAATGCTGTACCGCCTGGCGAAGCCTAGCAATGCTGTTGCTAAAGGCGCCATTGAAGCTAACTTAGCTACGGGACCTCGACAGAGCTATGCTAAAAACATTAGCTCTCCACCTACGCCAGCTTTCATCTGCTCATCACGACCCGTGCTCACCTGCGTTCCAGCGATCAACGGCGCGGAGACGGAGGAAGTCAAGGTGAGGACAGCGGCGTGGCGGCGGGCGTTGTAGCTTCCGACGACACCCCGGCCGTCATCAGAGTTGGCAAGAAACATATATTTCCCCAAAGTTACATGCACATAGCGCCACGCATGTACGGGCAAGCGATCAAATGTTTGGAAGCCAAAGCTGTACTCACGGTAGTGCGTCTGCTATCCAACTCAAAGTCCTCCTGGTTGTGTTGCTGTAGCCAGCCGCTAATACACCGATCCCACCTACAGCTTTCTTCTTTGCATTCTCCATTGTTAATTGAACAAATTGCAAAAGATTCACCAACACAGATGTCCAGAATACTGTGGAATTTTGCGATGAAAACAGAGCTGTTTGTATTTGGATACAATGGTGTCCCAATACTTCTGCTTCAACCCTAGACGTCACGTGCAAACGTCATCATACCTAGACGTTTTCAGCCGGAAGTTTCCCGGGAAATTTAAAATTGCACTTTATAAGTTAACCCGGCCGTATTGGCATGTGTTGCAATGTTAAGATTTCATCATTGATATGTAAACTATCAGACTGCGTTGTCGGTAGTAGTGGGTTTCAGTAGGCCTTTAAAGATGTATAATAGGGTGATTTAGTGTTGTTTAGGCAGTCGTTGGAATGTTGAAGGTGTTGGTTGTACATGTACGTGTATAGTGAGTCCAGTTTTTTTGTAGAGACGTTCAAGTTTGACTCTCAAACCAAGGTGCAGAGTTGGTGAAAGTGATACTTCTGTTTTTCACTGGAGCCAGCATGTCAAGTAGATGATGAAGATTATTGTTGTAGTAGGTGACCAGTTCATCAGGGGAGGAAAGAGAGTCTTTGCTGGGGAGGCCGTTAGTGGCGTGTTGTCACTGAGCTGGTGGTTTCTGCGGTACCCGCGGTGGATGTACCTTCGGCAGGGCTGGTAAGCTATGTCCGGGTGAGGGCGAAGCATCACTGGCTGTGGACAAAATAGCCGAGAACAGATTCGCAGGAGCTCGGCAGCAGAATATTAGAGGAGTGCAGTCGCCAGTAGGGTTGGGTATCGTTTGAATTCGAACGATTCCGATTCCGATTCTTTGTTTCGATTCCGATTCCTGACGATTCTCGATTCCGATTCTTCTTGTACCATGCCGGGATCAATGTGTTTGACAGGTAGTCCCTGGAAGGTGGTATGTATTTTGGGTTGAGAGTTTTCACCATATCCCTGCAAACATAAACAAACATTCAATGTTGCTGTTACTGTTTAGCCCAGTATCAATTAGCTTAGCTCTAACATTATTGCTTAACTAACCTAAATGTTGGAGATTCCACCTCTGAAAAGGGATGCAGTCTTTTGACTATGTGTGCAGTGACCTTTCTGTGGCACTCTTCCGTCTGTGGCACCGACATCTTCCCCATTGCCGCTACGGTGAACGGTGTACGCTGAGCACATCGCAGAGCCTGGCTAGCAGGTTGTAAATTGTCTATGAAAAAATATGCGGGCTAATTTGTTAGGTGCCTCGACGTTGGCGCAAAACACATTATTTATTGCATATATATTGTTTTACTTACCGGATTCGGACTGCAATGCAGTCACCGAGGTGCCAGGCGTGTTACATTTCGTCGATATTTCATTTTTTTTAGTAAAATAAAGCCACACTTCGACCGCCGACCCCCGCTATCCATGCTTGACTGATTCACTCTGCTACATAGGCTCGGCTATGCTAACACTTCCGGCGGTGGGCGCTTCTTCATTGGTGTTTAGCGGCTTCTTCTTCCGGTCGGCGGACTTATTCTTTTTTTCCGTTCGGCGGACTGGGTATCGAAACTAGGAATTGAAATTTAAACTTTTGAACGATTCCGGGAGAATCGGAAAGTTAGTCCCAGTTCCAATCGATACTCGATACTCAACCCTAGTCGCCAGAGAGTGGACATGGATCAAAAGAATCCACATCAGCGGGATCCAAATATTTGATCTGGTCATCCACATCAACTCCTTTGATCAGCAGGTGAGGGCTTTCTCCCATTACTATGACGAGATAATGCTTAAAAAAGTGCAGTAAAAGCGAGCATGTGCCAGGGCTTATTCAACAATAAAAACACGTCAAAAGCACCTAAAACAACTTCAGAGAAGAAATAAAACGGAGAAGTAGCGACAGCAGTGCACGCCAGCGTTCATTTAACCGCAAGGTCGAGTGAAAAAAGGCAACAAGAGAAGTATCCCACACTTCTCTTTTGTAAAGTAAATCTGTACAGCAGATATGGGCATCTAAATTGTATTGTTGATAATACAGATCATTATTATTGATTATCATTAGTAGCATTTATATTGGTATTTGTATTGCTCCATTTGTAGTGCAATAAGGTTCATTGTCATTTCTGTGGTATTAATATTTTCTTCACTAACTGCCTCTTTGCTACCATTTTTCGTATCATATTTGTACATATTGTATTTGCTGATGTTGCCTCTTTCTACAAGCTATCGGAGTGTGAATGTTGTGATGCGTGTATGAAATTAATACGTTGCATTACGCTTAAAATGACCAAAATACAAAGATACAGTATTACGTTTTATCATGAATGTGCCTTTTACTACATTACATATATACTTACACAGACAGCAAGTGTTGCCTTAAAGGAGGGCTCATATTTTAGGGCACCAAGGCAAGTTAGAAGGGCGTCAAGGCAAACATTATTTTCTCTCGAGGCAGGGGCCCCAAAGCATGCTTTTATATTTATATATATATATATATATATATATATATATATATATATATATATATATATATATATATATATATATATATATATATATATATATATATATCATGTTGAAATACGGCACATGATGGCCATAAGACGTAACTGCACTTTTTGTCCATATAGATACAAATAGTGTTCGGGTATGAGATCTTGGGCTGCCAATTATGGCCAAAGCAATAATTAAGATTATTGTTATCAATATTGAAATCATGATTACTGGTTTTTAGGTAAAGCAGTATTGGGGTGTGAACGTAATACCATCATGTCATTTGTAATGTCTAATAAAAAGACTATGGATGAACGTTATTCGTATACTGTATCTAAAGACAAACATTAGGTATTTTGTTATTCTTTCTTAGTCAGCTTTTTGTCATTACATGACGCCTTTATATATATTTTTACATTTTGATAGAGGGAGTTTTTTTTATTTTTTTTAATTTAAGTTATGTTTATTTATATGTACATGTAGATGCTGTATCGGGACAGATCCATTAAGAGTTGGGGCAGAAATATGTAGTATAGGAATTAACTACACATTATAACACATTAACAACATGCTATGTCACATGAATGGTTTTTGAAGTGATACGTTTGTGACATGAAAAAAACACAACTAATGTAAAAAAAAAAAACGGTGTTTACTTTTTGATATCAAAATAAAACACACTCCTCACATTGAATACACAATTTTCACAGGCTGCGTTCAATTTGATGAGATGACAAAACATTTTAGCTAGTACTTATGTAATTTGAACACTGATACAGTTTGCAGTTACATAAAGGACAAGTGAACATCCCAGTAAACAAACTAAAGACTTTACAAACAAGTTGTGACAACGTTCACGACACATCGCCTGCTGCATGTTTCCTCACCTCATGAACTGTCAGTCACAGCAGCTGAAGGACGCTGTATTGAGAAAATAAAAGCAACATCAAATTGTTTTCTCCTTCGCTGTATACTTTTAGTGGTGTGGGGACAAGTGCGTCCGTCTCCAATATTGTCCACACCTGTCTCCATCTAAACACAGCAGTGCACTCTTAAACGCACGCTGGGAAGCAAGGGAACATTACGTTAAACCAAGCGCTTGGCTCCGTTTACTCTGAGGGGAAATCTCCGGAGCAAAGTCCGTGTCCTTAGTCCGCCATGATTATCAAGCCAAATGACGCTAGTGCGCATGCGCCTGACTTTGTGTAGCCTAAAATGCATTAATTAATGACGGTTTTTCTGTCATTAAAAAATTAGACGGTGTTACTAACCGTCTGGAATTTTATCACAAACTATCATTATTATAATTTACTGTTACATCCCTTGTCTATTTACAGGTAAAACGTCAAGGGCGGTCACGGCATGTTCTTGCCGTCGATGTTGGTCAATTTTTTAGGGCATTACGGCAAATGACGAGGGCGGTCGCAGCAGTTGCCGCCGGTTGCCGTGGTTAAATTCGAGCCCTGCTTACAGCATGTATAAAACGTTGATGGAAGTGTTTGGATGTTTTTTAAGCGCTCTATGGGCGGAATAGAGGGATCCACATTGACTCCATTACAAGCTGACTTTTGCCAGCATTTATTTACCAATTAGAATGCATTAAAAAAAAAAAAAAACATATTTGTGTCTGTGTCTTTTGTGACATCAGAGTTCATTAACATTGGAACTGGCAGAAGGCCTGATGGATTATCATCTCTGTTCTCGTTATTGGTAAATGTCTCAGGATGTGTTGATACATGGATCATCATGATGGGGCATGTGACGATAAATATTGATTACAAAATGCTAAAAAAATATATTATTTTCTATGATAGGGAAATTACATAAACACAACCACAGCATCAGGAAGTTGGCCAGTACGGAAAAAGCAGCCCGGACAGTTTTTAGAGCCAACTTACAGCGTCAATTCTGATGTCTAGGATGGCGAGAAGGTGGTCGATCAACTATCACAAAATTGCTAAACAGAACACTGTCGATTATAACCGCGCCAAATAGGGATGATACTCGAAACCGGTTTTCTCGGTTGTTCGATAAGAAAAGAACCGAGTCCTCGGACTCGAATCCCTTTTTGAGAACCGGTACCCGTTATCGAGACCACTATAGTAAAGAAAAAGAGTTGGTTCTTTATTCGAATCCCTGGGAACGAATCCCGTCCCCACCAGAAATGCTCCGTGTGACATCACAAGAAATGGCGTCACGAAGCTCAGTCATTAGGTGCAGATAGCGAAAGCAGGAAAAAATGAACGGGAAAAAGTGCTCCAAGGTGTAATAAAGTTCAAAACAAAAGGTATAATCCGATGAATAACTTTACTGAGAGATTTGAGCAGGGTACAAACACATGAAGAACACTTTTACGACCAACCGGAAACATAGCAACCAGGCTAGCAACGTACCTCCTTTACGGCAGCTGTCACAACATTCTTAAAGCAACCGCAGCAAATACATATATGACATCTCCCTTTTTTAACTTTCGTTTTTCTTTCCTTGTAAACAAAACCAAATCACACTGCATATGTGTTGTCTGTCTAATTATAAATAATGCAGACGAGGCGTGTTGGCTGAGTTCTTGACGTTTACTTTCACAGCGTGCTCATTCTTAGCTGCCTGACGATATGCAACAACACTTTTCGGGGCTACCGCGCATGCTCGTCACTCCCGTTGCATGCTGGGTATTGTAGTTGTTATATTCCCTAGCCTAGCTCATAACATCTTTCCCCATATAAGGAAATAATGTTAACTCAAAGTGTATTTCTTTTTTTAGCTTTAACTTTTCATTTTTTTAGCATTGTATCCACATTTGCAAATAACTTTTCTCTTCATAGAATTTTCTTTCAATAAAGAAATGAAGTGCAAAAATGTCAAAGCATCATAACAAACAGTTATGTCAAATAGCAGCAGAATTGCAC
>NC_084734.1:68192056-68439556 GCF_033978785.1 Entelurus aequoreus | reverse complement strand
ACAAGACATATATATATATATATACTCTATTAGCCACAACACAACCAGGCTTATATTTAATATGCCACAAATTAATCCCGCATAACAAACACCTAGGTGTTTGTTATGCTAGCTACTAGCTACTAGCTCGAGCTAGTTATAGCAAGCGATCAAATGTTTGGAAGTGTACTCACGGTATCGCGTCTGCGTCTGTTAACGACGTCAAAGTCCTCCTGGTAAGAGTCTCTGTTGTCCGAGTTCTTCGATCTTGACTGCATCTTTCGGGAATGTAAACAATGAAACACCGACTGTGTTGTGTTGCTGACTTCCCTCGCAAAATACTCCGCTTCGCACCGACTTTCTTCTTTGCTTGCTCAGCTTCTTTCTCCATAATGCAATGAACAAATTGCAACAGATTCACCAACACAGATGTCCAGAATACTGTAGAATAATGAGATGAAAACAGCTATTTCGTATTGGCTTCAATGGGGAAGCCATACATGTGTTCTACTGGCTACGTCACGCGCATACGTCATCCTCAAAGGCGTTTTGAACCGGAAGTTCCCCGGGAAATTTAAAATTGCACTTTATAAGTTAACCTGGCCGTATTGGCATGTGTTGCAATGTTAATATTTCATCATTGATATATAAACTATCAGACTGCGTGGTCTGTATTAGTGGGTTTCAGTAGGCCTTTAAAGCGTCCATAATCTTTGGGTACTGCATATACATTTGTATGTATATATCTATATATATATTTGTTTAACCCAAACATAGCATGAGCTTATGGATAGGATTGATGCAATTAGTATTATTGTGGTCCACATGTCATTTGTCAAATATTATTCAGGCATTTTTTTCTCTGATTTTTTTCCTGAGCTCCTCTGTAACTATGATGTCAATGTTATGTCGGAGCACCTGTATCGTGTTTAACCGCCTAATTAAGCACAAGGAAGGTGTGTAAACTTGTAAACGCATACCAATAGTTCATATAATACATGTTCGTTGACCAAAGTGTCCGTTGAGTTCTTCATCGTCTTAGCATGAGTTTTTTTTTGTTTGTTTTTTCAATTTAGCTATTGTCATATTTTAGTCAGGAGAAAATAGATTGTTTACAAAAAATATTAGTCAACAAGATGAACACTGTTTTAACGATCATCAGCACTCATGCAGCAGCAACACATTTAAGTCACCTTTTCCGCATATATGGAAGCAATACATGAAGATAGGCAAACAAACGTCAACAGCGCTAAATATATCCTGTGGCGTACCACAGGGATCAACACTGGGACCAAAGTTGTTCAATCTTTATATAAATGATATTGGTAAAGTTACAAAAGACTTAAAGTTAGTATTATTTGCAGATCATACAACAGCGTTAGTTTTTTTTCCAGGAGAGAATACACAGAAGCCAATACAAATATTAGAAACAAATGAAAAAAATAATGAGATGGTTTGACAAAAAAAGACTATCCTTAAACCTCAACAAAACTAAAACAATGCTATTTTATAACAGAAGAAGAGAAATTTAAACACAAACAGAAATAGAAAGAATAGACATTGAAAGAGTATGTGAAATCAAAGTTTTAGGTGTAATGATTGATGATAAAATGAAATGGAAATCTCATGTAAAAATATACAACATGAGGTTGCAATAAAAACAAAGGCTAAATATGTATTGGACAAAAAGTCACTCCATATTCTTTACTGCTCTCTAGTGTTACCATATCTGAGTTAGTGAGCAGAAATATGGGAAACAACTACAAAAGTACGCTACAGTCACTAACTGTGTTACAAAACCATCAGTTAGAATAATGAATATTGTTGAATATAAAGACAATTTAAGCTTTTTATTTATTGAATTGAAAATATTGAAATTCTACAATATAGTGAATTTGCAAACAGTTAAAATTATGCACAAAGCAAACTATAACCGATACTCAAAAACGTACAACAATTCTTCTCAACAAAAGATGAGAGATACAAACAACCTCAATCTAACTTAAATATTTGTATGTACGTACAACACTTAAAACATTCAGTATATCAGTATGTGGAATTATATTATGAAATGGATTGAGTAAAGAAATCTTGCAGTGTACTAATATGATCCAATTTAAGAAACTGTTCAAACTCAAAGTGTTTACAAAGTACAAAGAAGAAGAACCATGATAAACATCCGGATCTTATTGACAACTTACTTCACTATTTGTCATTTATTTAATCATTGTTTTGTGTTATTATTAATGGAGTATATTGTGACTATCTTATTGATTATCTTATTGATAATCTTATTAATCTCACCATATGAAATACAACTTACTTCACTATTCGTCATTTATTTAATCATTGTTTTGTGTTATTATTTATGGAGTATATTGTGACTAAATTGAGAACAGGAAGTAAACACAAGTGTTAGCATTTGCTATGTAATGAAAAATGGGTAGGATTAAGCTCTGCTTCTTCTTACTCCTTTTTAAACATGTTGAAAAGAGAAACTGGAAATTGTGACGTATCATGTTGTAATTGTATGCCTGTTCGAAATACACTCAAACCATAACCATTAAAATGTACAAGTTATTAGGCGAGAAATGACTATTACAGAGTAACACACACGTCTTCCAGGCAAATATGGATATATTAAAAACATTTCTTTTTTTAATGCGGTTTGGTTTCTTGTCCACGTGCAAAAGTAGTCAATGTGAATAGATTTTAAAGATAATGTATTGTACACAGCATTGCACATTTAATGTTTTCACTATATTGATGAAGCTGGGGTTGCCTTTTCAGAATTGGTGAGTTGAAATGTGCATGATAGCTGGTGTATGTGTTTCATATGTACAGTATATCTGCATATGTAAATAACTCCACTCTTGTGAACTGTGGGATCTGTCGTTGTGGCTTGTGCAGCCCTTTGAGACATTTGTGATTAAGGGCTATAAAAGTGAACTTTAAATGATTGATTGAATTGCCTTTTTTTTTTTTTTAACACCGGAGAGTTTCAAATGAGTGTTGTTTTGTTTTTATTAGATATTAGTATTAATATGTGTACATGGCCCCATATCACCCAGGAATGAGAGGTTGTTCACTGCTTAGCACCACATCGCTCAGTAGCAAGACCTCTTACAGACTGCAGATTATTGTATCATGTTCTTCCATGGTCTTATCTGAACCAGACCTATTTTCTCTGGGCAGGAGCCGAATGTACAAGGATCGGTGGCATTTGTCTCGAAGATATTAGGCCCTTCGTTAGAAGGTAGAAAAGCTCCTGTGGGTTCTAAGGGTAGAAAAAGAACAGATGTCATCTGGGAGGCGTGGGAAGTGTTTGACAATGACGGATCATTCGGGGATGCTGTTAAATTGTGGTGTTAATGAGATACCACACTATGCAATCGAAATATGATTTGACATGATTTTTGGATTAAATACTGAGCTAAAATACATTGGTCTTTAAAGTTTCACTTATCGCTTTTTAGACATCAAGAGAAAACATATTTGCTAAAGTGATCTGTTCTTATTACTACAGAAGGGGAGAAAATAACACCAAGTGTTAACAATGCATAACCATCATGAAGATTTCGGACAGTTTTTAACATTAAAAACAAAATAACCTATGTGAAACTGTAAGGCATTCTGAGTTGACTTTAGAGCATGTCAGGGAGTCAATGGAAATCATACTATTTTATCTAAAGACCTTAATTAAGTTTATATAACGGTATATTCCCCAGTCCTACTGCCAGATATTGCCATTCATATTGTTGAGTCTGCAGAACTATAGTTAAGAACAGCCACTATTGTTCATTCAAAACTATCTGCATGTGGCAGCTCCGTAGTTGGATGAGCCAACACAATGTTAAAGTAATTGCAAATGAGTTATTGCCACGGTAAAACAATTGTTTAAACCTGTAGGTCCTGATTTGGTCCAATTAGTGGCAGCGCGGCAAGCTATTACCTGCGCATCATCACAATGTAAACTCAACAAACAGACAGTTGTTTTATCTCGAGAGCACACATAGCATTAGCAGTCATTTGGGGTTGTTTTTCTGGTCACATTACAAGTCCAGTAATCACCGTGATAGCTTTATTTTGATCTTTTCCAGCTTTTTAGGGAAACACATCTAACTCGCTGTCAGGCTGCTAAATGTTTGCAGTCATCTATCTACTAGTCATCAACTATTCACGGTGGTGTTTGCTGCTTAGTGTCTTGTAATTGTTGTGTGTTTTATATCAGGCTGATGACAGGAAACTAAAACAAAAAACAAACTAAAGTTATTTAGTAGAGCTGCACCGAACTGCAGTTAAAGGGGAACTGCACTTTTTTTTTGTAATTTTGCCTATCATTCACAATCCTTATGTAGGACAGGCACACACAGTTTTACATTTTTTATGCGTTCTAACTAGTAAATAAATGCAAGCAAAAGTCCTCTTACAATGGAACCTATGGGTCTAGCTCTATTCTGCTTATAGAGCTCTTAAAAAAAACATCCAAACACCTCCATCGAGGTTTTATATCCACGCTGTAAGAATAAATGTAACATAGTATAAATCAATCAATCAATGTTTATTTATATAGGCCTAAATCACAAGTGTCTCAAAGGGCTGCACAAGCCACAACAACATCCTCGGTTCAGATCCCACATAAGGGCAAGGAAAAACTCACAACCCAGTGGGTTGTGAGCCGCATTCATTTCACAAATGCATCACATCGTTCACTTTTTCCTTCAATATCATCACTGATTACTACTCACTGCAGACATGAGAGCCAAAAAACATAATTAACCAAACGTTTTTTCGGGTGTTTTTTCCGATTTATAACAGAGAATTAACTTTTACCAGCTCCGAGGCGAGAAAGCAGCTCACCAGCTCAAGATGTCAATACAGCAACCAAATAAAGTTGCCTCTCTCTAATCAATGCGCCGCTAAATGTACAGTAGGTCCTTAACGTTAGTGTTTATAATAACAATATCGCTAATACTTGGTTAATATTCATGTCACGATATGTAAACGGTGTATTGTTGCTGCTTTTGGATTGGATTTTTAGAAGGCTTTTTGGGTGGAATAGACGCAATGATGTAATTACTTAATGGCTTCATTTTAAGCAGACTTTTATTCACGTTTATTTACCAGTTCGAATGCATTAACAAAACACGTCTTTTTGTCTCTCAAAAGATTTGTAAATGTTTTAGTGTTTCTTAATGATAAAGGCAAAATGGGGGTTCCGGTTTATGTGCCGTCACATGGGTTCACTTTCTGTTGTAGACACGTCTGTGTATGGATCTGTATTGGGGAAAGATGTTAATATGTCTTGTAAACATGATAGCACTAACGCTAGTTAGCAATTATCATGCTAGCTGTTTTTACAGAGAATGAGCAGTATCACCGTGAGTAACCAAGGTTATCAAAGTGTGTTCTTCAATCATGGTTTTACAATAATTTTAACATTTTACATGGTAAAACTAACCGTTGGTAATTTAAAAGCGGTGTATCGTGAATACCAGTAATCGAGACATCCCAACATCAGAACTTGTCTAATGATTCACAGTGATTGCATCATGAAAAACTGGACCCACATTATAAATCATTTTCAATTGTCCTATAAGTCAGTGAATGGACAGAGCATTACGTCACAACAACACTGCGCCAAACATGAATATAAATCCATTTAATAAAGTCAAATACAAATAAGGCAACAAGAGAAGTATCCCACACTTTTCTTTTGTAAAATAAATGTGTACTGCAAATATGGGCATCTACATCAACAATATGATTTGCCTGAGTAGCTGGACAGGACAGAATAAAAAAAATAAATAAATAAAAAAAAAAATGCTAATACTAGAGCCATGTAGCGAGTTAGCTTACATCAAAGCTACAAGCTACAAAGAGAGGAAATGGACTGCGAATCCAAGCCAAAAATATGGAGAAAATACAATGACCTGGATGAATGGGAACATCCATGCATACGGAGAAAATCCATGAAGATTGGTTGGTGTTTGTATGATGAGTCTCAATTGGCTAAGGTTAGGGCGAAACATTACGGGCTGGCCAATCAGATGCAAGATAAGGCGGGTCATCAAAATCAGGAAGCAACAGTCACGCTCTAATGCCACATGACGACTAGGGAATCGGAGACAGAAGGATGTTTCAAGCTGACCACTCAAAAAAAACCAAAAAAACTTAAAAATGGCAAAGGAATTTTCTCCCGCATATTAGATTTTTCCTTTAGTGATGAAGATGACGTGCAGGAAACAATGCGTGTCAAGACAAATGTGTGCGTTTAGAGAAAATAATGCCCAAAACCTTAGTTTTTTGTTGTTTACTCTGTAAACCAAATCATTACTGCTCTCTTCATCTAAGACGTCCAACACAAATTTAGGAACACACATTAAGGTGAGTTGAGTTCATGAAAAGATTTACTGCACATAACCGTTACCAACTGTTCCCAAACACACACACACATCATTGTTTTTTTAGTCAAGTTATAGACAGATGCTGTTTTTTAACTGTAGGTAGAGAAAATGAATAACATTGTATGGATGAGCCAAAGAAAAGGCAAACTAAATTAATACATACAGTGCGGTGCAGGGACCCCTACAAATAGTTTTAGGGTGTCCCCAGCTGAATGACAGATAGTTATTAGTAATGAACCCTTTTATACACTCTCAGTTACATTACCATTGATATTATACATGTGGTTCCATAAATATAAATGCTGTTAAATGTAGCTTTGATTTAGCAAGCTACTTTTGCCGTGTAGCTTGTAGTGTAGTTTGCTACAATTCTCCGGGGATATATTTCCCTGCAGCATAGCTACATTTATTCGACAGTAACTTGTAACTTATCTTTCTACATTTTCCAAGTAGCTTGCCCATCACTGATATTATGCTTGTTGTAAAACTGAATTGCATAATTCCAAGGCTATACCTTTTTGAGCTGCATTAGAAGCAAAGTATTAGAAACACTTAAGTGTGATGCAGTGCATTTCAATACCACTAAATTAAATGAAATTATGCAATTTAAACAGCATGATTATCTTGGTAAATGAATAATACTGTATGCAATCTCAATATCATTGACGTATGGTACGGATAATAGCAGTGATATATTGTTTGTTTTTGTTTATCATAATTGAACATCATTGCCACAAACTCTGTTCTTTCTCACAGATAACAATGACTCTGTGTCCTCCCCGTAAAATACGTATTCCAGGCAAAGCCAAATTATTCTCTCACTCTCCTCTGTGATTTGGTGCTTTCATTAAACACCGTGCCGTCCATCACAAACTTTGGCCTTGTAGTCCGTCTCGTCTTTTCAGTCTGCTTGCTAGGGATTTCGCTGCCTCATTTTATGATCCCTTTCCTCCATAGGCTACCCTTGATTTCTAATGTGCAGCATATATTTCCTTATCAACCTAAGAAAAACATGCATTGTCTCCTCATTACATTACAACATAATACAGCCTAAACTCAGCTGGCTCATTTTAGTACGAAGACTTAAAGTGATTTCAATGACCACATCAATGAAAACTCATGAATTTTCTCCATCTCATACTGCAGCAATTGTGTCTAAAGCCTCTTTTTGCATATGTTTACATAATCAATTTCTTTTTTTTTCTAATTCTATTACGACGGGAACAAAGGGGGGTGGTGGGCACTTTAGGAGGTGCGATTTACATACAAATTGGCTTGAGATAGACAACTGTCTGATGGAGGGTGGATAGTGATCATACGTTGTGCTTTTGAATGTGTGCATGTCTTAAAAAGGGCTGTTTGCAACTTGCTACATAAGGGTGGGTCCATAAAACAATATCCATATATATCGCAATAGACACATCATCGATATCAATATAAAATGCGTTGGATTAAATATTCAATGTTCATATTTTCGGTCGAAAGAATCTAGAAATTATGAAGCATGATTCCTTTTATGAAGTCACTCACGCTTTGGGAACTCAGGAAACAGGAAGTGTCACTGAGCAATGGTAGGGACACACTAACAGTCAGTCACGTATCAACTAAAGAGTGTTACACCTCTCCCGATGTTGTTCAGCTCCCAGATCGTCGTCGAGGAGTGCAGGGAGATGTTCTCTCCAGGGCCGAACACCCTTCACTTTACCCGACAATGTGTCTGCTAAGCCCCGCTTTCGGGTCGGAATGACGAGGCCGTCAATTCGTGAATATTTGGTCACTTTATTCTTATTTCTGCAGGACACAACCGGACACATTTGCTACTACTACTACATGCTACAGCTCGCTCTCCTCACTCTTCCACTCACTCACTGACATCAATCACCCAACACACTGCCATTCTTAAAGGAGCACACACAAATAAGCTAATCTCGTAACCCTAGTTTGGTTGCTGTCTTTCTGTCTCGCTGTGGATTCACTGCATGGAGTGAGAAGAGAAACAGTGATATCTTGATATATCAACTCAATAACAGACAATTGCCCTTAGTTTTGCTGGTTTTAATGCAGACAGTACAGCGACATCCTGACACTTCCAATGTGTGGGTTTAATGAGCAGTTTTGCCAAACTACTCTGTGTAGTTTTCAATAGCTTATACACGACTCAAATTGGCAACTACTTTCAAGTCTACTTAAGTATTTTATTACCTTAGCCGAGCTCATGCTACCTGGCTACCAGACAGTCTCTCTGCTGATAAATAGCACCTTTGGTAAGTTTAAAATTGTTTTGCTGTATTTATTGGCAGGCTTAAATAACTCATAAGATGTATCAATAATTCCTCCCCAACCCGGAGATGGCACTCCACCCTTTTCCGGACGAGAACCATGGACTCGAATTTGAAGGTGCTAATTCTCATCCCAGTCGCTTTACACTCTGCTGCGTTCCAGTGAGAGCTGAAGATCCCGGCCAGATGAAGTCATCAGGACCACATCATCTGCAGACACCAAACCGTATCCCCTCCACGCCCAGACTGGGCCTAGAAATTCTGTCCATAAGAGTTATGAACATAATCGGTGACAAAGGACAGTCCTGGCAGAGTCCAACCATCACTGAAAACGGGTCAGACTTACTGCCGACGATGCGGACCAAGCTCTGACACCGCCTCAATCAGACAGTCCGATAACCCATGCTCTCTGAGCACTCCCCACAGGACTTCCCGAGGGACACTGTTGAATGCCTTCTCCTAGGTGGGATTGAAGAGGAACATAATCAGTGACAAAGGACAGTCCTGGCAGAGTCCAACCCTCACTGAAAACGTGTCAGACTTACTGCCAACGATGCAGACCAAGCTCTGACACCACAATCAGACAGTCCAATAACCCATGCTCTCTGAGCACTCCCCACAGGACTTCCCGAGGGACACTGTTGAATAGCACATGTAGACTGGTTGGGCAAACTCCCATGCACCCTCAAGGACCCTGCCGAAAGTATAGAGTTGGTCCACAGTTCCACGACCAGGACCACACTGCTCCTCCTGAATCCGAGATTCAACTATCCGGCCTAGCCTGCTCTCCAGTACACCTGAGTAGACCTTACCGGGTGGCTGAGGAGTGTGATCCCACAATAGTTGGAACACACCCTCCGGTTCCCCTTTTTAGAGAGAGGAACCACCACCCCCGTCTGCCAATCCAAAGGTCCTGCCGCTGATGCCCACCCAATGTTTGTGTGTTTTGCCAACCAAGACAGCCCCATAGCATCGAGAGCCTTAAGGAACTCTGGCCTTGCCACAGAGGAGTTTTTTAACTACCTCGGCAACCTCAGCCCCCGAAATAGGAGAGCCCAACACAGATTCTCCACGCACTGCTTCCTTATAGGAAAACGTGTAGGTGGGATTGAGGAGGATTGAGTATTCCCTCCACCGATTCACAACATCCGGAGTCGAGGTCAGCAACACAACATCCCCACCGTACTCGGTATTGACAGTGCATTGCTTCCCCCTCCTGAGGCGGTGGATGGTGGTGCAGAATTTTTTCGAAGCCGTCCGGAAGTCGTTTTCCATGTCGTCTTCCCTGAAATTCTCCCATGTCGTAGTTTTTGTCTCCGCGACCGCGCACTGCTTGGCCTGTCAGTACCTGTCCGCAGCCTCCGCAGTCCCATGAGCCTAAAGGACCCGATAGGACTCTTTCTTTCAGCTCACCTCACAATGCATTTGGGCCGGCCAGGTGTGTCCGGCATCCTCCCCCACCATCGGAGCCAACTCACTACCAGATGCTGATCAGTAGAAAGCTCTTCCCCTCTCTTCACCTGAGTATCCAAAACATGAGACCGCAAATCTGATGACACATCCACAAAGTCGATCATCCAACTGTGGCGTAGGGTGTCCTGGTGCAAAGTGCACATATGGACACCCTTATGTTTGAAAATGGTGTTTGTTGTGGACAATCTATGACGAGCATAAAAGTCCAATTACAAAACACCACTCGGGTTCAGATCAGGGTGGCCATTCCTCCCAATCATGCCTCTCCAGGTCTCACTGTCGTTGCCAATGTGAGTGTTGAAGTCACAGAGCAGAACAAGGGAATCACTTGAGGGGGCACTCTCCAGTACACCCTCGAGGGAATCCAAAAAGGGCAGGTACTTTGAGCTTCTGTTTAGTGCATAAGCACAAACAACACTCAGGACCCGTCCCCTCACCGGAAGGCGGAGGGAAGCTACACTCTCGTCTACCGGGTTAAACTCCAACGTACAGTCTTTGAGCTACCGTTTCCTCTCACTGCGTGCAAAGCCAGAGTTGAAGAGAGTCCAGCCCCTCTGGACAGGACTGGTTCCAGAGCCCTTGCTGTGAGTAGAAGTTAGCCGGAACTTTTCCACCTCGCGCACCAGCTCAGCCTCCTTGCCCCCCAGCGAGGTGACGTTCCACGTCCCAAGAGCTAGCTTTTGTAGCCGAGGATCGGACCGCCAAGGGCCCTACCTTCGGCTTCCGCCCAGCTCACACTGCACCCAACTTCTATGTCCCCTCCTATGAGTGGTGAGCCCATTGGAGGGGGGACCCACGTTGCATCTTCGGGCTGTCCATGGCCTTTCCCCATGGGGACAGGCCTGTCCACCAGGTGCTCGCCATCGAGCCCCACCCTTGGGCCTGGCTCGGGAGAGGGGCCCCGGTGACCCGCTTCCGGGCGAGGTAAATGGGAGTCCTCTTTTTTTTGTCATAAAGGCTTTCAAGCTGCGCTTTGTCTGGTCCCTCACCTAGGAACTGTTTGTCTTGGGAGACCCTACTAGGTGGCATAGAAGCCCCCGGACAACATAGCTCCGAAGATTATTGGGACATGCAAACTCATGTATCACGATAAGATGGCAGCTCAGAAAGGAGTGTCTTTGACTTTATTGAATGGATGCATTTAATGTTTGGCGCAGCTGGACCTGAGCAGGAGGGAATTGAAAGAAGAAGAAAAAAAGGGGGGAGGGCGCTAACAAGAGGGGGATGAGACAGAGAAACAACAACAACAGAACAATATTAGCTGTTTCTCTACATGCAATACCCCACATTGACAATTTAAAATTTTTTTTTTTTTATTCGCAAATTTAATTTAAAAAAATAAATGAAAGAACACATATACATAAGTATTTACAGCATTTGCTCAATACTCTGTTTATGCACCTTTGGCAGCAATTACAGCCTCAAGCCTTTTTTGAATATGATGCCACACCTGGCACACCTATCTTTGGGCAGTTTCGCCCATTTGTCGTTGCAACACCTCTCAAGCTCCATCAGGTTGGATGGGAAGTGTAGGTTTTCATCCGGGATGTCTCTGTACTTTGCTGCATTCATCGGAGTCTAGTAAGGGAGGTAACCAAGAACCCGATGGTCACTCTGTCAGAGCTACAGCACCCTTGTGACCCTACATATATATCTTGTATGCAATAATGTTTTAGATTAAACTGGTCCTAATTAGGGATTATGTTTGATAAGGAATTATCGAGTTAGAGCCTATTATCGAATCCTATTATCGAACCGATTCCTTATCGATTCTCTTATCGAGTCCAGATAGGTTGTTGTATATGGAAAAAAACACACAATATTTGGTTTAACAAAAGCTCACTTTTATTATATAATAAAAAAATAAAATCTACTAAATAAATAAATATTGACTGTTACCCACCTAAAAAAATAAAATAAAATAAATAAATATTGACTGTTGTTACCCGAAGTATATTAAGTGGGATTTTTCAGAGAAACAAATGTATACAGCAACACAAAAACAACCTGTCTTTGTGATCACTATAGGTGTATAAATAATAATATAGTGTTAAATAAAATCAGTCCCTTGGGCACAAAACTGGAAATAATACAGCTCTCCAAAAAGTGCACTTCTGCTGCTATTTGACATAACTGTTTGTTATGATGCTTTGACATTTTTGCACTTTATTTCTTTATTGAAAGAAAATTCTATGAAGAGAAAAGTTCTTTGCAAATGTGGTTACAATGCTAAAAAATGAAAAGTTAAAGCTAAAAAAAGAAATACACTTTATTGAGTTAACATTATTTCTTTATAGGGGGAAAAATGTTATGAGCTAGAGCAGGGGTCACCAAGGCAGTGCCCGTGGGCACCAGGTAGCCCATAAGGACCAGATGAGTAGCCCGCTGGCCTGTTCTAAAAATAGCTCAAATAGCAGCACTTACCAGTGAGCTGCCTCTATTTTTTAAATTTTATTTATTTACTAGCAAGCTGGTCTCGCTTTTCCGACATTTTTAATTCTAAGAGAGACACAACTCAAATAAAATTTGAAAATCCGAGAAAATATTTTAAAGACTTGGTCTTAATTTGTTTAAATAAATTCATTAATTTTTTTACTTTGCTTCTTATAACTTTCAGAAAGACAATTTTAGAGGAAAAATACAACCTTAAAAATGATTTTAGGATTTTTAAACACGTATACCTTTTTACCTTTTAAATTCCTTCCTCTTCTTTCCTGACAATTTAAATCAATGTTCAGGTATTTTTTTTTGTTGTTGTTGCAAAGTATAATAAATACATTTTAATTTAATTCTTAATTTTAGCTTCTGTTTTTTCGACGAAGAATATTTGTGAAATATTTCTTCAAACTTATTATGATTAAAATTCAAAAAAATTATTCTGGCAAATCTAGAAAATCTGTAAAATCAAATTTAAATCTTATTTCAAAGTCTTTTGAATTTCTTTAAACATTTTTGTTCTGGAAAATCTAAAAGAAATAATGATTTGTCTTTGTTAGAAATATAGCTTGGTCCAATTTGTTATATATTCTAACAAAGTGCAGATTGGATTTTAACCTATTTAAAACATGTCATCAAAATTCTAAAATTAATCTTAATCAGGAAAAATTACTAATGATGTTCCATAAATTCTTTTTAAATTTTTTTCAAAAAGATTCGAATTAGCTACTTTTTCTCTTCTTTTTCTCGGTTGAATTTTAAATTTTAAAGAGTCGAAATTGAAGATAAACTGTTTCAAAATGTAATTGTAATTTTTTTTCGTGTTTTCTCCTCTTTTAAACCGTTCAATTAAGTGTAAATATCATTAATTATTAATAATAAAATAGAGTAAAGGTAAATTGAGCAAATTGGCTATTTCTGGCAATTTATTTAAGTGTGTATCAAACTGGTAGCCCTTCGCATTAATCAGTACCCAAGAAGTAGCTCTTGGTTTCAAAAAGGTTGGTGACCCCTGAGCTAGAGAATATAACAACTACACTACCCAGCATGCAACGGGAGTTACGAGCATGCGCGGTAGCCCCGAAAAGTGTTGCATGTTGCCACGCTGTGAAAGTAAACGTCAAGAACTCAGCCAACACGCCTCGTCTGCATTATTTATAACTAGACAGACAACACATCTACAGTGTGATTTTTTTTTAATTACAAGGAAAGAAAAACAAAAGTTAAAAAAGGGAGATATTTGTTGTATATATATGTATGTGCTGCGGTTGTTTTAAGAACGTTGCGACAGCTGCCGTAAAGGAGGTGCGTTGCTAGCCTGGTTGCTATGTTTCCGGTTGGTCGTAAAAGTGTTCGTCATGTGTTTTGCCCTGCTAAAATCTCTCAGTAAAGTTATTCGATGGATTATAGCTTTTGTTTTGAACTTTATTACACCTTGGAGCGCTTTTTCCCATCCATTGTTTTCCTGCTTTCGCTATCTGCGCCTAATGACTGAGCTAGGTGACGCCATTTCTTGTGATGTCACACGGAGCATTTCTGGTCGGGACGGGATTCGAATAAAGAATCAACTCTTTTCCTTTACTATAGTGGTCTCGATAACGGGTACCGGTTCTCAAAAAGGGATTCGAGTCCGAGGACTCGGTTCTTTTCTTATCAAACAACCGGGAAAACCGGTTTCGAGTATCATCCCTAGTCCTAATGGTACCTTGTTATTGTGCAATACTCACCTGTTCCTCCTCATTACTAATAGTATAATAATACCCAGTGGTTAATATATGTTGTGTGTTATGAACGAGCTCTGTGTCTAGACAGTGATGTAAGATGTGTTTCATAGTGGAAGTCAGATCGTATACCAAAGACCGTTGGTACTAATGGTACAGTGCCATAGTTTGATTATTTTGTAGCGCGTCACGTAGGGATGAGAATTGATAAGATTTTTCCTGTTCCGATTCCACTTTCGGTTCTGCTTAAAGATTCCGTTCTTTATCAGATCTCTTATCAATTCTTACAAAAAGATGGATTAGCTACAATTTAGTTTAGTCTGGAGGTAACATGACCTTACAAAGCCACCGGTGAGGTGTTAAAAGGCGCATAGAATGGAACAACTCTTGTGAAAATATATAAATAAAAAAATCTGTAGAATTTTCAATTTATGCTTTTGATTCTAATGGGATATTGTTTTATTTTTTTTAATTTTTTTTTAATGCACTTTCATTTTAGATATGAGAGTATAAGAGACTCCTATCAGTTCATGTGCAACTATAAGTACTCAATCACAGTTCTATTCACTAACTTATTCATTTGCATTCTCTGTTGGTTAAAACTAGTTTTATTTCAATCATCTCTTTTGTTCTCTGTTGCTGTGACCTACTGCTTGTAAGAACATTCTGAATAAAAGTTCAGTTTCATCAAACGTGAACTTCAACCACTAAAACCATAATTTTAGCTATTCAGAAGAATTATTGAAAAACCTTTCAGTCGTCAGTTCTGTTCACTTCCTGACTTTATACCTCCACCCAAGAGCAAATCAGCAGTTAGTACAGCAAGACAAATCAGAATGTGCTTTGAAACAGCGTTGCTGTTCCTTCGGAGACCAAAATGGCTTGTCCAAGGGTGGCCTGCACTGTACTTTGCTTCTGGGGCGTTAAATGGAATATAATTGCATGTATTGAAGTGAAGTGAATTATATTTATATAGCGCTTTTCTCTAGTGACTCAAAGCGCTTTACATAGTGAAAACCCAATATCTAAGTTACATTTAAACCAGTGTGGGTGGCACTGAGAGCAGGTGGGTAAAGTGTCTTGCCCAAGGACACAACGGCAGTGACTAGGATGGCGGAAGCGGGAATCGAACCTGCAACCCTCAGGTTGATGGCACGGCCACTCTACCAACCGAGCTATACCGCCCCTATATTGAAGCCTACAGGTGCATTCTGCTTTAAAGTCAATGAATAATTGCACAATGTTGGGTGAGCTTCGGCCAGCACAAAGCTGCTGTTCTCTATACTTTGCCTGTCAAACTGCTAACAAGTGCAAATTATTTTTAATGATAGGCAGTACCATCCAACCAAACTCCTATTCACAAACAATCACACTTGTTCAGACACCAGAAACCACAAATTATACACATTTTCTACCACACACCTCCATAATGACATTCATCAGGGGAAGTACATTTAGTGTAATGGATGACTGCATAGTATCAACCAAATGCATTCTGTCTCCCTGTGCAACTTATTTTGTAAGGCATAACGTGTGGAGCATGACTACCCCAAATAAACAAAAGCATCTCCTAGGAGGGTTGAGTGCCCTCAGAGACTTCAGGTCACACAGTAACTTTACTTAATTTTTTCAAGACAAAAGGAAAAAAATTCTCCGTCATTACCTGTACTATCTCTATCATATTTATTTCACAAATGATTTTATTTATATTTCCAACCTTTGCTCATTTGATACGGATGGATGGAAATATATGTGGAATAATTCTATGTTGCACTTTATTACTAATTTCATATTTGATGCACATGAGGCAATTGGCACACTTGTGGTAATTGCTGCTTGCACATCTCAAAGATTAACCAGCACAAACACAAAATAATAAAAAGCACATCTGATATATTTGCCAAAGTACTCACCACTTTTGAATGTTTCAGCCTTTCATTGTTTTAAATTAAATCACGATCAATCTACAAGAACAAGAAAAGAAAGCTTCTTTAATTTCAGAGTGAAAAAATATTTGTATAAATAGGTATCAGGTAATTATAAATCTATAAAATAAAGTCAATGACGTCATGAGTATTCATCCCCTTCTGGTCAGTATATAGTCGATTCAAGGTTTATGGTTTATTTACATTTTAATTCTCCATAGGTTAAACACAATGAACACAATTATGTTTCTCGTACCCAGTGCCTTTAGTGTCACAACAAATGTGCAAATGCAAGGACAAGGCAACAGTATATAAGTACATAAATAGTCATAAATAATAATAACAATGCTCTGAGTCTCAATCAGGCTTGCACATTTGAGACAGCTTTCTTTTTTTTTTTTTTCCTACTTAAAAAACAGCTCAAGGCTCAGGTGTGACTAACTTTTCAGGTTCAGCCACAGATTCTCAATTGGATTCAGACCTGAGCTTTGACTTGGACACTCTAAAGTCTAAACCATTCACATTGTTGCCTTTGAACTAGTTCTGTGTCGCTTTTACTTTATAATTTGGGTCGTTGTCTTGCTGGAAAACAAATCCTCTCCCAAGTTGAAACAGATTAGCCTCCAGGATTTGCGGGTATGTTTCTGGGTATATATTCCCCTCTAACTTTACAAGCCTTCCAGTGTGTGCCATTGAGAATCATCCCCACAAAATGATGTTGTCCCCAAGATGGTGTGTTTGTGGTGATGTGTTTGGTGTTGGCCAAACATAGCGTCCCGTCCGATGGCCAAAAGGCAAAAAAGTATCATCTTCCACATTAAAGGACCTTTTGTCACGACCATGGCTTATCAAAGCACAAATTCAGGGGCAGTGAATACTTTTACAAGACATTGTACTACCCACAGCATACAATTCACATTAACTGATTACAATATTGCACAAACACAATTTGCTAAAGGACACACGTCGATCAGATGTACATAATTTTACGACTTGAACAACTTTCTCTATGTATTTTTTGCTTCTGAAAATGTGTTTGACAGTAATTTGATTTCCAATAAACCAATTAGTTTTTGAGTAATCAGTAGATAACTAACTGCACGTGTAACACCCTCTTTCCATCTCCAGACTGGATATGCCGCCCTCTCTTGGTGTGACATCATCTGCAGAACTGTAGCACATTTCCCCACATAGGCATTGTGGATAAAGGCACATATATATATATATATATATATATATATATTTATATATATATATATATATATATATATATATATATATATATATATATATATATATATATATATATATATATATATATATATATATATATGTATATATATATATATATATATATATATATATATATATGTATATATGTATATATATATATATATATATATATATATATATATATATATATATATATATATATATATATATATATATATATATGTATATATATATATATATATATATATATATGTATGTATATATATATATATATATATATATATATATATATATATATATATATACACATATATACACATATATATATGTATATGTATATATATATATGTTTGTATAAATATATATATATACAGTATACACACATATATATGTATATATATATGTATGTATATATATATATGTATATATATATATATATATATATATATATATATATATATATATATATATATATATATATATATATATATATATATATATATATGTGTATACTGTATATGTATGTTTTTTATATATATATGCATTTGTTTTCTTTGATTACTCATTTGCATGTTATTAATTTCCTGTTCCATGATGACTTCAGAACTGATATGGTTAACATTATGCGATTTCCTTAAGCATCTGCTCTTCATTCTTGTTTTTTTTCCACAGGTTCTGAATTAGTCTTTCTCCCGTCCGGGGTACTCTCGATTTTTGGGATTGAATTTGGCCTAAGTCATGGGTCCCCAAACTACAGCCAGCGTCCAAAATCCGACCCGGATAAAAAAATTATTATTATTATTATATTATTATTTTTTAAAATCTATGTCCCATTTTGCGCAAATCAATTTGACTAGAGAGATCCATACTTTCCTCATATTCCCATCATTTGGAAATGTATGCAGGCTGACCTCTTCTTTAGTTGCATTGTTACAACCTGCAACAATGCATGTTGCAGACGTATTTCATAATTCCTTCAAATTATATCATGTTTTGGGATTAAAATTCTACCAAAAGACATACTACATGATATGAAGCTTTCTCCAGTCTTATGTAGGTGAAGCGGGCACTCCAAAACAAGAGAATACATGCCTAAAATCACTACTGTCTCTGTCACAGGGGGACATTTTAGCTCTAGACATCATTTTTAGGTCCAGAGCTATGAAATAAGTGCCAATGTTGTCAGGTCATTTAATGTGCGTTACATACTGTACATTATTTATCTGAGGAGCATTTTTTTTCCAAGATTGTTGTTTTCGATCATTTTCAGATCTGCTTCTACTATTCAGACCACCTGAATTTGCTGCATAGGAGGGGCAAGCAGAAAAAAGCTTAAAACATAGAAACGTACATTACAAATTGGCATGTGTGTGTGAGATGTATTGATCTGATTAGAATGCAGCACCACATTTTCCCCTCACATCTGTCATAATATCAAGTAACAAACATGTTATTGGGTTTCTAGTTATGGAGTAACTGAGATAGATTTTCATGTCTGCTTCAGCCTTTCGCACCAATCCATCTTTCTTTGAGTTTATGTAGATTGCTATAGCACGGGACCGGGCCTACCACTCATGGGGATACAACAAGATTGGATGTTTCATGTGTAATCACTAGTTATGTAGTGTTAATTGTGTGGTTTGGCAGACTGTGTGATGTAACAGTGGAAAGGTGGATACATTCAGTCACAGCCTGGAATTCCATTGATATGTTTAGTATGTTTGTGACTCTTGTTTTTGCTGGGTTTAAAATACAGAAAAATAGATTAGACCAATGCCTAGTTCACCTTCCTAATGCTGGCTGGTGCTAAGAATCAATCTGCTTTACTCTCTCAGGACTCCTGGAGTTCTCTCCTGTCCTCCGGTACTTCATCTCAGGTATGGAAGCAACAGCAGGAATAGCTTCTGTATGTAGAATAGCTCTGTTGTAGAACTTGGCTATATAGATTTTTGTATGAATACTTTTCTTTTGTCTTTGTTTTTAAGTGGGAGGGAGACAACCGAAGAAGAAGCAAACTGGTAATATTCAATGATGTATTGCAATGTGTGATGCACTATTGTTGCTTTAGCCGCTTTGCTCTAGCTAGATGTGGAGTCTTTTGTTGTGGTTGTGTAGTCTTTCTGCGTAGAAATATGTTATTTTCCCCTCTCCCGAGTTTCCTTAGAGGCCCTTCCTTTCCTTGTGTCCTCCAGTGCACGCCCCAAGTTTTTTGCAATCTTTTAAAGAGCGAAGGAGAACAAGGAGCAGATGAGTTTCTTCACTGTAATTCCTCTTCGTCTGATTGCTCCTGATGAGTCACAGTTGACCGAGTCACGCAGCTGTGTGGTTCTTGTTATGCCAGTATCATACAATATGACACCACCATGAAAGCGTTTTGACGCCGGTCTCCTCCCCTATCTCTCGCTCCTTCCTCGCAAACTGCTAATGAAAAGAATCAACTTTTTCCACCCTAATCCCTCTACCCCAACAGCTGATGGTGAAGAATTGCATTCACAATGCTCTTTTAATTAGTATAAAGAATAAATTGGTTGAGCATGCCTTTCCCGTAATTGCTTTTTTTCCTCAGCTCGGATTTAATTGGGCAGTGTTACTTTGCTATTGATCTCTTTTGATGTGCTTTAATTTGGATAATTTTATCTCTTTATTTTATTTGAGACAAGTCAGTTTGTCTTGAACAGGGTTGAAGTGGGGACAGTGTTTGGCAACATGGCTGGTACCGCTGCAGACTGTACTATTTTAGTTAGACTTGGTGGTTAGGTGACTATAGGCAAGATGTTCTGACCCAAAGGCAACATCACAGCTCCATTACTATATAGAACAGGGGTGTCAGACGTACGGCCCGAGGGCCGGATCAGGCCCGAGGGCCGGATCAGGCCCGTGAACAGGTTTTGACCGGCCCGCGGGATGAGTTTGCTAAGTATAAAAAGCTGCTCTAAATGTGTCCACTGGATGTCGCAATAGCAATCTTTGTAGTAAGTAATTACATGTTATTGATAAAGCGCTTTTCACAGATAAAATCACAAAGTGCTGTACAAAACATAGGTGAAGTAAAACAACAATTCAATTAAAACAACAGGGGCAACATCATGAAAAGGATACAACGTGGATTAAAAATGATAGTTAACAGGTGCATTAACTAAAAGTTTTACTAAAAAGAGACGTTTTCAAATGTTTCTTAAAAGTTTCAACACAGTAAAGATCACAGAGGGACTGATGTAAATTGTTCCAGAGTCTAGGAGCTATAGCCTGGAATGCCAGGTCTCCATGGGTTTTAAAATGAGTTTTGGGAATTTTTAGAAGACCCTGGCCTGAAGACCAGAGGCTGGGCCCTGAAGAGTAGGGGCATAGCAAGTCAGTGATGTACTGAGGGGCCCCACCATGCAACGCACGGAATGTCAGGACTAAAATCTTAAAATTAATGCGGAATTTAACTGGAAGCCAATGAAGACTGGATAAAATGGGGGTAATATGGGCTGTTCTGGGTGCAGCGGTCAAAAGTCTGGCAGCCGCATTTTGTACAGTCTGAAGTCTCTTTAGCTTTGACTTGTTGAAAAGGGTGAAGAGAGAATTGCAATAGTCAATGCAAGACGAAATGAACGTGTGAATGATCATTTCAAGATCCAATTTGGACAACAAATTTCTCACTTTAGAAATATTTCTGAGGTGATAAAAACAATTTTTGGTCAGTTGACAACAGTGACCCTCCAAATTCATGGACTGATCCAACACAAACCCAAGGTTTCTGAGGCTGCTTTTAACAGATGCACCCAGAGCACCAAGGGAGTTCCTGATCAGGGGGATCTTTTTATCGGGCGCAATTATCAGAGTTTCCGTTTTGTTCGAATTTATCTGGAGGAAATTTGAGGACAACCAGTTTTTAATAGAGGATACACACTCCAAGAACTCATATAAAAAGTGGAACTCTGAATCATTGAAGGAGCATAACAGTTGAATATAATCTGCATAGAAATGATAAGAAACATTTTTAAAACTACTGATCAACCTCCCAAGCGGCCTCAGATACAACAAAAATAAGACAGGCCCCAGAACAGAACCCTGGGCCACACCACATGACAGGTTGGACACATTGGACATTACATCGTTAAAAGCAACATTAAAAGTTCTCCCATTTAGATGATGCTACATATGTACAAAATAAATCACATGATGTTAGTACATCAGTTGTGAAAAATTATCAAACTACATAAATAACATATTTTAATTTGATTTTGATATTTTTTTTTTATCTTGATAGATTAAAACTTAACACCAATGAGTTGACTGATGAACATTATCACATAATTTATTCAGAAAATATAAATAACAAGAAATAAATATAGAATATTATTAACCACAACATGTAAGTGTAAACAAAAACTCAACAACATTATGATTTGTACATTTTCACAATGTGCTTGTTCTATTTTTAAACAAAGAAAACAATCTGAAGTTGTCTTTATTTCTAAGTTATCGTGCCGTGATTTTACCAGTCCGGCCCACTTGGGAGTAGATTTTTCTCCATGTGGCCCCCGATCTAAAATGAGTTTGACACCCCTGATATAGAAAGTGAGCAGCACTTTCATCTCACATCAATATGGTATGGTTGCAAAAGCAGTGCAGTAAAGTCAGGGACAAGGCCTTCTAAGATGTCCTCACCAAGCCTGCAGGCTGCTATGTATTTCTTTCAGCAGCGACTTTACAGTTTGTGACTGATTCATGCTGTGTCATCTCTACCCTCCCGCGTGCAAGAACAAAAAGCAATTTTCAACCTCCTCCTCTGTTGTTTTATAATTAGTTTGCCTCTCTGCGTGTGATTGTGGATTTGTTTACTGGGTAGGTGTGTTTGTGTGAATGGCTCTATTTACCCGCTTCAGCCCTTCATTCCACCTGTGTAACTGTAGTGCCTCCCTTACAGGGGGGAACTTTACCCTGGCCGAGCTGGGAGTGTGCGAGCAAACGCCCGTTCCACATTCTGCCGCCGTCCCCTACTGTCCGGAACTCGGGCTCCTCCAGAGGGGCTACTCCCTCAGTGCTGGCTCCGATGCAGACTCTGACCCAGACGGCCCACTGTCCCCTGACAGAGCCATCCAGCTTTGGGCCGGAGGAGGAAGAGTTAAGTCCCGACGCAGCTCAGGAGTGTCCAGTCATGAGAACTCGGCCCTGACTCTCACCGACTCTGAGAATGACAATAAGTCTGATGACGAATCAGGTAGGAAACCTGGATGTGTGGTCATGATAAGATACTGGCATACAGTATATATATGCAACTGAGCTGAAAAGGAAAGACTACCACATTTTTCCGGACGGTAGAGCAGCACCCACTACATTTTTGGAGAAAAATATATTTTTTCATATGTTAGCTGCACCCTGCACACTATAAACCGCCTATATATAATGGTATATATGTGTCATCATCATGGAACCACTAGCTGCTGAAGCTAGTAGCTCTTCACTCACCTAAACAGACTCAATAACTTCACGGTGATGTTTTGGTGAATTTTCTGAGGACTGAAACAATCCAAAAAGAATGCCATTGTAAGTTAAAGGCCTACTGAAATGAAATGTTCTTATTTAAACGGGGATAGCAGATCCTTTCTATGTGCCATACTTGATTATTTCGCGATATTGCCATATTTTTGCTGAAAGGATTTAGTAGACAACATTGACAATCAAGTTTGCAACTTTTGGTCGCTGATAAAAAAGCCTTGCCTGTACCGGAAGTAGCGTGACGTCACAGGTTGTGGAGCGCCTCACATCTGCACATTGTTTACAATCATGGCCACCAGCAGCGAGAGCGATTCGGACCGAGAAAGCGACGATTACCCCATTAATTTGAGCGAGGATGAAAGATTTGTGGATGAGGAAAGTGAGAGTGAAGGATTAGAGGGCAGTGGAAGCGATTCAGATAGGGAAGATGCTGTGAGAGGCGGGTGGGACCTGATATTCAGCTGGGAATGACTAAAACAGTAAATAAACACAAGACATATATATACTCTATTAGCCACAACACAACCAGGCTTATATTTAATATGCCACAAATTAATCTGCACAACAAACACCTCCCCCCTCCCGTCCATATAACCCACCAATACAACTCAAACCCCCGCACAACACACTCAATCCCACAGCCCAAAGTACCGTTCACCTCCGTAAAGTTCATACAGCACATATATTTCCCCAAAGTTACATACGTGACATGCACATAGCGGCACGCACGTACGGGCAAGCGATCAAATGTTGGGAAGCCAAAGCTGCATACTCACGGTAGCGCGTCTGCTATCCAACTCAAAGTCCTCCTGGTTGTGTTGCTGCAGCTGGCCGCTAATACACCGCTACCCACCTACAGCTTTCTTCTTTGCTGTCTTCATTGTTCATTAAACAAATTGCAAAAGATTCACCAACACAGATGTCCAGAATACTGTGGAATTTTGCGATGAAAACAGACGACTTAATAGCTGGCCACAATGGTGTCCCAATATGTCCGCTACAATCTGTGACGTCACGCGCAAACGTCATCATACCGAGACGTTTTCAGCAGAATATTTTGCGGGAAATTTAAAATTGCACTTTACTAATCTAACCCGGCCGTATTGGCATGTGTTGCAATGTTAACATTTCATCATTGATATATAAACTATCAGGCTGCGTGGTCGGTAGTAGTGGGTTTCAGTAGGCCTTTAATACTACTAACACGGACACTTGTAAACGTGTTAGCATGTTAGCTAATGTTAAAGACGCTAGCTTGGGATGGTTTAGTAAGTATGAATAGTTTTAGTTGTATTGTAAAAGCTACAAACGTTGCTTGGAGTGATGAATGAAGAATCCATACAAGTAGAAAACGCTATGGACACATAAGACGGAACCACACTTGTACTTCCGGTTGAAAACACTGAACTAAAGGAAATACTCTGGACGTTCACCAATCAGCACTTGCAGTGAGCAAACTTGTTTAAAAGATGGCGCCATAGCACAACATAGCACAAACACTAACACACCTTTTCAATGTCTTTGCTTGTGTTTTTTTTAAAACTGTTATCATTAGGGCCGTCGACGAAGAAAAATACATAAATTGCAAAAGATGCATCGTTTTATAAGCTGCAGGGTTCAAAGCGTAGGAAAAATTAGCGGTGTAAGATTAAATGAACTGATCCTAACATTTATGCTGAATAGACCCTTCAGTACGTGCAGCTGTCAGTGTTTGTACTGTCATGAAAAACCTTGGAAAGTCATGGTATTTAAAAATAAAATTTTAAGACCCGAGAAACGTTATGGAAAATAATATATTTTTGTAAGTTCATGGAAAAGTAATGGAATTCATTGATATTTTAGAGGGGTCATATTATGCAAAACCAATTGTTCTTACCTGTTGGTTCTGGTTTTTGTGTATTTGGAATCTCCCTAAATCCCGGAAATTTAAATCCAAACAAAGGAGGTGGTGCAGAGATATTGATATATTTTTTTTTTTCTTTTTACAAACCAGTCATTTGGAATGTGAGACGATTCTGACGCATTGTGCCACAGTTACGTCAGGGAGATAACCAAATATGGTAGACATTTACCTGAAAAGCTTTGTGCGAGTGCACCATTTTTTCCCAGTTGTAGCCCAAATTTGTTGTCAATAAGTTCCTTCTTTTTCTTCTTTTTCTCTCATCTATCCTGTAATGGGGCAAAGTGGCTCGCACATGCACGTGCGTGATAAAATCCTGAGCTGTTGCCATTTCTAATACAAAGTAGCGTATATTTCTGACTTATATATGTTAGTAGACTCGATATGGAAGAGCCAAAAGCTACAACATGGCTGACGGGGTGGAGATACAGACGAAGGGGGCACTAGCCTGTAGTAGGACTTTGAACACGTAAATAAGACCGCCCACAAAACAGCGCCCTCTGAAAAGACAGCCAGATAGCGGCTTGATGATGGTCTGTAAAACATAATCTATGCAAAATGTTGACCAAAGCCCCACAATTACATTTCATGGAGACCACAAGGAAGTTAATGTAGAAACAAAATTTTAATATGAACCCTTTAAATTCCATTAATCCAAACAAAATCAATGTCTTAATCCAAATTGCAGAAAAATGTACCTCTGGTGAGAACAAATGTGCTTATGTCTGTGCTTTTGGGTTTTCTCAGCACTTTAAAAGTCTGTTCCTCTCATTAGTGTCCCAACAAAAGACATATGTAGTGCTGTAGTGCGAAAGCCTCAACCACCGTTTCTCCACCAAATTGAATAATATGTGAGGCTGTGGAATGGAGCAGAAGTAAAGACTAAGGGCCTGAATTACTAAATTGCTGAATAGAAGTTATGTCTAATATTTTTTTATTCCTGACGATCAAACATTTTGACACAAAGACATAGGACGAAAATTTCTCGTTTGTCCATCGCGAGCACTCATCCTGCAGCCGTGTGTGGGACTTTCAGTTTGCATGTCCTTCTGACACATGCTAATTAAATTGGAAAATAGTGCTTGCAAAACAATGAGTGTTGATGAATTACATTGCATGGGCTAAATAAAACATTTAAAAACAAATTTTCTCCTCACAGTTTTGTGGGTGTTTTATGACCAACATATATTTTGCATATTGATGAAAACAGACGCAAAATGGATTGCACGCCTTATTCTGCTCACTTAACAGACACAAAAAACTTTTGCACACGTTTAGTAGATTAGATTAGCATGTGCTATCAAGTTTGCACGTGTTTTAGTACACGCAGACCTTTAGTAAATCAGGTCCCAAATGTGTTGGAACTGAAATATGAGAAGCTATCTCAGTGTTCCTGCTTGGAGATATTGTGTTTTTGAAAGGCATCATACATTTCAGATGTAAACCTAATTTTACAAAGGATTCAATACACTTTGTCATACCAGCACACATAAGAATGCACATAAATTAGTACCAAAGGTCTTCGATTTAGCCCATGGATTACTACAAGAACCGGTGGTCCCGCTGAGATAAAGCAATGTCTTCTGGTCTTAGAAATTCAAATCAAATCTAGTAAAAGTCATGGAAAATCATTGATAAAAAAGTGTATGAACTCTTACCTGTACAAAGTAACTCAACTAATAATTTGTATTTCAATATTTCAACCAACTAAGTTTTAATTCACTTAAGAATTTGCTCAAGAGGACAAGGATAGGCTCAGGAAGAAGATTATGGAATTAATTAAAAAACAAAGCCATATTTGTCCTTGAGGTACTCATCTATAACAATAAATTGATAATGGTGGTGTAGAACTGCACTGCAATATGTTATGATATGAGAAGCGAGATTTTCTTTGGATCTCATTAGGTTGCACAGGTACACAAATGCTGAAGCAGAACATCAGTCTTAATGGTGTGACTTTGCACTTCAGGTTCCCACTACAGCGCCAGAATGTTGTGAGTAAGAGAGTCTAACACATGTAACAACACCCCATTCCACATGGCAGCGTCCTACGACTACATGAATCACAATAATTACGTTGAATGTTAAATCTGACATGAGGTTACTATGAGCTGGCATTAGTAGGTGTTCAAGCGGAGACACGTTATGATGAGGTATATTTGCTGGTTGCTCTATATAAAGACATTACCGTATTTTCCGGACCATAGGGCACACCGGATTATAACGGGTACTGCCGATGAATGGTCTATTTTGGATCTTTTTTCATAAATTAGGCGCACCGGATTATAGGGCGCATTAAAGGAGTCATAGTATTAGAATGTTTTTCTATATTGAAAACACTTATTCGTGTTATACATAACATGTAATGGTGGTTCCTTGGTCATTATGTTGTATAGGTTATGTTTTACAGATCATCTTCAAGCCGCTTTCTGACAGTCGCTTCTGGATGCGCCGTTCTGTGGGCGGTCTTATTTACGTGGCTCATCTTCAGCAGCGTCTTCTCCCCGTCATCTTTGTTGTAGCGCTGTAACGTGCAAGGACGGGAGTGGAAGAAGTGTCAAAAGATGGAGCTAATGTTTTAATGACATTCAGACTTTACTTAAATTAATAACTCATTCGGAAACAACAACACCGGAAATGTGTCCCATGAAAAACCGTCCGACCGGAACTCTCTAATAACTAAAGGTCCTTGGGTGCATAATATAAACTCACTACACCGGTATGTTTTAGCGCTTTCTTGACGAGTTTACTGACAGATATAAGTAAGAACTTTACACTACTTTATAATAGAAATGGCAACAGCGGATGATGAATGTCCCATAAAAAGAAGATAGAGGAAAAGAAGAAGCTTATTTACTATGGGGTCGGCGCGGACGTGCGCAATTTTTCAGGAATTATGCAGATCCCAAATACAGATCAGCAGGTACCAGAAGGTAAGAAAAGTTGCTATTGCATAATATTGCGAAACAAAACGCCAGATAATATGACTTACCTTCTACACACACCATAATAATACTCGTACATTTAACGTCGTACTAAAACATTTTGATGGATTTTTGAGCACCGTGTGTAATGTTCAAAATTTTCAATGGAACATTTAAAATGTTGGTGTTGTTTACTTGAGACATATTGCCATCATAGTGCAGCCTACACTTATCTCTTATGTTTGACTGCCATCTACTGGTCACACTTATCATTACACCACGTACCAAATAAAATAGCTTCGAGGTGGATAAGCCAAACCAAACGTATTCCTTACATTAGGTATAGTCTGGAAAATACAACACATGTTTGGGGAGAATATTTGACAAGTTCCTCGACTCTTGATGTTCTCCTCTACTACTACCATTGTCTCCCGATATCCCTCCACACCACTAATAGTGCATTACCTAACAAGTTAGCTTATTTCATCACATCCAATTCCATAATATTGTGTACATAAAGTGATGACATACATTATACAGTATCTTTACTCCATTTTCCTCTTTTTCTTTTCTATTTTTTCTAAATTGGCCATATCTTGGCTTCGCCGTTTTCTTTTTTATGATGTTTTGTTGACACTTAATCATTCTTCTATATTAGCTCTCGCCAATGCTGCTGATGTCATTTGAATGTGTTGCTTGAGGCTTTCCTGTTGCATTTCCCTGTTAAACTAATAATTCATTGAGCAAATAGGATTTAGATGTTTTTTACATAACCGGTTGACACAACAGCACAGAATAGCAAGGATGAATGGGCTCAAGAAGTAACAAAAACCGATAAATGATGGGTGAGACAAAAAACTGACTTGAGAGAAGATTGTCAAATGTGCCTTGCATGGATACAAGTAGTAGCTCATGGGGAAAAAAACAGTATTATAGGGAAGCCTTCATTCTGCAATGATGATGATAAGAAGAAAACATACTCGTGGTTTGCATGTTGGCACAGTCAGGAGATCCATGTGTGAATGTGAATGTGAACGGTTGTTTGTCGATATGTGACCTGTCATTGGCTGGCGACCAGTTTTGAAAATGAAAAATGTCAATGAAAAAATGGCCATTTTTCATTGACTCCAAAGGGAAGCTGAACTTCCTCTCTAAGTTTAATACAATAATTGGTAAAATACACCTGGTGCAGACTTCAAACCGCATTAATAGCATGCTAGTATGTGCTTCATTGTGGGGGTATGTTGAAGATGAATCTGCTGTTGAGTGAGTTTGCTCTCCGATGCGATCTCTCTTCTCTCGGCAGCAGCATGGACGCTCCCTGTGTAAATCTTTGCAGTAAATCCTTGCCGAAGCTTTAGCTTCAGCTCAAGGAAGCTCACAGCGGGCAAGTAAACCCTGATTAGATAAATAGTAAAAAAAAAAACATCACTTCCAGGGAAGCTGAGCTGCAGAAGTGGGCTGGCCTGGACCCTGGTTCTGCATGATGATTGGATGATCTGTCCGTGGCTGGATCCCTTTTTGATTATTTCATTCTTATTGATATTTATAAACCCTCAAAATAGCATTTTTAAGTTTAATTACGTTGTTCAGAGTTGATCCGAAGACTTTTCCAAGCCTCTTAGTGACGTTTTCTTTGTTTAAAATTACTAGCGACAAATCTAGCAACTGTTTTGTACGTTATTAGAGACTATAACCGGGTTTGGAGACTGACTTCTGTCGTGCTGCAGTTACTGTCCTTAAAAAGTTAAAGTACCAATGATTGTCACACACACACTAAGTGTGGTGAGATTATCCTCTGCATTTGACCCATCACCCTCGCCCCCTGGGCAGTAAGGGGAGCAGCGGCGGCCGCGCCCGGGAATCATTTTTGGTGATTTAACCCCCAATTCCAACCCTTGATGCTGAGTGCCAAGCAGGGAGGTAATGGATCCCATTGTTATAGTCTTTGGTATGACTCGGCCGGAGTTTGAACTCACGACCTACCGATCTCAGGGCGGACACTCTAACCACTGGGCCACTGAGCAGGTCAACCAGCAGTAAGTGCTGCTGTGAGCCCATCCACCCTTCTTCCCAGGTCAAAAATTAACTTCCCCACCTTGAAAGACCAGCAGCTGCCACTGGTCCAGGGTTTACCCCGCCTCTTGCCGAAGCCATTTAGGGGTAGGTTCCAGCATACTAATGAGCATACCAATGAAGATAAGCGGTACAGAAAATGGATGGAAGGATGGGTTCCCAGCAGAGTAGGTTTGAACAGTTCCCCAGGGGAATTATCTTCCTCCAGCAACTTTGTTTATTGCAGACTGAAGTAGTCGTAAACCTCAGTGTGGGATCCTCAGATGTGTCAACAGAGGTTAATGAAAAGTGGATGGAAGGAACAAACAACTGCCTAATTAATTACGTTTTCATCAGCCGCCTGAACAGATGTGCTTAAACCTCTGTTGGACTGTAGGACATCCAAATCCGAGACTTGTGTCAACTGATCAAACGACTCAACACCCATTAAACACATCATGAAACACCTTACCCGAGATGCAACTCTCATCCCAACGGCTAATAATTGGTTTGTGGTTAATTAGCAAGCTAATCTTGCATCCCACAATATCTGCTGCAGAGGATGCTCCTGCTCTCTCTAAGACTTTTAAGGCTTTGAAAATTAACATATTAATCTGGCGCTAAATTATGATTATCATCTGCTAGCCGCATGATGTGACTGAGTAATATTGTCATAAAATATTTTCTTCCTGCACTTCAGAGGTAAACAAAACTTATTGATTTCGCAGCTGTTTGCTGACTCAAATATGTAGTTAATAAATCATTAATCATAATGTTTTTTAGTGATATTTTACTTCCAAAAGACCCATTTACTTTATCTCTAAAAATAAATCAAATGGACAATTTTAAAGTTATGTCGTTTTTAACATAGGCCTACTGAAATGAATTGTTTTTATTTAAACGGGGATAGCAGATCCATTCTATGTGTCATACTTGATCATTTCGCGATATTGCCATATTTTTGCTGAAAGGATTTAGTAGAGAATATCGACGATAAAGTTTTGCTCGCTGATAAAAAAGCCTTGCCTGTACCGGAAGTAGCGTAACGTCACAGGTTGAAAGGCTCCTCACATTTCCCCATTGTTTAAAATGCAGCGAGAGCGATTCGGATTGAGAAAGCGACGATTACCCCATTAATTTGAACGAGGATGAAAGATTTGTGGGTGAGGAATGTGAGAGTGAAGGACCAGAGTGCAGTGCAGGACGTATCTTTTTTCGCTCAGACCGTAACTTAGGTATAAGGGCTCATTGGATTCCACACTTTCTCCTTTTTCTATTGTGGATCACGGATTTGTATTTTAAACCACCTCAGATACTATATCCTCTTGAAAATGAGAGTCGAGAACGCGAAATGGACATTCACAGTGACTTTTATCTCCACGACAATACATCGGCAAAGCTCTTTAGCTACTGTTGCGTCGACCAGCATTCCTCCAATGGGGAATTCAAATTGCTAGTCTCTCCCAGATTCTTTTTATGGCAATACGCTGATGTTTATATTCAATCTCCAGGCAATAGTTGGTATTTTGTAGTTTATTCTCAAAGCTTAGAGGACAAACCTGAGACCAACCCAGCACCCAAGCGTTCCCTAGCCTGGTCCAGATCGGTCTACCAAAACCCCGGAACTCCTGTCTACTTCCTCCTTCTCCTGTCCCCCCCACCTGCTGTTTCCCCAGTCTAGCTGTGCTCCGTATCTTAGGAATGTAATGGCAGTCTCAACAAAGACAGCGCTCTGACTCTAACACTCGAATCCAAGCACTTTGTACCACACGAGACATTAGCTGATGTAAATATGACTATAGGAGTTTTTAGAAAGAAGTAACACTTAAATATGGATATGCTTCCAACACTACAGAGCTAACGTGATAGCGTCAGGCTTAAATGCAGATAGAAACAAAAGAAATAAACCCCTGACTGGAAGGATAGACAGAAAATCAACAATACTATTAAATCATGGACCTGTAACTACACGGTTAATGCTTTCCAGGCTGGCGAAGCTTAACAATGCTGTTGCTAACGACGCCATTGAAGCTAACTTAGCAACAGGACCTCACAGAGCTATGCTAAAAACATTAGCTATCCATCTACGCCAGCCCTCATCTGCTCATCAACACCCGTGCTCACCTGCGTTCCAGCGATCGACGGAGCGACGAAGGACTTCACCCGATCATAGATGCAGTCGGCGGCCTGGAGACGGAGGAAGTCAAGGTGAGGTTGGCGGCTAGCTCGTCGGCTATCCATCTCAAAGTCCTCCTGGTTGTGTTGCTGTAGACCGCCGCTAATACACCAATCCCACCTACAACTTTCTTCTTTGCAATCTTCATTGTTCATTAAACAAATTGCAAAAGATTCACCAACACAGATGTCTAGAATACTGTGGAATTTTGAGATGAAAAAAGAGCTTTTTGTATTGGATTCAATGGGGTCCGAATACTTCCGTTTCAACGATTGACGTCACACGCATACGTCATCATACATAGACGTTTTCAACCGGAAGTTTTGCGGGATATTTAAAATTGCACTTTATAAGTTAACCCGGCCGTATTGGCATGTGTTGCAATGTTAAGATTTCATCATTGATATATAAACTATCAGACTGCGTGGTCGGTAGTAGTGGGTTTCAGTAGGCCTTTAACATTGACACTACTCACAGGGTCCTGTGACTCTTAGTGTCAGGGTTGCCAGATGGAAATGATCGTGCCTACCTGAATAGATAGTGCTCAGGACCATCTGCTACAGAAGCATATTACCACAGACTGTACATAGTACAGCTAATAATGCAGTTTTACATTTAAATAAACAGCACTTTTGGAAAAAAGCTGACACTGAAAGCAAGGCGCCGCCACCTGGCTGTAAATCGGCACGTGAGACACTTCACAACATCAGGTGCATAACAAGATGTAACATGTTTTTCATGTATGAGGTGGTGGTATTGTCTGATTTAGGGTTGGTGTTAAGGCAAGGGTGTTGAAATAGTTTTCACCGAGAGCCATATCAGCAAAACAACAGATGCCGCCTTAGAGTAAGTTGTGTTTGGAAGACTGTAAATGTAACAAAATGTATATTACAATTACTACAGACATAGTGTTGAATCACTGTATGTGTATTTATTACTTATTATATTTAAGAATATAACATATGCATGGTGTACATACTGTAGACCAGAAAAGGGCACTTATTTTGACTCGTGGAGCCACATTGAGAGAAAAATGTGTCTGGGGGGCCAATGTGTATGTGTGTATAAATTATATATACACATTTAGCTGTAAAAATCTGCTGTACAGTATGTATGTTTGGTTCCCTTTTTTAAGAAACACTAATACCGAAAGACACAATGTCCGATAGTTCTAAAAATGTTATGACAGACCACCTCAAAAACGTTTTTTACTGAATGGGACACCCACAATGTACATTAAAATAAAGAAAGTGGGATTTACAATATTAACTATGAACAATAAAACACTGAATATTAACAGCATATGAACGTTGCTCCTCTTTTACTTGTCAGACCAGCTCCTCGATAGTTGGGTATCTTTTACGATCAAGTAAAACACAACAAAAATGTAACAAACAGCAATATATGAATGCAAAGTGTAATAAACACCTACAATATGAGATATTATCACTTTTACGCAGAACTTTGTTGTAAAAATCTGCTTCCACATCTGTTTCTGACACACGCGTTTCGGGCTGGCTGCTCTGAAAACAAACCCCGCCCACTCTGGTTTGTTCCTCGTCTGAGCTGTTGTGACGTAGATTACCGTGATAACTCGTATAACACCCAAAAGCGCAGATTTCGACAATTGAAATACTTTCTATAGTTCAAGATTTACGGTAATTTAAAAACAGCATTGCACATCATAATAGTGGCTACAGTTTTGATGTTGACGGTCTAAAAAAAAATATGTAGAACGTCCGGCGGGCCGGATTGAAAATGTGTGGCCCGCGGGCCGTATTTTGCCCAGGTCTGCTGTAGACAGTTTATTTCAGCATCAACTGTGTTGGTTATATTAATTTAAGACTGTGTTACTTAATTACAAAGTAAACACCTCGGCTTTCACACAGCACTGTCAATGAATTCATTATTCTGCCCTAGCTATGCATTTCCAGCGTGTGCAACTAGTTAACAGCATGCGGAAACACAAACTCCAGAATATTTGTTGGGGATTGACCTTTCTTCTTTTGAATAATTTTCCTTCCTCAGTTGTATTTCCTTCACACTTCTTCGTTTATTTAAATTTTTTTAGTGTTGAATGTGTAGTTTCCTTCTACTCACCCCACTGCTGCTTCATTGTGTCACTGTTGCCCCCTATGGGCTGGCGGGAGTACTGCATAAATGAGCAACCCTAGTTTTAAAGGCCTACTGAAAGCCACTACTACCGACCACGCAGTCTGATAGTTTATATATCAATGATGAAATCTTAACATTGCAACACATGCCAATACGGCCGGGTTAACTTATAAAGTGCAATTTTAAATTTGCCGGGAAACTTCCGGTTGAAAACGTCTATGTATGATGATGTTTGCGCGTGACGTCAATGGTTGAACCGGAAGTATTGGGACACATTGTATCCCAAAACAAACAGCTCTGTTTTCATCGTAAAATTCCACAGTATTCTGGACATCTGTGTTGGTGAATCTTTTGCAATTTGTTTAATGAACAATGAAGACTGCAAAGAAGAAAGCTGTATGTGGGATCGGTGTATTAGCGGCTGGCTGCAGCAACACAACCAGGAGGACTTTGACTTGGATAGCAGACGCGCTATCCGACGCTAGCCGCCGACCGCATCGATGATCGGGTGAAGTCCTTCGTCGCGCCGTCGATCGCTGGAACGCAGGTGAGCACGGGTGTTGATGAGCAGATGAGGGCTGGCGTAGGTGGAGCGCTAATGTTTTTATCATAGCTCTGACGAGGTCTTGCAGCTAAGTTAGCATCAATGACGTCGTTAGCAACAGCATTGCTAGGCTTCGACAGGCGGCACAGCATTAACCGTGTAGTTACAGGTCCAGGGTAGTAGTATTGTTGATCTTCTGTCTATCCTTCTAGTCAGGGGCTTATTTCTTTTGTTTCTATCTGCATTTAAGCATGATGCTATCACGTTAGCTCCGTAGCTAAAGTGCTTCACCGATGTATTGTCGTGGAGATAAAAGTCACTGTGAATGTCCATTTTGCGTTCTCGACTCTCATTTTCAAGAGGATATAGTATCCGAGGTGGTTTAAAATACAAATCCGTGATCCACAATAGAAAAAGGAGAAAGTGTGGAATCCAATGAACCCTTGTACCTAAGTTACGGTCAGAGCATAAAAAGATATGTCCTGCACTGCACTCTAGTCCTTCACTCTCACGTTCCTCATCCACAAATCTTTCATCCTCGCTCAAATTAATGGGGTAATCGTCGCTTTCTCGGTCCGAATCGCTCTCGCTTCTGGTGTAAACAATGGGGAAATGTGAGGAGCCATTCAACCTGCCACGTCACGCTACTTCCGGTACAGGCAAGGCTTTTTTTATCAGCGACCAAAAGTTGCGAACTTTATCGTCGATGTTCTCTACTAAATCCTTTCAGCAAAAATATGGCAATATCGCGAAATGATCAAGTATTACACATAGAATGGATCTGCTATCCCCGTTTAAATTTAAAAAAAAAAATTCAGTAGGCCTTTAATAGATTCATCGAGCCTATTTTGGTGATAACAATTCAAAGCTTTGGCGGGCTGGATGTGCCCCGCTAGCCGCCAGTTGAATAGACCTCATTTAATGTCTGAAATAAACAAACTAGGGCTTTCAAAAATAACAAGTTAACTGATGTGATTAATCACAAAAAAATAATCACATTACTCATGTTAATCATGTTAATTAATCATGCAATTTATTTTGACCGTACATGCTCCTCTACCTTAAAACCACAGATGGTTACCTATAAGAAGGCGAGGGTTGTTACACAGTCAGTGCTCGGGAGGCAAGTTTCACTTAAAAAATACACCCAAATGGTACATTAGATAAAACCTTTGAGCAAATAAATGGCGTCTGTTCAAGTGAAACCTTTTCAAAAATGTTTTTGTATGACATTCTGATTATTAAATTCATGTCCAAACATTGAGGTCATGTTTAAAGTTTTTTTTTAATTATGCAAGCAAATAATAACCTGTGATTAATCATGATTAATCCAAATTCAAAAGTGTGATTAATCTCCTTTAAAAAACAACAACAATCAATTATATTCATTATAATTTGGAACATATTAAAATTTCACAAGCACACAATTTGGTCAAGTGATAAACTGTCCAAAAGGAGTGGAAAGAAGCATAGGTTGTCTGGTCCCACCCCTGTTCTTTAATCAGCAGGGGAAAATAAATACATAAAGAACCAAAAGAACCTCACATGTCCAAGCATTTGGCAAAGGAGGCAAGGAAAAACTCCCTAATGGGAAGAAACCTCAAACAGAATAAATCAATCAGTCAATCAAAGTTTTTTTATATAGCCGTTAATCACAAGTGTCTCAAAGGGCTGCACAAGCCACAACGACAGCAAGGGATCATCTTTAGTGGAGACAAGTAAGCAGCGCAGAGACGTTTCCAACTGATGCACAGATGTGTCGTCCACCCAGTGTCCTGACTTTGAACAGCTAGCGCGTCATCTGTGGTTACCTAATAACCTCTCCACGCAGGAGAGGGCGGCAGAGCAGAAAAGAGACGGCAGATCAACTGGTCTAAAAGGGGGGTCTATTTAAAGGCTTGCGTATACAAATGAGTTTTAAGATGGGACTTAAATGCTTCTACTGAACAGAACCCAGGCCCTGTGGGGTGGCCGTTTATCTCCACCAGTTATTTAGAGAGTGAGAGAGAGAGAGAGAAAGAGAGAGAGAGAGAGAAGGAATAACAAATAATTCAAAAAGGAGTCTGTTAGTACATAGCAAAACATATTCTTATTCTACCCCAGCCCCATAATGAGTGTATGATAATAATTGTTGTCAATTTACTATAACAGTTCTTTAGTATGCTTTGTAAACACCATCTGCTTGTACTGTTTCTCAAACTGGCTCATGCTAGTACATTGTTTAAATTATTTCCCTAATCCATTCCATAGTTTAATCTCACATAAAGATAGACTCAAAGCTTTCAAAGTTGTGTGTGTGTATATAAATGATTTAGGTTCTGTTTATTCCTAAGATTGTATTTACTCTGTTAAGTTGGAAACATTTTTGTTGTTTAAATGTGCTATATAAATAAAGTGGATTGGATTGGATTGGTTAAGAAATACTATAGCCTATTTCTGAGCAGCCCGTTGATATTTGCGTTGTACATGATTTTTGCAGTCTAAAAACGTACAAAATCAGTTAATCTCAATATTTTAGAAATTAATGTACAAAGGATTTATGTTCTCTGTATGCTACCATATGTATTATTCTGACTAATCTTTTCTGCATTCCTGTTAGTGAATCAAGTGTACTTTCATGATTGTTCCCCCATATCTCTGCACAGTAATAACTCCGGTACGGTGACACCAATGAACAGTACAGAATATGGAGTGACTTTTGATTCAAGAGGTAGTTTGCCTTATTCAATACTACAATATACCTCACCACTTGATGTTGTATGTACATAATGTGTTGTAGGGCTGGGCGGTATACCTGTATTACGTCTTATACTGGTATATTTTAGAAAAAAGATACAAAAACAGACATTGTTTATATATAAAGACTAACGTTAGGGTCAGCTTTGTGTTAAGTGACAAAGGGTATTGTTAGTTATTATTGTCACAATTTCTGCTTTTTCTCATTACATTGTGTTTTTGCTCTTTTTTTCTTACATTTTTTATGTATTTTTTTCACCTCTGTAATCATTTATAATAGTGCACTTTGTCACCTATAACACAAATCTGACACTAAGTTGTTTTCTTTAAATATATCGGTAATGTCTGTTTTTAGCATATATTTATGTTTTTTCAAAATAAAAACATATCAAAATGGCCCCTGCATATTTTGACTTTCTAGTATGCGGCCCTTGGTGGAAACGTTTTGGACACCACTGTATTAACATATATTACAAACATGTTTTTGTTATAATCAATCAATCAATCAATTAAACTTTATGTCTGAAGCGCGTTTTATAAATAAAAGAAATGCAACGCAAAGTGCTTTACAAAATTAAAAACAATACCCCGGTCACCCATATCCCCCATTATCACATACCGTATTTTTCGGACTATAAGTCGCTCCGGAGTATACGTCGCAACGGCCGAAAATGCACAATAAAGAAGGAAAAAAACAAATATACGTCGCACTGGAGTATAAGTCGCATTTTTGGGGGAAATTTATTTGATAAAATCCAACACCAAGAATAGACATTTAAAAGGCAATTTAAAATAAATAAAGAATAGTGAACAACAGGCTGAATAAGTGTACGCCATATGACGCATAAATAACCAACTGAGAACGTGCCTGGTATGTTAACGCAACACATCATGGCAAGAGTCATTCAAATAACTATAACATATAGAACATGCTATACGTTTACCAAACAATATGTCACTCCTGATCGCTAAATCCGATGAAATCTTCCACCCCGGTGTTGCCTCTGGTATGCGCCCCGCTAGCGTCCTTTCTTTCTGCTGCTCGATTGCCGTTCTCTGCTGCATATTTCACTACGTCCAGCTTGTAATCTGCAGTATATGATTTCCTTTTCGGTGCCTTTTTTGTTCAGTCCTTCTCAGTTTTTACAAGTTACCGCCAATGTTGATGTGATCCGTTTTAATAGCTACGGCAGTAGCGTATAGCATATAGCAATTAGCATCCTATGACCCACAATGCACTTCTGCCATGACCCTTCCCCGCTGAATTCTTATTGGTTGACGTGTGAGTGACGATTGCTGACGTGTGTGTGACGATGGCTGCCATTTGCTTCGTCGCTCACGCGAATGAGATAAATAATATTATTTGATATTTTACGGTAATGTGTTAATAATTTCACACATAAGTCGCTCCGGAGTATACGTCGCACCCACGGCCAAACTATGAAAAAAAACTGCGACTTATAGTCCGAAAAATACGGTACATATGCACGGATACAGATACCAAACACAAACACACACACAACATACACACATATGCAACTATATGTACCAATGATTGCATGGCTGAGTACAGAGGAGACATGTGAGTCAACACTATCACAGGAGCCATCTGCACCAGGAGGTCATCAGACCATGGCCACCAGGACGCTGACACAAAAGCGCCCCCACAAGCACGGCCGATAACCCCTGAGGCAGATGCCTCATTTGAGGAACGTTGGAAAACAAAAAATAATAAAACTTGTAAAATAGTAAGAACCATGCGTAGAGATAAAGAATAAGATACAGGACATATGAAGATTAATAGAAAAAAAATTATAATAATATGTATATTTATTTACAGTTAAATAAATAGAAATAAATAAAATATTGCATAACTAATAGGATAAAAAGTAAAATACAAATGACTTCAATAAAATAATTAATATCAGGTAAAAACCAAATCAAAAAGGTGGGTCTTAGCATGCTCTTAAAAACATGAAAAACATAATAAAACGCTTGTTCCCCTGACTTAGGATTTCAAAAGCAAGTGCATTATCCGTCAATTTGTAAAAAGAGACTAATAATCAAGTGCATAGGGAATTTTGGAATTATATCATAAAGAGATTATACATTTAAATATATCAACTGTAACAAGCAGCCATTGCTGGGATGTGGCCCTGAAATGAAAACAATTTTGACACCCTTGCTCTAGGCCAGACCTGGGCATTCTGCGGCCCGCGGGCCGCATCCGGCCCTTTGTACGTCCCTGTCCGGCCCGCGTGAGGCCAATCATAAATTACAAAATACATTTTAAAAAGTATCTATCTCGAGTGTGCAATACAACGGTGCTGCTTTTGTTTTGAAAAGCGTTATTTGTATGACTTCCGTGTGGACGTATGCTCGTGCGCTCAGCGGCAATCACAAATTACAAAATACATTTAAAAAAACATCTATGTTGTGCGTGCAATACAACTGTGCTGCTTTTATTTTGAAAAGTGTTATTTATGGGCGGTCCGCCCGGTTATCCCCGAGACTCTAAAAAAAGAAAAGGTGATGACGAATGGCGTGTTTTCAACAAGACATGGACTGCCAAGTAAAGGTCAAGCCGTGTGGATGGATGGATGTTGCTGTGTTTAAAGAATATAGTGTAACGACCTGCTGAAGCTGTTGTCTTCTTGAGTTGCGTAAATGAGGAGTGAGGATATGTGCGTGTGGGAGGAACGAGATAAGTTGAGCTGTGTTAGTATAGCTTGCTCAATAAAAGTTTAAAAAGAGCGTCAGACTTGGTGTGCACTTCTTCTGGACGCTACAATTGGTGGCAGAAGTAAAACTTTGCGCATACTGCACTGCTTAATTGTGTGCGCAGCCTGCTACGTCATCGAGAGGTACGTGCCATGTGAGGAGCTCGCCGCAGAGAGAGAGAGAGAGAGAGAGAGAGAGAGAGAGAGAGAGAGAAAGGAAGGAGAGAGGCAGTGTCTACAGAGAGAGAGAGAGAGAGAGAAAGGAAGGAGAGAGGCAGTGTCTACAGGTGCAGCGCACGCTGCTTGGCATGGGGGAATTCCGCCCTCAATGAAGACTCCCAGGTTTGATGGCAAGGCGAACTGGGAGGCATTTCATCCCACTTCTGACATCAATTGTAGCGTCCAGAAGAAGTGCACACCAAGTCTGACGCTCTTTTTAAACTTTTATTGAGCAAGCTATACTAACACAGCTCAACTTATCTCGTTCTTTTCACACGCACAGCTATCCTCACTCCTCATTTCCGCAACAGCAACGCTTCCCCCTTCTTCGCCAATCACCTTGCAGGCGTGCTACGTTCACAACAAATAAGGATGCAGGATAAAGTGACAGAAATTGAAATTTTTGCCTGGTATTATACATCAGGAAGTGTTGTGTAAGAAAGTGTTAAAAATAAAACCATCAAAAGCCATCTGCTTTTGTATAAAGATAAGTTAGGTTAAATGAAAATATGATTATTTTTTATCTTACGGTATATCAAAAATAATTTAAGCAAAATTTAATTGAAATATTGTCGGTGTGGCCCTCCAGCAGTGCTCGGGCTGCTCATGCGGCCCCCGGTAAAAATTAACTGCCCACCCCTGCTCTAGGCCCATGTTTCCTGCCAGCATAAGCCTGTTTTTGGTAAAATGTTTGTTATTTACCCAGCTCTATTTTATTTTAATTTTTTTATGTAGGCTATTTGTATTACATATTTTATTAATGTTTAAATAATACTGTACACCAGTTTATATTTATTTTGTTATTTGCACGGATGTGGGTTACAGATCAGAGGGTGTTGGCCTAGAATAGTGTTGTTTCTTTGACAAAGGTTACACATGTGTACAGTAATTGTTGCTTAGTAAGTCGCAGTCTGTTTTGAAATCACACATTTAGTTATCTAATTGGAAAAAATATGCTTACAATTTCCAACTTCAGAAGTGTAGCGTGTTGAAGTGTGTGCAGGGTCCAGTGGCTCCCAGGTTTTGGCTTGTTTGCTGGGGAGATCAGAGGCAGTGAGGAAGCCAGATAAAAGTGCCAGGTGTGTGTGAGCGTGTCTGATAAAGCCACTTGCTAAGCTACTTAGTCACTTTGAATGAAAAACACCCCACCTCTGCTCCTGCATCTTGGTCCAAACATAACATCTGACACTGATGGCACCTCAAAGCACCCAGAAGTACGATTTCACTCCCCCGGGCCTGAATATTACGAGCTTGTATGTGTGTGTGTGTATTTTTTCCTGGCTAAAGGTATGTGAGTGCACAGACGTTGCTCGTATCTATGAAAGTGGCAAACAGGAACAACACGGGTGTCAAAACAGCAGGGGGAGGATCTGAGAATCTAATAATAGAGCTTGACTGACACAGACAGAGAAACATCATAAACACATGCTAACAAATCAAAAAGATGGTGACGTGCCAAAACGTAGAGCTGCACCTGTCTCATCTCACTCCGTCTTTAATAAGCTTCCAAAGTCACACTTCTTCCACCCGCTTCTCTTTCTTCCTCTGACTTCTATCATCGCATGCTGTGTGTGTCACCGTCTTTTGGCATGCTACTGTCAGGTGAAGGACTGACAGGTGTCGATGTGAGGTTTAGGGTTACCTTTAAGGCCGTAGTGTTAGTGAGTGTGCATGCATGTGTGTACTTTTGCAGAGCCAAAAACAGTAACGGAATAAAAACAACACCATCGGTGTACAAAAATATAAATAATAACATATAGTGCACACATGTGTACCAAAATAGAAATAATACCATATAGTGCAGAGATGTACCAAAATAGAATTAACAACATATAGTGCACACTAGGGTTGTACGGTATATCGGTACTGGTATAGTATCGCGGTACTAATGAATCAAAAATGGTACTATACTCTGTTTGAAAAATACCGGTTCCCGGGCATGACGGCGCGTCGTCACGTCATGACATTGCTGGTTTTGCGAGCAGAAGAGCATGTTCGGCAGCGCACAATCACGGAGTACTTACAAGCAGACACAGTGTGTAGACAGAAAAGGGAGAACGGACGCATTTTGGCCTAAAAACTAACGATAAAGGTGAAGTTATAACACTGAAACGCCCTCAGGAAAGGGTGCTTTAAGACAGTGGTCCCCAACCTTTTTGTAGCTGAGGACCGGTCAACGCTTGAAAATTTGTCCCACGAACCGGTGGTGGGGGAGGCGGGGGGGGGGGTATGGTATTTTTTATTTATTTATTTATTTTTTTTGTCCATAAAGAAATACAATCATGTGTGCTTACGGACTGTATCCCCGCAGACTGTATTGTTGATCTATATTGATATATAATGTATATATTGTGGTTTTTATGTTGATTTAATAAAAAATAAAAATAAATGTTTTGGTTTTTTTTAATTTCTTGTGCGGCCCGGTACCAATCGGTCCACGGACCGGTACCGGGCCGCTGCCCGGTGGTTGGGGACCACTGCTTTAAGACATGGCTAGCTAGCTAGCGGCGAACGTCAATTCGCAGTCGGCAGTGCGTTAGCTACTTTTAAATCACTAATCCTCGCCTCCATGGCGACAAATAAAGTAAGTTTCTTACAAGTATCATCTCTGCAGGATGAGGAATAGCTTAACATGCTTCACTACACACCGTAGGATACAATAGTTAACCGTTAACAGCAAGCTAGCACCCTGAATGTAAACAAATGCCATGGATGGACCTACACCTGACATGCACTGTAATGATACCAAGTACAATAGCGTATTTAGTCGATACTACTATGATTACATCGATATTTTTTATCGTCACAAAATCTTTTTTCCTTTTTTTTGAATTTATAATATGTTTATAAATTCAGGAAATATGTCCCTGGACACATGATCCTGTAACTACTTGGTATCGGATCGATACATACATTTGTGATATCATCCAAAACGAATGTAAAGTTTCCAAACAACAGAGGAATAAGTGATTATTATATTTTAACATATTTGTAGGTAGAACATGTTAAAAGAGAAAGCAACCAGTTGTTAACAGTAAATGAATAAGTAAATAATTTTTACAGCTTGTCCCTCATCATTTTGACAAACTAGAATGAGAAATGACACAATATGTTACTGCATACGCCAGCAGACAAATCAGGAGCCTTTATTTGCTTACTTACTACTAAAAGACAAGTTGTCTAGTACGTTCACCATTTTATTTAAGGACAAAATTGTTCTTCGATTGCAATAAGAAACATATGTTTAATGCACCGTAAGATTTTTTTGTTAAAATAAAGCCAATAATGCCATTTTTTTGTGGTCCCCCTTATTTACAAATGTACCGAAAAGTTTTGAAATACATTATGGTACCGGTACCGGTACTAAAATATTGGTACCTGGACAACACTATTGCACACATACTGTATGTACCAAAATATAAACAATAATAGTGCATAAAAGTGTACCAAAATAGAAATAACAACATATAGTGCACACATGTGTAACAAAAAATAAATTATATATTTCAGGTAAATCGCTATTTCTCTTTGTGCATCAGTTAGGCTTTGGGTCTACATGACAACTGGCTGTAGATTAACGCTGCATCTTTGTCGATTTTTTGGCATTGTGTTTTTTGGGTGTGTGACTCAAACTCTCAATAGGTTACTAATATTAATGACAGGTAAAGATAGAATGAAAACAGAAATTTTCAATTCAAATGTATTTATTAATGTGGTATTCTTTTCAGAATTTGTGTTTGGTTTATTTGCAGTTACGTATCTGCTGATCTGTGTTTGTGGCCATAAGATGTGTGAAGGGTGAATATGGTACACACTGCACCTCCTCCACACTCACGTTGTGTTTCGCCTATGTTGTATTTTTTCTTGGAGGAAATCATTTCATCATTTTTAATCGTTTTCTTCTCTTTGGACATTCTTCAGATATGTCATCTTGCCTGACAACATGTGCTATTTCTGAATGTTTTTGTCGAGAGGGAATATAAAGTCTGTAAGTCAAAAACAACAATACAAAAAAAACCAAAAACCTGGGTCAATATCAAATTAAAAAGTGTGATCCTGTGTATTATTTGTCAGTCAAGGTGTTGGGCAGTTTTGCTAGTCTCAATCCAATTAGCACATAACTACACCTATTGTAAGCAGGTAGAGTTGAAATTATCATTTAAATTGGTTTGATATAAGTAATGATTAGGAACTGTTAATAAGGCACATCATGAGGACTATTTGCACAGCAATAATGAGTGTGACTGTGTGCAAAAGGAAATGTTTTTTTTCAGAGCCAAAATGGTGTGAATAAAATGACAGGCCACAAGTGGGGTTTTGTATATATATGTATATATTATAAATATTAAAGGGAGAAAGATAGGGGGGGAAATAGTATTCATTAAATAATAAATTATAAATTCACAGCGTCGTTGCTGGTTATTAAATTATATATGTAATTTTTCCCTTTACAATCAGTTCAGGGTTTTTTTTTTCCTTTAGGTCAAATATTCTATGAGAGTTCAACTAGATGTGGAAAAAAGCACGAAAAAAAGGAAACAACTGTCCTACCAGCTTGCCACTTCTTACAAGACATCTGATGGTCAGAATCAAACTTGTACAAAATAACCTGACCTGCAGAGAGGGCCAAAAATCATCAATCAATACATTATTAAATTTACCAGTAAACCAGTTTGATATGGTAATAAGGATTACATGAAATATTCTTATTACCTTCATGAGTCCATAGTATTTAACTTAAACATGTTTGCATTCATCACTTAATTTGTGTACACATTAATTTATCATGCAAACATTTCAATTATAATATAAACAAAACAATTATCAAAATGACACTATAGCCGAAATCAAGGTAACATAAGTACAAAGTAAAGTAAAGCATAACATAAAATAAAACAGACAACAAATGGAGAAACACACATTTTTACAATGGAGTTCAAGGAGCGCATCGCGCTATCAGCAAATTACGAGTGATGCACAAAATTTCACTACAAAGATGATGGGATTGTTGGCTTACATCTGTCTTTTCATTTTACCGTTTAGTAATTTGATCCGTTGTGTGGAAACTTTACAATAGAAGCAAGGTTTTATGTGTCGCTACCGCATTCAGTCAGCCATCATCTGCTGCCAGACACAACAAGAGCCGCTGATTACGCGATTTGTTCTCTGCAGCAGAGTGGCGGGAGCCAATCTCGACGGTGTTGTAAGTCAGGTGACACGTCATCGTTAAGCAGTTATTTATGCGTGACGTGGGTTACACATGGTCCACTGTGTATTAATGGATAGAATGCGTGTTAATGACAGCACTATAATACAGCTACAATATTATAAGCAACAACAAAAGTGTTTTTCAGTTTTGAGAAACATTACAGTAAATCCTCCAAAGTCGAACAGTTTGAGGTGCAACTTTTTTTTTTTTTTTTTTATTGCAGCAAAGTAAACAATGAGTTAAAGTCACCTATTACGATGTGTGGTGTCACACAAGACCCCATCAAATTGTGTGACACTTCAACTCATCCGAACAGCTAAACTTCATTAACATTTATAGAGTTTTGCCTTTAAGCAGGGCTGTCAAAATTAACGCGTTAATGCGGAGTAATCCATCATCATTATTAATCTAATACAAATTATAAGCGCAATTAATTTACACTATATTGCCAAAAGTATTTGGCCGCACGCCGTGACTCACATATGAACTTGAAGTGCCATCCCATTCCTAACCCATAGGGTTCAATATGATGTTGGTCCACCTTTTGCAGCTATTACAGCTTCAACTCTTCTGGAAAGGCTGTCCACAAGGTTGCGGAGTGTGTTTATAGGAATTGTTGACCTTTATTCCAAAAGCGCTAGGTGAGGTCACACACTGATGTTGGTCGAGAAGGCCTGGCTCTCAGTCTCCATTCTAATTCGTCCCAAAGGTGTTCTATCGGGTTCAGGTCAGGACTCTGTGCAGGCCAGTCAAGTTCATCCACACCATACTCTGTCATCCATGTCTTTATGGACCTTGCTTCAGTCATGTTGGAAGAAGAAGGGGCCCGCTCCAAACTGTTCCCACAAGATTGGGAGCATGGAATTGTCCAAAATGTTTTGGTATCCTGGAGAATTCAAAGTTCCTTTCACTGGAACTAAGGGGCCAGGCTCAACTCCTGAAAAACAACACAACACCATAATTCCTCCTCCGCCAAATTTTACACTTGCCACAATGCAGTCCGAAGCGTACCGTTCTCCTGGCAACCTCCAAACCCAGAGTCGTCCATCAGATTGCCAGATGGAAAAGCGTGATTCATCACTCCAGAGAAGGCGTCTCCACTGCTCTAGAATCCAGTGGTGACGTGCTTTACACCACTGCATCTCACGCTTTGCATTGGACTTGGTGATGTATGGCTTAGATGCAGCTGCTCGGCCATGGAAACCCATTCCATGAAGTTCTCTGCGGACTGTATGTTGGCAAATTGGAAGGTCACATGAAGTTTGGAGCTCTGTAGCAAGTCTTTGCCCTCTGCGCTTCAGCATCCGCTGACCCCTCTCTGTCAGTTTACGTGGCTTACCACTTCATGGCTGAGTTGCTGTTGTTCCCAAACTCTTCCATTTTCTTATAATAAAGCCGACAGTTGACTTTGGAATATTTAGGAGTGAGGAAATTTCACGACTGGATTTGTTGCACAGGTGGCATCCTATGACAGTTCCACGCTGGAAATCACTGAGCACGGCCCATTCTTTTGCAAATGTTTGTAGAAACAGTCTCCATGCCTAAGTGCTTGATTTTATACACCTGTGGCCAGGCCAAGTGATTAGGACACCTGATTCTGATCACTTAGATGGGTGGCCAAATACTTTTGGCAATATAGTGTATCTGTAGTGCAGAATGATTCAAAATCCCTGAAACATATCTGACTATGCATTTCAGGCAGTTTGTCCAAGTAGTGTTGCTGTCTCACATGCGCAAAGGGGATGTTGTTGTGACAGGGTAGTCCAGAAGTGACACGTTGCAAAACCAAACAAAACAATATGAAAGACATGTGGGCCCTCTAGATGAGAAAACTGAGTACAGAAAAAAAACATGAACAATACAAATATTAACTATGACACAAATAATTTCAACAAACAGATGCTAATATCATTGTTTTATCATTTTATATATATGTATTATTTTAATTTTTATAATATTTTATTTGCAATGTCTGTTTGTTTCTGTAAGTAATGCATTGTACATTAAATGCACTTACCGCATTTTCTGGACTATAAGCTGCAACTTTTTTTTCAAGCTTTGAACCTTCCGGGTTATGAAACTGTGCAGCTAATTTGTGGAGTGTTCTTTGCTAACAGCCATAATGTTTTGTATTCAACAAAACATTTTCATAGAACACTGGCTCACACTTAAAAGATGTGTTATTGTTTGTGCTGTGGCGCCATCTTCTGGAAGAGTTTGCTCACTGCAGGTGCTGCTGGTTAAAAATGTTCTTCCTGTTTTGTCCTCTGAACCCGAAGTACAACCGTCCATAGCGTTTTTGCTCGAAAATATTCTTCATTCATCACTCCAAGCAACGGTTGTAAGTTTTACAATATAACTAAAACATTTTACACTTACTAAACCGTCACGTGTGATGTTTTTAGGAGTGTTTTTATGTATATTTGCACGCAATGTCGTAATTTAATCAAGCTATCGTCTTTAGACATTACCGTAGAGTTATTGAGTCTGTTTAGCTGATTGGAGAGCCAGCCTCCGCAGCCAGTGGATCCATGACGATGACTTCTGTTTTATTAGTCCAGCTGTTTTACTGCCGTGTGACAGGCACCGTTTGGAAACATTTAAGGTCTGAACAATTGTTTGTACCGGTATATATCTGCTAATGTATGTACAAATATTTATTTACTGTAAAATTTGGTGGATGAGGCTTAAAGGCCTACTGAAATGAGATTTTCTTATTTAAACGGGGATAGCAGGTCCATTCTATGTGTCATACTTGATCATTTCGCGATATTGCCATATTTTTGCTGAAAGGATTTAGTAGAGAACATCGGCGATAAAGTTCGCAACTTTTGGTCGCTGATAAAAAAGCCTTGCCTGTACCGGAAGTAGTGTGACGTCACAGGTTGTGGAGCTCCTCACATCTGCACATTGTTTACAATCATGGCCACCAGCAGCGAGAGTGATTCGGACCGAGAAAGCGACGATTACCCCATTAATTTGAGCGACGAATAAATATTTGTGGATGAGGAAAGTGAGAGTGAAGGATTAGAGGGCAGTGGAAGCGATTCAGATAGGGAAGATGCTGTCAGAGGCGGGTGGGACCTGATATTTAGCTGGGAATGACTAAAACAGTAAATAAACACAAGACATATATATACTCTATTAGCCACAACACAACCAGGCTTGTATTTAATATGCCACAAAACAAACACCTCCCCCCTCCCGTCCATATAACCCGCCAATACAAATCAAATACCCGCACAACACACTCAATCCCACAGCCCAAAGTACCGTTCACTTCCGCAAAGTTCATACAGCACATATATTTCCCCAAAGTCACGTACGTGACATGCACATAGCGGCACGCACGTACGGGCAAGCAATCAAATGTTTGGAAGCTGCAGCTGCATACTCACGGTAGCGCGTATCCAACTCAAAGTCCTCCTGGTAAGAGTCTCTGTTGTCCCAGTTCTCTACATGTTTGTGTTGCTACAGCCGGCCGCTAATACACCGCTTCCCACCAACAGCTTTCTTCTTTGCTGTCTTCATTGTTCATTAAACAAATTGTAAAAGATTCACCGACACAGATGTCCAGAATACTGTGGAATTTTGCGATGAAAACAGACGACTTAATAGCTGGCCACAATGGTGTCCCAAAATGTCCGCTACAATCCGTGACGTCACGCGCAAACGTCATCAAACCGAGATGTTTTCAGCAGGATATTTCGCGGGAAATTTAAAATTGCACTTTACTAATCTAACCCGGCCGTATCGGCATGTGTTGAAATGTTAAGATTTCATCATTGATATATAAACTATCAGACTGCGTGGTCGGTAGTAGTGGGTTTCAGTAGGCCTTTAAATACCGGTGCGCTCTATACTCCGGAAAATATAGTACTTCCTTACTTACTTAATATAAATAACTCACCCTAATTGTTCAAAACTAGCATTTAAATGACCACAGAAGATTGTCAATGAAAAGCAATTTTTTTGGAGAACATGCATTTTTTTCTAATCCACTGACCGTGGTATACATGTATTTACCCGTGTATATAATAGAAAGTAGCTACTTAATTTTAAAAAAAAAATAAAAAAATGTTGTTACGGCTGACAAGACAGGGATTATGCCTCTGGTTTGGCTGACCCTGGTGGTGGTTTCCACTTTTAAGAAGGGAGACTGGAGGGTGTGTTCAAACTACCTTGGGGTAACAATTTTTAGCCTTCCAGGTAATCTATATTCAGGTTAGAGATGGTTATTGAATTTGGTACTTTTTTCGTGATTGATCCACTTTCTTACCCTCTTCCTTAAAGACAGGGTGAGAAGCTTTGTCATTCAGGAGCAGCTCAGAGTTGTTACTGAGGCGGTTTAGACATCAGGATCAAGATTCCCTTCCGGGCATCTCTCTACCTCCCATTTTCATATGTTCAATTGTTATCATCCAGTACATGAAACTTTCTATATGTGTTTCCTGAATGCGGTTCAAAAGATTCCAAAGTTTTCCTGCATCTCACTTTATTGTCAAGTACAGAGTTCCGACACTTCTCTTTTATGGCCCCTTCCAGACACTATTAAAATAAAGAGAGTAGAACACTGACTTGGCAGTGTTGATAGTAAGTTCAATTTGTGCAAGCACCATAGTAAGACAAACAAATATGGGGCGTAGAGAGCAGCATCAGGAGATTTGATTTTGGCAAAGTGGAGGAAGAGATTTACCGTGGCACTCCGCGCTGCCTCATAAAATGTCCGTCTGGAAACACAACCAAGAGAAAGCACAGCTTGTAAATTCCCACAGGCTCACGTGACGGCCCCATTCAAACTGCATTGACGAGGAGAGAAAAATGATTAAAACATACATTAGATGAAATAAGGCTGAGCTTCGACATTGATTTACACCTGTAGCCCAGGGCGGAGTTTACAGCGGCACTCCACAGTCCACTGTGTTGCGCCTGTATGCCTCTGCATTTCTCTTTCATTAATAAACACATGACCTGAATGTCATTCAAGTTCAACATTGCTTTCTGTCAACTGGGGCAATATTTTTACAAATATACAGGCACGATGATTAAAAGGGGATTTTAAGAAATGTACCCTGCATTAGATCAGTGTTTTTTAACGTTTTTTGAGCCAAGGCACATTTTTTGCCTTGAAAAAATCCCAGCAGAAATCATTCAAAAACGAAACTTAGACTTAGACTTAGACAAACTTTAATGATCCACAAGGGCAATCGTTCAACACAGTAGCTCAGATACAATGATGGAAAGTGTAAGGATGGAAAGGACAATGCAGGTATAAATAGACTAATATAGCTATAAAAAAAATCTAACATATATACGAATATATACATAATATGTGTACAGAATAATATATATACAGATATATTATATTATGTCTATAACATATACAATATAAACCAATGGCCATGTACAATATTACAATGTATACAGTATATATGACAGCAGCAGCATAAAATAGAGAGAAGGTCCAGCAGGAAATAGAAAATAGACATTATAAACATGAAAAACAAAGAGAAACTCAGTTGACAGTAAAAATTTGTTGTCGCAATTGTTGGATATGACTTTAAACCATAACCAACCATGCATCAATATAGCTCTTGACTCAAAGTAGATGTACTGTCACGACCTGTCACATCACGCCGTGATTCATTTTGAGTTTTTTGCTGTTTTCCTGTGTGTAGTGTTTTAGTTTGTGTCTTGCGCTCCTACTTTGGTGGCTTTTTCTCTTTTTTTGGTATTTTCCTGTAGCAGTTTCATGTCTTCCTTTGAGCGATATTTCCAGCATCTACTTTGTTTTAGCAATCAAGAATATTTCAGTTGTTTTTATCCTTCGTTGTGGGGACATTGTTGATTGTCATGTCGTGTTCGGATGCACTTTGTGGACGCCGTCTTTGCTCCACAGTAAGTCTTTGCTGTCGTCCAGCATTCTGTTTTTGTTTACTTTGTAGCCAGTTTAGTTTTAGTTTCGTTCTGCATAGCCTTCCCTAAGCTTCATTGACTTTTCTTAGGGGCACTCACAAGTTGTACATTTTTGGTTTAAGCATTAGACACCTAATTTACCTGCACACTGCCTCCTGCTGTTTCTGACATCTACAAAGCAATTAGCTACCGGCTGCCACCTACTGATATGGAAGAGTATTACACAGTTACTCTGCCGAGCTCTAGACAGCACCGACACTACAACACATAATTTGCAGACTATAATTACTGGTTTGCAAAAAATATTTTTAACCCAAATAGATGAAATTAGATAATCTCCCACGGCACACCAGACTGTATTAGATAAATTAATATTTGCCGCTGTAACTTGACTCTAGAACATTAAATAAATCAAGTTTTATTCTGGCATCACACTCAAAGAAATTTTAAAGAGCTGTCTGGTTTGTGTTGTTTAGATATAGCAATTTTTAATAGCAGCAATCAAAGTAGCGTAAAACTCCAAAAGGTTAACATGCACCGGCCTCATTATCTGTTAAGCAACTACTGCAGGTATTAGGATTTTGATTATGAGTTGCTTTTGTTTTGGGGCTGCAGCGAGAATCTGTTGGAAATAAGTCTTTGCATATAGCATGGACTTGACATGGCTGATGTTGCATTACATGGGTCATTTCATTCAGTTAGTTACCGAAGACGGACGGCTGGTAAACAAGGCTGAGGCAGCAGCGAATAATTGCGTTTAAAAGTGGATATTTCAGTTATGCTATCTCCAACAATCAAAGTAATGGGGGAGAAGAGTGGATATTTGTTCAGGTGATTACTATCACACTAAGCTGAACAGGAGCGGGACGGGAAATAATGCAGGTTCGGAACACGGCAGAGCTGCTTCAGGCGTGCACAGGAAGTAGCCGTGGGTAAAGAAATAGGCCTCAGAAGTGCAAACCGAGGACATCGCCAACAGAGGGCGACTTCGGCGGGAAGGCTGCGGAAGCTTTGTTTCCAATGATTGGAAGAAGATAGTTGTTTTAATCTCTTGCTATATGCTAATGATAGCGATTAAAACTGGATGTTTTGATGTTCATTCCCTATAGCGGCGGGCAGGCTCATAACTCAAATCAAGCTTGCAATTTAAAGCATACCACAAGAGTTTAACATTTTAGTCCTGGCATTCCCTGCATTGCATGGTTGGGCCCCTCAGTACATCACTGACTTGCTATGCCCCTACTCTTGAGGGCGCAGCCTGCGGTCTTCAGTCCAGGGTCTTCTAAAGATCCCAAAAACTTGTTTTAAAACCCGTGGAGACCTGGCATTCCAGGTTATAGCTCCCAGACTCTGGAACAATTTGCACCAATCCCTCTGTGATCTTGACTGTGGACACTTTTAAGAAACATTTGAAAACTTTTCTTTTTAGTAAAGCTTTTAGTTAATGCACCTTTTAACTATCATTGTTAATTTACTTTGTATACTTTTTATGATGTTGCCCCTGTTGTTTTAATTGAATTGTTGTTTTACTTCACCTATGTTTTGTACAGCGCTTTGTGATTTTATCTGTGAAAAGCGCTTTAGAAAATGGATGGATGGAAAAGCGCTTTATAAATAAAATGTACTTACTTACAAGGTCGAGAGGCTGCTCGGATCTCAAAATACTTGTCAGCTGAGGTACCCCTGTACAACAAGAACACCACCCGCTAACTTATCTTAGCATTGGTGCTTTAAGGTAACATATACATTCATTAAAATGTGTGCGAGAGATATGTGTGATTTTCGGGTGTGTCACTCACACAGGGAGCGTGTGCACATACACAAAAGCAGTCCAAGAGAAGCAACTTACAATTTGCAGTCATTTTGTTGCTAGGATAGACCAGTGTTATTCAACTACACAATGAAGAGGGCCTGGGGTTGGATATGAAGGTTGGATATGATGCTTGAAGCGCAGAGGTTGTAAACAGTCCCTGAAAATAAACGATGCAATTTTAAGAAGCGGAGAGATGCAACAAAGGCTGCTCAGTGGCCTTGTGGTTAGAGTGTCCGCCCTGAGATCGGTAGGTCGTGAGTTCAAACCCCGGTCGAGTCATACCGAAGACTATAAAAAAATGGGACCCATTACCTCCAAGCTTGGCACTCAGCATCAAGGGTTGGAATTGGGGGTTAAATCACCGAAATGATTCCCGAGCGTGGCCACTGCTGCTGCTCACTGCTACCCTCACCTCCCAGGGGGTGGAACAAGGGGATGGGTCAAATGCAGAGAGTAATTTCACCACACCGAGTGTGTGTGTGTGTGACTATCAGTACTTTAACTTTATTTTAATTGTATTGTATATATTGTATAACCTCAATTTTGTGTAATGCATATATGTTGATGATCTGTCTTTTGTCACTCTTTTTGTGTCACTATTGGCCTTTTAACTCAACCTGCCACCTTACCCTCCGGTCCTCAACTGTGTTAATGAGCTTACTTGAAGAAATAAAACACTGCACTCAAACTTCCACATTTCACTTATTTAAGTTCTCAATTAGCCACCGCTCAAACTTAATTTGGATTGTCCGAAGTTAGGATGCCAGCTGCCTACTCGATGCCACCAAGTTTTTTGACCTTTAATAAATCTTGGTTTTATTGCTCGCTCAGTTTAAAAACAAAGACACGCGTTATGGCTGCATAGTCTGCAGTCTAGGCTGGCCTAATCACACTGGCATGCTGATTAGCTTCATTCAGACGATATTTCTCTCAGTCCTCTCTCTCTTGCTCAATCTCTCCATCTGCTCCGTTAGATAATAAATCATCGTCGGGCATTGTGACGTGTACGACGGGATGTATTAATCTCGTAATTAGAGAATGAAAAGGTGGCGCTAAATTTAGCATGAACTTACTGTGGGCCCGCAAACGAAGTTGAGGAAAATTAAAGCAACGGAGTCAGTCTTCTTGCTCTTGCACTTAAAAGACACAAAGTTTCCATACGACCAAAATTTCACCAACAAGTTCTCTTTGTGTTTTTTTTTATTGAAATTTAATCTAGCTGTTATTTCCCATAATATCAATTTGTTTTTAAGTAATCGGTAGATAACTAAAAGTACTTAGAACACCCAACTTCTCGTTATGCTACCCCCTCTTGTTGTAATGTCATCTACAGCAGTGGTCCCCAACCACCAGGCCGCGGCCCGGTACCGGTCCGCAGACCGATTGGTACTGGGCCGCGCAAGAAATATATATATTTTTTAAATTAAATCAACATAAAAAACACAATATATACATTATATATCAATATAGATCAATACAGTCTGCAGGGATACAGTCCGAAAGCACACATGATTGTATTTCTTTATGGAAAAAATAAAAAAATCCACCATCACCCCCTTGCTGTCAACAAGCGAGCTGAATTCTGGATTGGATAAAAGCTATAACTTAAAAACAGCAACACTGGAGCCTAATATGACATGAAGAGAATATGATGAATACTTGTATATATTTATGAAAAATTTAAATTAAATAAAGATAACTTTTATTAATTTATAATCAGGATTTATGTTAGGCCAGCAAAGAAGGCCTTGCTGGCCCTGATGGCACAAAAAGGATCTCAAATGTTAAACCATGATTATTGTATTTTTGATAGTAGTAGTGGTACTGAATTTATTCCAAAACACATTTCAACTATGTACACTTGTGTGTAATACTCAGTTAAAGTTTATTTCCAGTACAGCCACTGTTCCCACTAATAACATAGTTCATTGCACCTACCTGTCTGTCAAATCCAAGCAGTATTTATACTGTTGGACTGATGGGGTCCCTCAAGACCAATGCTGTCCCCTCAGGGTCTCTGCTGATATGCAGGAAACTGGGCGTGAGTCGGCATGTGTGCTGGAAAGGTTGGCGGCATTAGAGTCTGATTGAGTTTTCAAAGAGCAACGCGAGGTGCGAACGTCTCGACAATGGTCTAACAGAATTAGTAGCTTGTGATGAATGGTGTGTAAAAGCAGCACTGACAGCCAGCTTATACGAATACACACCCGCCTGTGTGTGGATGCGTTTATAAGTCTGTGTGTCTCTATTTCACCAAATGGTTTCGACTTTTATTCGTACATGCAACAAGTGCTATTACGTGTGCTGCAAAAGGCGAGCAATCGTCGGTCTGTCCGTGTAGTCAAGGCTTGAAAATCTGCCATTAGAATCCAAAATGACCAGTCTGAGCACGAGGCTTAGATGCACTGCTTACATCAGACCTGGGCATTCTGCGGCCCGCGGGCCGCATCCGGCCCTTTGTGCGTCCCTGTCCGGCCCGCGTGAGGCCAATTATAAATTACAAAATACATTTTTAAAAGTATCTATGTCGAGTGTGCAATACAACGGTGCTGCTTTTGTTTTGAAAATCGTTATTTGTATTACTTCCGTGTGGACGTATGCGTGTGCGTGATTGTGAGTGATACAAAATAAAGTTGAAAAAACATCTATGTCGTGCGCGCAATACAACTGTGCTGCTTTTATTTTGAAAAGGATTATTTATGGGCGTGTGTCCGTGTGTAACCTGCGAGTGAAGGTGCACATGCAGCGACGAGTGATGCACGGTTTACACCCGAGATGCTAAAAAGAGAAAAGTTGATGAAGAATGGCCTGTTTCCAACAAGACATGGACTGCCATGCAACGTTCCCTCTAAGGCAGCGTTTCTCAAAGTGTGGGGCGCGCCCCACTGGTGGGGAATAGAGACATGACAGGTGGGGCGCAAGGAACGGGAGGAAATTTCACTTTGATTTTTTTTATTTTTTTATTATTATATTCTTTTTTTACTATGCTTTCATTTTCTATACACACTGGAAATCACTTTGTGATTCTGTCTGTGAAATTCGCTATATAGATAAATGTAAATTACTTATTTTTCCTGTATGCTTTACATTTCTAGGTAGGAGCGAAAGTTTGACAGACAGCAACAGTAACTAATGGGGCGGGGCTAAGCGGAAGCTTTGTGAATGGCGAGTCACTGTGCGAGGATTTGCTGTTTTGCAAATACATAAAAAATAGAGCCACTGCTGATGAGCTGTTCAAGATAATGGACAGTTTCCTCAAAGAACACGACCTTAAATGGGAAAACTGTGTGGGCTTTTGCTCTGATGGCGCGCATGGCAAAGTCAAGAAACGGGCTGCGGGCTCTAATAAAGAGGGTTGCGCCAAATGCGCATTGGACACAATGTGTCATTCACCGGGAAACACTCGCATCAAGGCAGCTCAGCCCCGAATTCAATGAGGTTTTAACAGTGGCAGTGTCAAGCCTGCAACCCCGATTTGAAAAGCTGTGCAGTGCAAAACAGGCTCATTGCAGCCACTAATGCTGAAGTACTGTAAAACTCATGTTCACTTGCCCTGTCCTTTTTTTGGCAAAGATTGCAAAGTGGCACTTTTATTTTCATTCATTATTGAACTTGATGCAAGTTATTTGATTTATTATTGAACTTGATGCAAGTTATAACACTTTTATTTGATTTATTATTGAACTTGATGCAAGTTATAACACTTGTTTTGATGTATTATTGAACTTGATGCAAGTTATAACACTTTTGTTTTATTTATTATTGAACTTGATGCAAGTTATAATACTTTTATTTGATTTATTATTGAACTTGATGCAAGTTATAACACTTTTTTTGATTTATTATTGAACTTGATGCAAGTTATAACACTTTTGTTTTATTTATTATTGAACTTGATGCAAGTTATAACACTTTTGTTTTATTTATTATTGAACTTGATGCAAGTTATTTGATTTATTATTGAACTTGATGCAAGTTATAACACTTTTATTTGATTTATTATTGAACTTGATGCAAGTTATAACACTTTTTTTATTTATTATTAAACTTGATGCAAGTTATAACACTTTTTTTTATTTATTATTGAACGTGATGCAAGTTATAACACTTTTGTTTTATTTATTATTGAATTGATGCAAGTTATTTTATTTGATATTGAACTTGATGCAAGTTATACCACAGCTGCACAGTTATTTTATTTATTATTGAACTTGATTTTATTGTATGTTATTGAGTTTGAATGTATAAAACTTGATGTTACTTGATGTTCGATAAATTTGAAAATGTTAAGCTTGGCATTAGCGTTCTGTTGGGGCGATGGGGGCAGGTGGGGCTTGAAAACTCCCCCTTGTCCAAAGTGGGGATGACAAAAAAAGTTTGAGAACCACTGCTCTAAGGTGCGTACCTGCGCAATTGCGCACTGCTCAAGCGTCTGCTGCGCGCAGCAAATATATGCCGCGCACCAAATCAAATCCCATCTGAATTCTAAACAAAATAAACATATTTATTTTATGTAATTTTGCAATGCAACTCTGAGTGACAGTGACAACAAGCGGCCCTAACGGTGTTCGTCAACACCGTTCAATTGAACACCGTTCAATTATTGTAACGTCTATCGAGATGCTTCGAGGACAGGAATTATATCGATCACTTTATTGAGCAAAACTGTTTATATTCAGACATAACCACACCAAAAACATGAGTAAAACAATTCTATCTCGAAAAACTAGTCATTTTCTGCCGTACAAACCAGGCCAAAACCAACTTGTCATCTGTCACCAACACGCATAGCACTAAACCACTGGTGCGTTTATGGCCACACAAAAAGTCGGACAACTCAAACACCACACATGGTTACACTATGACTCCTAAGTCATACGTGTGCTTATTTTACTGTAATTTATAATTAATGTTAATTTATTTATATTAGTCATGGAATGCTGTTACACACACTATGTTGAAGTATTACTATTATTATTAATTATTATTATTATTATTATTATTATTATTATTATTATTATTTATCTTACGGTATATATCAAAAATAATATTCAGCAAAATTGAATTGAAATATTGTTGATGTGGCCCTCCAGCAGTGCTCAGGTTGCTCATGCGGCCCCCGGTAAAAATTAATTGCCCAACCCTGGCTTACATGCTACACAAAGGGGATGAAACTATCTTACATGCACACAGACCTTGGAACTAGTCTCTGTCCATCTGTGCAACAAATTAGCCACACTTTACCCTGAGTAGCCCTGTCCAAGAGTACTGATCTAAATGATGTATCAATGAGCCTCAGGCAAGGTTGTAGTTGCAAAGTACATGTGGAGCTGTTAGAACATTTCAGAAGGAACTACTTGTTCATGATATAGTGTTACTCAAAATTACGCTCATATTATCTTTATCCTTTGAATTTGTATGTGGTGAATTTTTTTCATTGGAAATTACCTATTTGTCAAAAGATGAATTTGTCCATCCATTTTCTGTCCAGCTTGTCCTCATTAGGGCCAATAATGAGCTAACCTTGTTTAAGAAACAAAATTTGATTTTTTTTTAATTTTTTGGTGGGGGGCATCTGCGACTTTTGTATTCGTACTACACATCATTACCGCTATTTTGTGATCTTGTCAACATTTGCATTTCAAAATATGCAAATTTCCTGGGAAAATAAGAAAAAATAGTATAGAGTTAGCAGTCGTGGGCAGTAACAAAAGTTACATGTAAGTTAAAGTTAAGTTAAAGTAGCTCAGCTACGTAGCTTAACTAATTTTTCCAGTACTTTTTTAACGAGTAGCTTTTCCTGTAGTATAGCTACATTTAGACCCATGTAGCTGAGTAGCTTACATCAAAGCTACAAGCTTTAAAGAAAGAGAATGGACTGTAAATCCAGGCCCAAAAAAATACGGAGAAAATACAATGACCTGATTGAATGAGAACATCCATACACACAGAGAAAATCCATGATGATTGGTTGGTGTTTGTACGATGAGTCACAATTGGCTAAGGTTAGGGCAATGCATCACGGACTGGCCAATCAGAGGCAAGATAAGGCAGGTCATCAAAATTAGTAAACAAAATCATAACAGTTACACACTTATTGTCACATGACAATGAGGGAGGTCGGAGAGAGAGGGACGCTTCAAGCTGACGACTCAAAATAAATAAATAAAATAACATACTTGAGAATGGCAGACAAATTCCCCTTCCGCAGATTACATTTCTCCTTTAGTAATGAAGATGATGTGCAGGAAACCCACAATAATGCGTGTCTTTAGTCATATTTAGACAAATGTATTTGTTTAGACAAAACAATGCCCAAAACCTTAGTTTTTAGTTGTTTAATCTGTAAACCAAAATCATAACTGCTCTATTCATGTAAGATGTCCAACACAAATTTAGGAACACACATTAAGGTGAGTTGAGTTCATGAAAAGTTTTACTGCACATAACCGTTACCAACTACACAAGTCCTTTTTCTTTTGTCAAGATATAGATATATGCTGATTTTTTTTGTACTGTAGGCAGGGAAAATTAATAACCTTTTAGGGGTGGGCCAAAGAAAAGGAAAACTAAAATAAATACATACAGTGGGATGCGGCGACCCCTAGAGGTAGTTATTAAATGACAGATAGTTAAGAGTAGTGGACCCTTATTGGGTCCATTTGTACACTCTCAGTTACATTAACATTAACTTCGACTGCATCTTTTCCCCTCCCACTTTGTTGTAGATTTTGGTGCTTCCATAGCGAGTCTACTGAGAGATATAAGTTAAAACAATGTGCTATTTCATATTAGAATTGGCAACAGCGTGTTCATGTACAACCCAGTCTTCCCCACAACAAGAGGATAGGGGGAAAGAAGGAGCTTATTGACTACAGCACGGACTACAATGGTGGAAAAACACTATAATCTGCTGATGGTTTTTCCAATTTGTGACGTCCCCAAATGTGCACATTGCAAACAGCTCGTTTAGCGGAAGTAGAAGTGAAGGCAAGCTTATTTTATAAATATCTTTGCAATGCCTCCACGGCTTGATTTCCAATTGTTGGGACTTATGCAGATCCCAAATACACAACAGCAGGTACCAATAGATAAGAAAAGTTGGTTTTGCATAAGAGGGCCCTCTTAAATCCAAAATAGTAATACAAAAACATGTTAAGACATGCCCATGCTGGGATTTGAACCCGGGTCCTATGTATTTTGAGGCAGGTTAACTCGGCCGCTTGTTACAAGCCTCACCCCCACGTCACCATTTTTTTTCCGATGTTTACTAAGTGGTGCCAGGGCCAAGTCTGGCAGACCTGAAACTGCATCACGGGCAGTAGGGTAGTGAAGATAGAAAGCAAAAAATGTGACCTCGATGATACCAGGAAAGGGCAAATAATTTGATTTCTGGGGAAAATAGAAAGGATATCAGGAAAGGGCAAATAATTTGATTTCTGGGGAAAATAGAAAGGTTGACAAACAAGGTGGTGGGAGTTTTTTGTGTATTTATTATGACTGGAATTTGTGAATTCCGGTTCATCAGAAAAATGTTAGACACGGTTAGGATGAGGGCTCAAGTTCCTTTACACCTAATTGTGTTAAATGATGTCTTAGTGAATCATTACTATTATAACACTTTTTCTTTAAAATAGGAAGAATATAAATGTTCAAAATGTCTTGGTAAGATGACACATCCTCTACGTTGCCATGCACTAAATTAGTCTGATTTCTCAAATAGTTAGGTTTTTTTGTATTTTCACACCTATGTGTGAAGTCCCAGTCAGATGCACACTCTAAATCAAGTATTGGTCATACGCCATGTACCTCCCGTACACTGGGGGTGGGGGGGTTCTTATTTCCTTTCAGCGCAAATATGTGAATTGCTTTTTCGGTTGACCTATGATTTCACACTAGGCATCTGCGGCTCCTTACAAATCAACACTTTAGCTCCGCTGTAGCTGATGTCCGCTGTAATATTGACACAAATTAGAAATATTACGTCTCCAATGGCTATGTTGATGTTAAATAGCAGACAACATCAAGCAATGATCTTAGATTGCGCTACGAACATGACACTGCTACCAAGAAGTTCTCGGACCAGATGCAGGTCCAAAGCAAAGAAAGACAGACAAAAGAGTTTTTTAAAGGAATTTTCCGACAGAGAATCTTGGAAACAAAACTTTTGAATGCCTCGTAGTTCATTCATAAGGTTTTGTGGATTGATTAACACTAGAAGTCCCAGCATTTTTCTGTCTACCTAGAAGACCCAGAGAGGGGTCATTTGGCCCGACGCTTTTCCCGAATACACTAATCACTCATTTTGTTATGGTAATGAGGCTGTTAGGGGCAGTTTGTCTAGGTAGACAGAAAAATTATACATGTGGGAAATGCCGAAAGGAGCAATGGCAGTGCCAGGATTGTGAGTGACTGCTCAAATGTATGTCAGTCACGTTTACATGGACATGGTTTTTCATTCTTTGTAAATATGCTTTTTTCTTTGTAATTTTTTTTTTTTTAACTATTTTTGGCACACAAAAATAACAATTGCTTCTGCAACAACCCTCCACACCAAAACTGGGAAAACAGTTGCTTTTTCATTCTTTGTAAATATGTTTTGTTTTGTATTTTTTTTAACAATAAATGTCAGAGTGTTGATCCCTTCATTCTGTTGATCCTTGCAAAAACACACACAACCTACCTCAGAACTAAAGCTTGAGCTGTAAGGTCCCCTCCCCCACACAGGCTCAAGTGGCCCCCTGCCGTGTGCCACTAACAGCCACATTTTCATAACAAAAGGAGTGTCCACAGGGGGGACTAGGGGTCAAATGACCCTCTTGTGTGTTTTCTAGGTAAAAATGTCAATTGACCCTTCTCTGGGACTTCGCGTGTTAATGGAGTTTTAAATCCAAAGTAAAAGACTGTTCAGATGAAGGTTGCTATTCTGGACTATCTTGCCAGTTGTGTGGACTACAGAGTTATTGTTAATCAGTTTGGAGTGCACAAATGCAGCGTGAAGAGGTTTGTATGCACTTTATTATTTGCATTTATTATACCTGCCTCATTCTTTTTTACTTTCATTTGTATTTAGTTCAAGAGTCCGTATTCTACATTTCCTTAGCTACCTTCTTAAATAAATGTATTGTTGTTTTTTTCTTCCATCGATGCACTTCTAAATGTTCTGTTCTTTTCCTTTGTAAAGCAAATAAACAGTCTCCTCTTCATTACAAATGTTGCTTATGTTTTTATCGAATGGTATCTGCTTCCGGATTATATCCCCCGTGTTGACTGGAGCATGCACTATACGAAAGGTTCCCTCCAGTGGTTTTCAATCGCATAATCCAGGTGTGTTAGTCCAACTTTTCAAACACCGAACATGATTGTATTGAGTTTCCATGGGTTGAAGGATGCTTATTTAGAGCCAAACTATTTGAGAAATTGGACTAATTTAGTGCAAGGACACATACTGATTGGTGGAACTAAGAGATCTTAGCCAACCCAAGAAATAAAACCTAGCAATAACTCTCCTTCACAAATCCATACCATTGGGATGGGAGAAGGTAGGAAGGTAATATTCCACCTGGTATCCAACAAAGAACATGTTTAGGCTTCGACTTAACACCATTCCATCAAACCCCTTGACCTTGTACTTGGCCCTGTACAGCTGCTCGACCATGGAAACCATTCTTTTTGTTCTGAAATTAAATCTGGAGAAAGTTAGGGGACTCTTAATTTATTGAGTCAGCAGAATGGTGGTGACTTTTACGCTCTACATGCCTCAGCACTCATTGATCCCACTCAGTAAATGTAAATGTATTTTGCACGCTTTGCAAAAATACCACTTACTGTACTGTTGACCATGGCACATCTGGCGGGGATACAATTTCTAAACCTATGTTTGGATGTTGACTTATGTTAAAGTGTGGGACAATAGGAAGGACATGGTACACAACTTTCCAATGGAGGGATGAAAAGGTTTGAAGTGGACTTATAAAAATGTAAAAAATTATGACATGTGTCACTTGCTTGTTGTTTCTAGCAGGCAGTGTGTAAAATAACGTTAAAATAGACTTAAATCCCAATCTGTATATTAATGGCACTAGACTTTTAAATAAATTAAATGGGTTATACTTGTATAGCGCTTTTCTACCTTTAAGGTACTCAAACCGCTTTGACAGTATTTCCACATTCACCCATTCACACACACATTCACACACTGATGGCGGGAGCTGCCATGCAAGGCGCTAACCAGCAGCCATCAGGAGCAAGGGTGAAGTGTCTTGCCCAAGGACACAACGGCCGTGACTAGGATGGTAGAAGGTGGGGATTGAACCCCAGTAACCAGCAACCGTCCGATTGCTGGCACGGCCACTCTACCAACTTCGCCACGCCATCCGTTTTAAACTTAATACTACGATTATGGCTTCAATAATCCCTCAAATCTATCGCCAGGTGTAAGACAAGACAGGAGACAGTGTGGGACTAGAAAATGAGAATTCTCCAGCCAGTTATGACTGATAATGTTTTCTTCCGCGTCATGCCAAAACTCTTTGTAATGAAGTTTAATGGTTTTGCTTCCAGTAGCTAATCGAGAATTGGAGAGAGAAGTCAATATTCATCTCCCCCCAAACATTTCTTGATGATATATTTTGTTCATCATGTTAATTAAGTTGTCCTTTACCACTCTTTTTTTTGTAATTCCATATGGTTCATTTTTTGCCCCACTTTCATTCATTATATTTTTTCTGTTTCTTTTCTCCTTCCTTCATTTTTCCTCCCTCAATTCCTCCCCTCCAGCTTATCTAGATGAGGAGGAGGATGCGGATCCATTTGGAGACTATGTGATCAGTAAGTCATGAAACTTTATAGCCTCTCGCTGAATACTCAACATATCAGTATCTGTTTTTTTTTCTGTAGTTGTGTTTCCTGTGATTTTGTGCCCTTAACTGTCATCGACTCCTTCTGTCAGTCTATATAGTTGATGCCGGGATAATAGAGGCTGTTGCACACACTGCAATAGCTTTTATCTGGGCCGCAGATAAGTGAATATACCATTATCCCTCAGTCTGTTCAAAAAGGCTTCTTGGAAATTGTAATTGTTCTTATTGTTGTAACTGCTGTAACATTCACACCTCCACGCCACACTCGAAACTGTGCAATTATAGTTGGTTCAAATGTATCATTGAGGGAAGCTCTGTTGACTGCGATAAGGATGGTACAATTAATTCTGCTTTTACATACTCCAATAAGCAGGCATGTCTTCTTTGTACAAGTTTCTATTTATGAACTCCTTGCATTATGATTAATGCACATTACACACATTCTTCAGTCATCAAAGGACATGACTCCCCCCTATGATTGGTTTTGAAATGTCTGACCATTTTCAAATTAAGGGTAATGTTGTGTTGGTCGGTTGACTATTGCCAAATTGGTATTAAGGTTGGTAAGGGAAAGTCGAAAACTACACAAACGTTTTACAGTATAATGACCTATACATGGGAATTTAATTTGACCCTCTTTAAAATTTTAAATGCAACTTGCTGTTTAACTAACAAGGATCTGAAGAGTAGAACTCTCAACGTGTGTGATCCATGAATGATACAGTATGGTTTGTTTGTTTCAAACATGCATGATACATTACATTAAAGGCCTACTGAAATTAATTATTTTTATTTAAACGGGGATAGCAGATCCATTCTATGTGTCATACTTGATCATTTCGCGATATTGTCATATTTTTGCTGAAAGGATTTAGTAGAGAACAACGACGATAAAGTTCGCAACTTTTGGTCGCTAATAAAAAAAAGCCTTGCCTATACCTGAAGTAGCGTGACGTCACAGGAGGAAGGACTCCTCACATTTTCCCATTGTTTACAATGCAGCGAGAGAAATTCGGACCGAGAAAGCGACGATTACCCCATTAATTTGAGCGAGGATGAAAGATTTGTGGATGAATAAAGTGAGAGTGAAGGACTAGCGTGCAGTGCAGGACGTATCTTTTTTCGCTCTGACCGTAACTTAGGTACAAGGGTTCATTGGATTCCACATTTTCTCCTTTTTCTATTGTGGATCACGGATTTGTATTTTAAACCACCTCGGATACTATATCCTCTTGAAAATGAGAGTCGAGAACGCGAAATGGACATTCACAGTGACTTTTATCTCGACGACAATACATCGGCAAAGCTCTTTAGCTACTGAGCTAACGTGATAGCATCGGGCTCAAATGCAGATAGAAACAAAATAAATAAACCCCTGACTGGAAGGATAGACAGAAGATCAACAATACTATTAAACCATGGACATGTAAATACACGGTTAATAATTTCCAGCTTGGCGAAGATTAACAATGCTGTTGCTAACGATGCCATTGAAGCTAACTTAGCTACGGGACGCGGCGGGCGTTGTAGCTTTCGACGACACCCCGGCCGCCATCAGAGTCGGCAAGAAACATATATTTCCCCAAAGTTACGTACGTGACATGCACATAGCGACATGCACGTACGGGCAAGCGATCAAATGTTTGGAAACCAAAGCTGTACTCACGGTAGCGCGTCTGCTATCCATCTCAAAGTCCTCCTAGTTGTGTTGCTGTAGCCCGCCGCTAATACACCGATCGCACCTACAGCTTTCTTCTTTGCAGTCTCCATTGTTCATTAAACAAATTGCAAAAGATTCACCGACACAGATGTCCAGAATACTGTGGAATTTTGGGATGAAAACAGAGCTTTTTGTATTGGATTCAATGGGTCCGAATACTTCCGTATCAACCATTGACGTCACGCGCATACGTCATCATACATAGACGTTTTCAACCGGAAGTGTGGCGGGAAATTTAAAATTGCACTTTATAAGTTAACCCGGCCGTATTGGCATGTGTTGCAATGTTAAGATTTCATCATTGATATATAAACTATCAGACTGCGTGGTCGGTAGTAGTGGCTTTCAGTAGGCCTTTAAGGAACTTTGTGTGGTTACATTTTGTACAATCCAAAGTGTCCGAAAAGTAGTAGGAAGAACCAGATCTTATTTAAATGATAAATGATAAACGGGTTATACTTGTATAGCGCTTTTCTACCTTCAAGGTACTCAAAGCGCTTTGACAGTATTTCCACATTCACCCATTCACACACACATTCACACACTGATGGCGGGAGCTGCCATGCAAGGCGCTAACCAGCAGCCATCAGAGGCAAAGGGTGAAGCGTCTTGCCCAAGGACACAACGGACGTGACTAGGAAGGTAGAAGGTGGGGATTGAACCCCAGTAACCAGCAACACTCCGATTGCTGGCACAGCCACTCTACCAACTTCGCCACGCCGTCCTACTCCTTATCAATATACCAGTACAGGCCAAAAGTTTGGACACACCTTCTCCCATTCAATACATTTTCTTTATTTTCATAACTATTTACATTGTAGATTGTCACTGAAGGCATCAAAACTATGAATGAACACATGTGGAGTTGTGTACTTAACAAAAAAAAAAGGTGAAATAACTGAAAACATGTCTTGTATTGTAGTTTCTTCAAAATAGCCTCCCTTTGCTCTGATTACTGTGTTGCATACTCTTGGCGTTCTCTCGATGAGCTTCAAAAGGTAGTCACCTGAAATGGTTTTCACTTCACAGGTGTGCTTGAAGCTCATCGAGAGAATGCCTAGAGTGTGCAAAGCAGTAATCAGAGCAAAGGGTGGCTATTTTGAAGAAACTAGAATAAAAAACATGTTTTCAGTTATTTCACCTTTTTTTGTTTGAGTACATAACTCCACATGTGTTCATTCATAGTTGTGATGCCTTCAGTGACAATAAACAATGTAAATAGTCATGAAAATAACGAAAACACATTGAATAAGAAGGTGTGTCCAAACGTTTGGCCTGTACTGTGTATTACAAATAATTCATTTAAACCATAACTTTTGTATGTCAACGCTAATAATTTGCAACAGATGCAGTTCTGTTCCTTTTTTTTAGATATGTTTCTAAGTTTTAGATAATATTTAATTAATTATTAAATAATCTGGTGGAATACATTGTCTTGTCCTGCCTCTGCATTTGATGTTTATGTGAGGAACATATGTCATAGCTCTGTTCTCCGCGGAGACTGGTAATGAGTGCAACATATTTTGTTGCTGCATATGTCCTTCCATAGTTTTCGATGCATAAAAGTGGTACACTAATCTCAGATATCGAGCCTCAGTCTGTTTAGTTTGTTGAGTTGCTGTGAATGTCGTTATACAAATTTTAGTCAGAGATGAACCAGACTGCTTATGGTGGAAAGATGTTGTACAAAGTTTGCTATTTGCTTTGTAAGTCAACAACACAACTCATGAAAGGCAACGTGTGAAGACTGCTGACAAAGTCATTCTATTGTTTGGACATTTGGAAGAAGGTCCCATGTCTCACAAAACAACAAATCTTGTGGGTAAGTAAATAAACAAGCAACAGAGAACACATCAAAGGGAAAGAGAAGGAAGTTGTTTTTTATATAATTCTGATTAGGAACAGTTCAAGCAGCTGTCACTTTATCGTTTCTGGAAACAAATAAAAGAAATAGAATGAGAATCAGTGTCATGACTGTCATCATTAACAAAAGATAATCAACTATGCCTATAAAACCTCTGCTGGGTCTTCCTTTATATATTTTAAAAATAGAACTAATTTAACACATACTTAGCCAAAAACAGAGACTGGGCTGCTTGTTCCAAGCTTCCTACCCCTGCAGAGTGATTATGACCAACTAAAGGGTGTTTGTTTTCTAAGAAATGAGAGGATCAATCCAAAGTTGATAGTGGGCTGAGCTGCTTTACAGGACGCATAAGGGAGAGTGAGGATGAGGTCTTGTAGCGTCCGAGAAAATAGGGATGAAGAGAGAGGATAGAGTTAAAATCAGATGATGGAAAGAGGATCAAGCGGAGTGGGCAAGATTTAGTAGGCTTCAGCAAGAGGAAGGGGGTGTAAAAGATAAAGAAAGGGGAGTGGGTGGGCGGCATTCAGGAGGAGGAATGATTGAGAATCAGATTGCGATTTAACAGTACAGTAAAAAAAGATGGCTGAGTATTAACATTCTGTGACTTTATGTGAGCGCCTGGATAATCTCTGGAGTCCTGCAGAGCTCTATGGGGAGTCCAGCACTGTCTTGAGGCTAAAGCCCTATACTGCCAGGCCTGTCACCGTGTGCACTGTACAAGTGTGGGCTTTTTATTTTTAATTTTTTTCCAGGCATGACAGGTGGAATGTGACGCTGATTCCAGCTCCCCTGCCGTGCATAGCTTTGCCCGACGGGTGGCGGTGATTTGACCTCTTTTATTTTACTTTTAGCGTAATGACCGTTGATTTCACACCGGTTTTCCCCCTGGTCTCTACTTTACCTCGATGTTGTAAAAGGTTAGAATTACAGCAATCTATCATAATGGTTGAACACATTTTGCTTCAGACAGCACAGGGGTGAAGTCAATAAGTAGCTTACATGCAGAGTTTTAATCCATATCGATCTGGGCCCCATACTGACTCGTCAAATGGAGCCGAGCGCTGTGGGGTGTCCCACAGTGTGGTGTAGTGAGGCGAGGCTGGCATCGCCTTGATTGTTTGAAATATGCCGGAAATGTGACATACACTATATAGACAAATGTCTCAGATATACCTCTTTACCAATGACTTCATGGATGAGTGGTTGGGCTAGACCGGGGGTCAGCAACCTGCGGCTCTTTAGTGCTGTCTGGAGCATTTTTAAAAAAGGATTGAAAATGGAAAAAGATGGGGGAAAATATTTGTTTTGTATTAGTATGTTTTTTGTTTGAGGACAACCATGACACAAACTTTCCCAATTCTTCGAAAGCCCGCTGTGTAATATGTTTGTTTGTATGCTTCACTGATGAGAGTATTTGGTGAACATCGTTTTGTCCTGCTAATTTTGGCGGTTCTTGAACTCACCATAGTGTGGACTGGGACGCAACAGTTTGTTAACATGTAAAATCTTCCACTCCTTCTTTGTCTCATTTTGTCCACCAAAAGTTTCATGCTGTGCGTGAATGCACAAAGGTGTGCTTTTGTTGATGTTATGCTCATGTTGGAGTGCTAATCAGGCATATTTGATCAGTGCATGATTAAAGATTAAAGTACCAATGATTGTCACACACACACTAGATGTGGTGAAATTTTTCCTCTGCATTTGTCCCATCCCCTTGGGGAGCAGTGGGCAGCAGCGGCGCCGCGCCCGGGAATCATTTTGGTGATTTAACCCCCAACTCCAACCCTTTGTTGCTGAGTGCCAAGCAGGGAGGTTATGGGTCCCATTTTTATAGACTGCAAGCTAATCAATGCTAACATGCTATTTAGGCTAGCTGTATGTACATATTGCATCATTATGCCTCATTTGTTGGTATATTTGAGCTCATTTGATATCCTTTACTTTTATTCTCTTTGTATATAATTTATATTTGCATTTCTCATGACACATTATCTTTATGTAACATTGGCTACATTTCAGATAGTTGTTTGTGTTTCATGTTGTTCCAGACAACAGCAAACATTACCTAGCTTGCCAAAGATTGTAATAAATGTATTAAAAGAAGACGGCCTGCCGTTTCCTTTAACTTGGAAACACACATCTATACATTTGGCCATTAAAAGCCAGTCATTTCCAAGACTCACATGTATCTTACCTTCTGAGTAGCCTCTACTTTACTAATGGTTTCTAATGTTGTTAAAAATGTGTAGAATAAATATTAAATGTAAACATTTCTGTCAACGAAGATTTGCTTCAGCCTGCAACACATAGTCATTTTGATAGTAGGCTATTATAGCTAATATAGACACTTACATCATGTGTTGTCTTCATTATAAGACGTATATAAGGCTTTTAATTTTTTGCGGCTCCAGACAGATTTGTTTATTGTATTGTTGGTCCAATATGGCTCTTTCAACTGTAGGGGGGCGGACCAGGTGGGTTACATCGCGGGTATTTCCTCACTTCTCAATTATTAGAGATAGATTATACCGAGTGAGCCGTGACACTCAAACAGGAGAGGAAATCACCCAGTTGCTGGTGCCGAAACACCGCCGGGAAATGGTTTTCCAGGCGGCGCACTACAATCCCATGGCTGGCCACATGGGGTATAATAAAAGGTGCAAAGTCTTTTGGGTGCTTTTCAGCAGTTGTCTGTCTACCAAGTGAGCTCACGAATGGTTTCTCTCCAGTGTCGTCTGTCTCGCTCGCGCTCGTCTTCGCTCTCCACCATCAACCCAACCAACTATCCCCAACTCCTTCCCGGCTGCTGCCATTAACAGAGCGACAGGTGATCAGATAAACGCACCCAGGTGGGCCATCTACTCACCTGTTGCTGATCTCAAAGTCGGTCCTGGCACACCCCGCTTCGCTGCAGGTTCGCAGGCCACGCCCCCCCACATCAACGTTTTGAGTTGCCGACCCCCGGGCTAGACCTTTGCACGTGAACCCCACCTTATTTTTGATCCTACAACGAGAGCCTATCAGCAGGGTTGCCGACTATCCAACTCCCCTTAGCAACTTTGTTCTGCTGTTTTGGAGACATGAAAGCACAAATCACTCTGCAGAGAAGCCCTTTCTCACAGACGGTCAGTTTGACAGTAGCCTCGTGCAGCAGTCCCAGCTGCAGTCAGAGCAGAGAGGAGACCCACACCCCTCCACATTAAGACTGCGAATGAAAAGGCAAAGCTCACGCTGTTTCCGCCTCGATTTACAGAGTAAAATTCAAACGTTAATGTATCTTCACTGTTATGTAAAATAAATCACTCTAACGTCCAAATTAGCCAGCCGTAGATTTGGTTTGTTCGTGAATGTCACAACCCTCCAGTCTTTTGATCAAATTTTATACATTTAACAATGCAAAGCAACATTTATTTCAAGTTAAAGACAAACACGACTCAATAGAATAATGTTGTAATCATATTTAGCATTTTTTCAACACTCTTTATATATTTCCCATGACACAAGTCCTCTCTCCTACAGCGTCCATTGCAATCAATTATGCAAATGAGATGATGACGTCATATAGCGACTTTTAGGACAGCCGATAGCTACTTTCATGCCCGACGAATCGGTACCACTGCTTTTCAGTTCCTGCGTCACTGTGGCCCAATGCACAAAGCAAGGTCCATAAAAACATGCTTGGATGAGTTTGATGAGGCCAGGTCAGGACTCTCAAGTTCTTCCACACCAAACACATTAGAGATGAGCCAGATCACACAGTGACCTCTTACCTCACAAATTGTCCTCTGGATGTGGAACATAAGCGCACATTTGTCCATATGGTGGGCAGTATTTCAAACCATGTTATATTCGATCAAAGGCCAGCTTTGTTGACATTCAAAGTGCTCTCCTATGATTCTGAAGCCTGCGGCCGTGTTTAGTTCGAAGCGCTTAATTTACTTACTCAGTTATGGTTGGATAGTGTCATATTCCACACACTTTGCTGTTGGTCTGCTCTCTAAATGCTCCTCCTCAATGTACTATTTTGTGCTTGTATTGTGCCACCCTCTACCAAAACCTGTGTGTACATTTCAGCATTAATGGTGCCTTCACAGATATGTAAGTTACCCATGCCTTGGGCACTAATACACCCCCATACCATCACAGATGCTGGCTTTTGGACTTTGCGCCTATAACAGTCCGGATGGTTCTTTTCCTCTTTGTTCTGGAGGACACGTCGTACACAGTTTCCAAAAACAATTTGAAATGTGGACTCGTCAGACCACAGAACACTTTTACATTTTGCATCAGTCCATCTTAGATGAGCTCGGGCCCAGCGAAGCCGGTGGCGTTTCTGGGTGTTGTTGATAAATGGCTTTCGCTTTGCATAATAGAGTTTTAACTTGCACTTACAGATGTAGGGACAAAATGTGGTTACTAACAGTGGTTTTCTGAAGTGTTCCTGAGCCCATGTGGTGATATCCTTCACACACTGATGTCGCTTTTTGAAGCAGTACCGCCTGAGGGATCGAAGGGCACAGGCATTCAATGTTGGTTTTCAGCCTTGCGGTTTATGTGTAGTGATTTCTCCAGATTATCTGGACCTTTTGATGATATTATGGACCGTAGATGGTGAAATCCCTAAATGATTTGCAATAGCTGGTCAAGAAATTTTGTTCTTAAACAATTTGCTCACACATTTGTTCACAAAGTGGTGACCCTCACCCCCTCCTTGTTTGTGAATGACTGAGTATTTAATGGAAGCTGCTTTTATACCCAATCATGGCACCCACCTGTTCCCAATTAGCCTGTTCACTTGTGAGATGTTCCAAATAAGTGTTTGATGAGCATTCCTCAACGTTCTGTCTTTTTTGCCACTAGTAACAGCTTTTTTAAAACATGTTACAGGCATCACATTCCAAATGAGCTAATATTTGCAAAAAATAACGTTTTCCAGTTCGAACGTTAAGTATCTTGTCTTTGAAGTCTATTCAGTTGAATATAAGATGAAAATGATTTGCAAATCATTGTATTCATGATTTTATTTACGATTTACACAGCCTGCCAACTTCACTGGTTTGGGGTTTTGTACATGGGTGAATGGTTTTTTCAGGAACTATGTTTAGTTCCTGGTGTTGAGGTGTGACTTTGGGGATTTTAGCAGAAACCTTTGAGGGGCGGGCTGTGCTGTCAAACGCTGATTGGTTGAACACAGTTGGGGCGTTTCTAAAACTTTGTATTCTTAGTTTCAGCTGTCATTAGAGTATGTGAGGACAACTTATGTATGTCTTATTTCTTGTATGTTTGTATTACAACATACTTGACAACAGAGAGAAAGAAGAAGGGAAATAACTTTCGACTTACATTAACTTTTGTGGGGCATCTGTGAGCCGAAAAACGCTGATTAGTGGAACTACCTTGCATTGTTGATGTTGACAAAATAATAGAATGATAAATGACACAATATGTTACTGCATATGTCAGCAGCTAAATTAGGAGCCTTTGTTTGCTTATTTACTAATAAAAGACAAGTTGTCTTGTATGTTCACTATTTTATTTAAAGGCCTACTGAAATGCGATTTTCCTATTTAAACGGGGATAGCAGGTCCATTCTATGTGTCATACTTGATCATTTCGCGATATTGCCATATTTTTGCTGAAAGGATTTAGTAGAGAACATCGGCGATAAAGTTCGCAACTTTTGGTCGCTGATAAAAAAGCCTTGCCTGTACCGGAAGTAGCAGACGATATGCGCGTGACGTCACCGGTTGTGGAGCTCCTTACATCTGCACATTGTTTACAATCATGGCCACCAGCAGCGAGAGCGATTCGGACCGAGAAAGCGACGATTTCCCCATTAATTTGAGCGAGGATGAAAGATTCGTGGATGAGGAAAGTGAGAGTGAAGGACTAGAGGGCAGTGGAAGCGATTCAGATAGGGAAGATGCTGTGAGAGGCGGGTGGGACCTGATATTCAGCTGGGAATGTTTAAAACAGTAAATAAACACAAGACATATATATACTCTATTAGCCACAACACAACCACGCTTATATTTAATATGCCACAAATTAATCCCTCATAACAAACACTTCCCCCCTCCCGTCCATATAACCCGCCAATACAACTCAAACACCCGCACAACGCACTCAATCCCACAGCCCAAAGTACCGTTCACCTCCCCAAAGTTCATACAGCACATATATTTCCCCAAAGTCCCCAAAGTAACGTACGTGACATGCACATGCGGCACGCACGTACGGGCAAGCGATAAAATGTTTGGAAGCCGCAGCTGCGTACTCACGGTACCGCGTCTGCGTATCCAACTCAAAGTCCTCCTGGTAAGAGTCTCTGTTGTCCCAGTTCTCCACAGGCCAATGGTAAAGCTTGACTGTCATCTTTCGGGAATGTAAACAATGAAACACCGGCTGTGTTTGTGTTGCTGCAGCCGGCCGCTAATACACCGCTTCCCACCTACAGCTTTCTTCTTTGCTGTCTCCATTGTTCATTGAACAAATTACAAAAGATTCACCAACACAGATGTCCAGAATACTGTGGAATTTTGCGATGAAAACAGACAACTTAAAGCTGGCCACCATGCTGTCCTAAAATGTCCTCTACAATCTGTGACGTCACGCACAGGCGTCATCATACCGAAACGTTTTCAGCAGGATATTTCGGCGCGAAATTTAAAATTGAACTTTAGTAAGCTAACCGGGCCGTATTGGCATGTGTTGCAATGTTAAGATTTCATCATTTATATATAAACTATCAGACTGTGTGGTCGGTAGTAGTGGGTTTCAGTAGGCCTTTAAGGACAAACTTGCAATAATAAACATATGTTTAATGTACCCTAAGATTTTTTGTTAAAATAAAGCCAATAACGCAATTTTTTTGTGGTCCCCTTTAGTTAGAAAAGTACCGAAAATTATTTTGTATATATTGTTATCGGGACAACACTAATATACACATATATTATTTAACACATATGTTAACATACTTTGTTAATTTACCTAGCAAAACCATTTTTTCAAGCATGCATTAAAGCTTTGAGAAATTCTTGAACCAATTGGCTCAAGTGGTTTAATGCCCCACGAGGCTCCATCTGACCATCACTAGTCTCAGCACCAGCACAGGGACACCCTCCACAAACAAGTACGGTGCCTAAAAAATTAAATAGCTGGTTTGGCCACACAGCTAACACTGACCAGTCTATATACCAGGGATGTTAAATGTGATTTTGATATCATTATTTTTATCTCGATAGATTGAAAATGAACACCAATGAGTTGACTGATGAACATTATCACATAATTTATTCAGAAAATATAAAAAACGACAAATAAAGTTAGAATACTAAAAAACCCAACAACATTATGATTTGTACAATTTCAGAATGTGCTTGTTCTATTTTTAAACAAAGAAAACAATCTGAAGTTGTCTTTATTTTTAAGTTATCGTGCCGTGATTTTACCTGTCCGACCCACTTGGGAGTAGATGTTTCGCCATGTGGCCCCCGATCTAAAATGAGTTTGACACCCCTGCTTTATACCTTCAACGCAAGCAAGAGGATGTGTGGAGACCAGGAAGTGGGTTGTGACACAATGCCAGAGAGCGATATAGGACTAACCCTCCCAATTATATAGTGACCCCAAGTGGCAGCCTGAAGTCATGATAGGCCACCATCACCTGTTGATAATGAGATTCCACACACCTGGTGGTATTGAGCCACACACACACCCATCTCCAAGACAACGATGAATGACCTCATCATAAGTATTGTAGTTACTACACACCAGCTGTTTGATTTTAACTTACGTTTTAGTTGTAGTTTTAATTTACACATTTGAATGTGTTGAAATCACCATGTAAAATTGTTTGTGCTTATTGATAGCATGTCTACAGCATATCCAATATAAATTAGTATCGATCGAAAGCCTTTTCAAAAGTGGAGCCTTATTTTACTTTTGAGCGGATTCTTGCTCTGTTGACATTGCACATGATGACATTAGCTTGAGGCAGTGCAGCTGAGTCTGCTGTGAGTGCTTATTTATCTACCAAATGTTTGAGCCAGTGCCGATTCTGCAAACGTATGCGACTTGACGTCCCGTGCAGCAAAAGGTAAGCCGAGCAAGCAAGAGGTGAGTATGTTCTCAACAAAGTAGCCCTAATGCTTTTTCAGCTTCTTGATTGGCTAAGTTCCATGCCACGTCACAAGTCACGAAGCAATAACTCGGGCTGCGTCGGCTTTCCCTACAGACCTGAAGAGTTATGGTCATCAATATTGCTGATTGTCGGCCCCAACCCATTTTGGTGCCAATTATCGGAACAAATTCACTCTTACCCCATCTTAGACTACAAGACAATCTTATAAGACATTATTATAATAAATAAGATAATCGGGTGTTTGCTATATTTGGTTGTCAGAGGTAAATAGGGACAAAAACAGCCCAATTGTCTTTATGTGTACTCCGCTAAAGAGAATTAGACTTTTAAAGAACTTGGGCTTTCCCCAGTGTCATCTTTACTCTGGATCAAAGATGTCTAAAGCTAAACAGTGACCTGCAGCAATTGTATTAATGCAAATCCATGATCTCGCCATTGTTGCTTGGGCACAGCGTGGATGCCAGGCAAAGAAAAGGATTCTAATTTAAAACCAGCAGGAAAAAAAGCTGTAAAAAATGGCTTCACTGATGTCAATATTTCTCTTCAAACCATTTTGCCTCCACTCAATACGCACTTTAATAGCCTGGCTTTGTTTTGCAGGCAGTCAGATAAGAGGGAAGAGAAAACTAAATCCATATTGGAGTCTCTAACCCCTGATTGTGAAAATGGTTTTGTTTTTGCCACTTAATGCTCATAGCTGACTAATCATCGGATACAGTAAGTACCTGTCTTTCATCAATACAACCATTTTAACAAGGATCCATCTCATTAACTGGCAAATATGTTCCTTGGCAACACAAATCTCAGTTTTTCTGTTTTTTGGTCATCTTGACATCAGGCTGCTAAGGAATGTTTTGTTGCCTGTCCCGCCAGATACAATCGATAGCACAACCCAATCACCTTTAAATCTGATCAATGGGTCAGTCCATGTGTACTCAAGCCTTTTTTCATAGTGATCTTTTGCAAAGTCATGGCTATCTATTTTAGGGCAGACGGCATCAAGTCACCATAATCAATAACAATGCATGCAGTAAATAAGTCCCTGGTTGATCTTTGAGATAAGCCAATCAAGGGCGTTTATAATAGGTATTAGCATCAAAAGATGGCCTCTTCTCTAATACCCTTACTGTAAACCTCCCATACAGCAGCTAAAAGACAGAGGTCTTTTTTCACAAATTCTAATAATGCAACATACGTAAACAGACAATTGCTAACTTCGTATATAATGCGAAATGGTGCCTCGCCATCCAAAAAAAAAATAAACGTTTTACTTACAGCAGGATAAAGACAGGTCGTCAAATTATTTACTGTGACTGTTTAGTTACTTAACAATTACAGAGACATGTTATGTACTCGGCAAAGACTGCTCTTCAGGTAAGAATTGTGTTGCATTTCACCAGTTTACGTTTGTGTGCCTCAATTACGCTCCTTTGTCAAGGCACCAGCGTACAAAAACCTTTTCGTAGCTTAAAGTGCACCTCAAATAACATCTAATCTCGCAGACCGTAAAGGCTGTGATTTGTCAGCTTGTACAACAAATTTATCATGTGTATACAACTCACTCAGAGGGTCTACAGCCCACCTCCGCAAAGGCCTTTTCCTCTGTTTCCGGATCAACATTTGCAATAAAAGTGACTGGTGTAATGTTTCGGTCCAGCCGCCCTGCTTTATCTAATTACTATAATTTGCTTGCGATGAATAAGAAAACAAGACATATAGAGTTGTGGTTGCTTACAGAGTTATCATCAAGTTACACACTCGCTCTGATAAGGGGCTGTAAAAATAGGGGTGTCTCAAGTGTAGCCCAGTAGGCTATTTGTGGCCTGTGGCTACTTCTTTTCTTAAAAGTAAAAGTAAAGCTGGGGTACCTAAGTTATATTCTTTAACTAAATAAAAAAAAAACGTATTAGCATCATACAGTATATCGTAACAGTAATCATTTTTTAAATGAAAAATGTACGTATGCGTGCTGTCTGTGCCTTATATTAAGTATTTTAGTAAATAAAACCCCGAAAGACAAAATAATTTGGCGGTCAAACCCTCCACATCCAATCACAGGATTTAGAGAAAGGAGGGGTGAGCATAGCCCACGAAGGAGCCTCCTCATTGGCTGACACGGTGCACACTTGTTTGCAGTAAAGCATGGCTGCCAAACACTCACTTGGAAATATCGCAATACCCGCGCTTGCTGTTACTGCATAAAGTGCTAAAAAATAAAAATAAATAAAAACAAAAGAGAAAATCAGAAAGAAAAAAAAAAGACGTATGTCTAAATAAACAAAAAAGAGCCAAAACTCGAATAAATATTGGTCCAGCGTATTAAAGACGGAGGGCATTGCCGGCCAGTCTTGGATTAACTTTGGACACAGAAGTGGGTGTGTTGCTTTTAGACATGTTCCATTTTCCTATATTTTCTGTGTAGCGACGTGTGTAACCGTTAGTCTGCAGCAAAATACGAACAAAGGGATCCTTTAATCTTTTAAGGTGCACAGAGTGGGCGGCGGGATTTATAGTTTGAATTATGCCTGGTAACACAAGATTCAAGTACCACAACTTTATTTTTATCCAATTGAAAATATGTAGAAAATATCAATGAAGGAATTACGTACACAATGTCCTCAAGGTTGGCAGGTCTGCAATTATTTGGATTAGCATATATAATACTGAAACAGACATTAATTAACATTAATTAAACAGAAGATACCCGAATGCAGCTGGGATAGGCTCCAGCCACCTCGCCACCCCAAGACGGACATCCATCAATCCATCCAGTTTATACCGCTTGTCCCTCTAAAATTGACGGATGGATGGATGGATGGATAAACAGAACATGTATTCACAAGGGGGCTTTACATTCACTCCCCCTAAAAGCAATGATGTTAACGCAGTGTTAGATTTGGTCTTTATAGTGTTTTTTCAACACAATGAAACTGTTGTTTACAAGCTGATTTTGACCAAGCTCCATTGTCTCTGTCTGACCTAATCAATGTTTAATACCTGTTGCTACCCAGAGATTGCATCTCGCACAATTCAGCCACGGATACAAATGTACAGCCTATGATTTGACTGTAATCATACTGACTGCACTGAAAAGCATAGAATCTTCACCCATAAACTATTTTGTAAATTAAAAGTAAGACCCATTTTACCTATTTAATGGTGTATTTATTACAGCTCTGAATGTCATTAAATAAATCCAGAAGGAACATTAAAAAAAATATTGCATTATTTCAAAATTGCTCCACATCTTTCCGCCAAAAGCACATTACCCAGCCACACAAATAAGACAAAACACGAGCTTAGCTGCAGCATGTATAAAGTGTTCTGTGGATTTATTTTCAGTTTGAAACTTTCTGTATAGTGCTTGTATAGCTTATAGATTGAGTTTTCCCACAAGACACTTTTTTTTTCATGTTCAACCTTCTTTAAAGCATTTCAGGGATGGAAATTGTGAGTTTGCTGATGGGCACGAAGTGTGAAGATCACTTGAGTTCTTTGTTTCTATCTTTCATTTGACTGCTGCCACAGTACATGTCCATGTCCATGGTGACATTTTGTTATTGTAACATTATTTTTTCTCATTTTTTGCCTGCAAGGAAGCCCATGAGGAGGCAGAGTAAAACTGTTTTTCTCTACCACATACACTCAAAATTGACCAAAAATACATACTTTTATTTACATATATATATATATATATATATATATATATATATATATATATATATATATATATATATATATACTTGTAGCTCCTCTGGACAATTAAAATGGTGTAACTCATCTTAAAGTTGGCCTTCACAGGGACAACAATCCTTTTTTTAATAAACGCTGCCACAGTGGTATTCATCTGACAACATGTTTATTATTGTTTTTGCAGTTTTGCACTGATGTAGCGTGGCGATGCATTATAGTACACGGTTACTAAGCTGGAACAGGGCAGTTTTTAATTGCCCTACAGGGCAGTTATGTTTGACACAAGTAACGTCTCCATGGCGACAAGAGGAACTACACATTTTGGATTTTACCTCAACTCTACACAAATGGTTGATGCCTCACCATTTTAATTTTCAAATACAGTTTTTTAATCAATCTGTAGTTCATCTCATGCAGAAATTGGACCATTAAGTAATTTTATAGCCAACTATTGAAGCAATTTAACGCACCTAGGGCCTGATTTACTTAAGGTTAGCGTGTACTAAAACTAAACATGTGCAAAGTGGATTGCGTCTATTAAGTGAGCAGAATAAGTCGTGCAATCTATGTTGCATCTATGCCTTCATTAGTACAACATATATGCTGATCATCAACGACCACAATACTGGGATTAGAAGACACAAATATAATTATTTAGCACACACAATGTAATTGATCAACAATGATCACGTTTTACAAGCACTATTTCGTGTTTTAATTATCAAATATGGGAAGGACGTGCAAAACTGACAGTTCCACACACGGCTGCAGGATCAGTGCTCGCGCTGCACAAACAGATCAATCAATGAATCAAAATTTACTTATATAGCCCTAAATCACGACTGTCTCAAAGGGCTGCACAAGCCACAACGACATCCTCGTTGTGAACAGATGATGAACAGATAAGAATCCTCCGTCTTATGTGTGCGTCTCAACATTTTGGACAGTCAGAAATATAAAATATTAGACATATTGTCTGTTCAGCAACATCATTTTATAATAGTATACTGCATGTTGGGTGACTTAAAGGGGAACTGAACTTGTTTTGGAATGTTGCCTATTGTTCACAATCATTATTAGAGACAAGAACACACATCTTTTTTCTTTTAGGATTTTAAAGATGATTAAAAAAAACGCTTGGAAGATGTGGCTAATGGGAGTCTCCGTTGTAGCCTTCAAAGCCCTCTAAAACAACTTCAAAACCCTCCAACAACGTTTTACATTCATTTTAAGTTCATATAAAATGTAGTAACAGACACATTCATAACAATATGTAATATGTACACTATTTACCGTATTTTGGTCATTTTAAGCATTGCTGGAACTTCTTTCCTCAGCACATTTATTTCCGTTTCCATAGGACCGCACTTCCCATTTTCCACAACAAATGTGTTCCTATTTCCAAAAACAATGCCAGTGTGTTCTAATCTTGGCAGACTTGGTAACAAACAACAAAGGTGACCATTTTTGGACAAAAGAGGATTCACAAACGTATGTTTTTGAAGCTAAATATATGGATGATGAACTAATGCTTCTAAAAGCTAGCAAGAAGGAAGGGTGCGACTTTGGAGCAGACGGAAGCCAAGAGAGTGAGTTCGGCTTGACTCGAGGCTGCAAAATGTTGAACTCAAGCCAAGCTATTTCAAAATAAATGGATTGCTTACCCAGATAGACTGGAAAAAAAACCGCCCCCCGCCAGCTGGACCAAACGCACAACTGTCCATTGAGTGAGTAACACTTGAAATATTGATTATGATACACGCAGCACGCCATGCGTGTTATTACAACTCCAGTGCATACGCTGTCTTGCTTGCTGTGTACAAACAAAAGATGAAATGTGGGCTAATACTTTACAGATACTGTAATATGATTGTTCATGTTTCTCAGTCAGTAAGATTGGTGTCCTATCGCATTATTGTGCATTGCAAACTCAAACGCATTCCGTGCTGACGTAGAAGCTAGCTTATCGCTTGCCGTACTTAGCTTTTAGGGCTAATACTACGCTAGAAAAAATAGTTCCTCAGTGTTTGCTCTTACAATAGCAATGTTCTTACAGCTTTGTTATTATACAGTTTACGGAACGTAAATAAAGTATTATTGACTGTTTTTTTATGCAGTTTTAAAGCCATTTAGAAGTAGAATAGATTGCTCCCATTAGCCGCATTGCTAGCCACCAAAAACGAGACAATGTGTATGTTAGAATGCAAAAAAAAAATTTTTTTAAATAAAAATTGTCTTCTTGTCTCTCATGGTTATTGTGAATGGTAGGCAGAATTCCCAAAAAATTGCAGTTCCCCTTTTAGGCAGTGGTCCCCAACCGGTACCGGTCCGTGGATCGATCGCCGCACAATAAAAAAATAAAATAAAAAATTGGTTTTATTTTTTTTATTATATCAACATAAAAAACACAAGATAGAATTACAATTATTGCACCAACCCAAAAAACTTCCCTCCCCCATTTACACTCATTCGCACAAAAGGGTTGTTTCTTTCTGTTATTAATATTTCTGGTTCCTACATTATATATCAATATAGATCAATACAGTCTGCTGGGATATAGTCCGTAAGCACACATGATTGTATTTTTTTATGACAAAAAAAAACAAAACAAAAAAACATAACCCCCCCCCCGGTCCGTGGGAAGAATTTTCAAGCGTTGACTGGTCCGCAGTTACAAAAAGGTTGGGGACCACTGCTTTAAGGGGCTGATTAAAAGAAATCCAATTGATACATTTTGGTGTCCTTTTGAATTTTTTTTAATGACATTGAAATATGCATTATTAAAATGTTTCTTACATGAAAAAAACCTCTTGATGTATGCATTTTTTTGCGTATTGAGCGGAGTAAGTGCAGCCTCTCCAATGACCGCCCCCTCGGCGGTTTGAAACATAGCAAAACGCCACAGATAGGAGCACAATAGCATCAATATGCAGTAAATATCAATCCGATACCAAGTCGTTACAGGATCATACATCGGTCATATTCAAAGATCCATTAGTATCGCGGTACTACACTAATACCGGTATACCGTACAACCCTACCCCACACCCACATGATTTCACAATCATCACTGAGTGTGCTTGTGTGAAGAACTTATGAAAGAGTATGAACATTGAGAGTTTACTCACTCTTCCCATTACACCCACACACACCTGTGTCCATGTTCACCACTTTCTCTCATTTATCAGGCGGTTGAAAACGAATCTTAATTTGTCTTCTCAGGCCCACACATGAAGCCACAAGTTGTGAGTGGAACTATATTTGTGGCTGTGTCTCATTGCCCAGTCATTGCCTCCTCCAACACACACACACACACACACACACACATGCTCGCATTGCGGAGGCCATGTGTTAAGATGATGATAGAGGGCTTCATAGACACGCAGCAAAAGCTGATCTTCCACATTAAACGTCTCAGGGGTGAATCTCACTTGCATGCATGTGTTGTGTCTGTGAATCTAACACGCACACACACACTTTATGTGACCATCTGCCAAAGTCAAAGATTTGGAAAGGGGAAAAAAAACAAGACTGCAAGTGCATACACTCACTCTGTAACTGTTGAATCCTATCTTTATCCGTCACTTACAGAAGTACCTTATGGTTAAACAATGTTCAACATTCAAGAATGATTGTACAGTACGGTCATCGCCATCTTATTGAATAATTTAAATTGGAGCAATTTCAGGTTTATACTTTATTGCAGAGGGTAAAGCGCTCTTGTGCTGGGGATGAACGAATAGAGATACATCTAAGTGGACCAAGCTGACGGACACTTCAATGGCACATGAAAATGATTGATGTGATGAAAAATGATTGATCTAGTCTTCTTGACCGTGCAGTAGGAGGCATCATTTGAGCCATGGGTGGCGAGATAGATTGAATTTTGTGGCATTTAACTTTCTTTGGAACTGTTGCACTGTGCATATGTGTTGATGGGAGGGGGGGGTTCATGGCATTGATGTCATCACGTTGTATATCCCATGCCAACCGCCTCCACGTTTGTGCACACATACTTTGTGCGCCTTCACCTTAACAGTCGACGCACTTAGAATTCAGTATCGATTGAGACAGGAGCTGTTCCTTGTGGGGGTCATCAAGTTGACTACTTCAATGCTGTTTGTGCGCTTGTTTCCTATGTCCGTGCATGTGTGTGTTTGTGTGTGTTTGTAATGCAAACGTCCTCTCGAGAGAAAGCAGCTCTGCCCCCTCTGCCCTTCAAAGTCATTTGGAATTCATAGGGAAGCGTGTGACCCTGACAGATGTTTGTTTTTTCTCTCCGGAGAGCAGCAAAAGGAAAGTGAGAGTTAAGGTGTTGTTAATAAGTAAGAAACACAAAAGAGGACATATGAAGATTGAAAGCGAGACGCTAAAAGACGACATACTGTAAACGAGGATCCTTTCCAATTAGCGCTCGTGTTCTATTACTCGTATCTAAGTGTTTGAGAAACAGAAGAAAAAAAGTAAACGGAGGAAATAAAAGAGCTTCTTGTAGTATGTCAATACATTTACTGTAGTGGCAAAAGATGCAAAGTTGCCAAGTGTTTGCTCATGTGAGGTTCACTTGTTCTCTATGAAGTATGAAGAGTTTATTTCTAGACCTGCTATGTATACACTGCCTTGAATAACATCTGTTGTCAATTGCTGCTGTTTAGACAAATAGACATTCAAAATGATCATTCATATTCCAAATAGTATAGTGTAATACACTATATTGCCAAAAGTATTTGGCCACCTGCCTTTACTTGCATATTAACTTGAAGTGCCATCCCATGCAATTGTCCAAAATGTTTTGGTATTCTGGAACATTCAAAGTTCCTTTCACTGGAACTAACTCCTGAAAAACAACCCCACACCATAATTCCTCCTCCACCAGATTTCACAGTCGGCACAATGCAGTCCAAAATGTAGCGTTCTCCTGGCAACCTCCAAACCCAGACTCGTCCATCAGATTGCCAGATGGAAAAGCGTGACTCATCAGTCCAGAGAACGCATCTCCAGTGCTCTAGAGTCCAGTGGCGATGTGCTTTACACCACTGCATCCGACGCTTTGCATTGGACTTGGTGATGTGTGGCTTAGATGCAGCTGCTCGACCATGGAAACGCATTCTATGAAGCTCTCTGCGTACTGTACGTGGGCTAATTGGAAGGTCACATGAAGTTTGGAGCTCTGTAGCAACTGACTGTGCAGAAAGTCTTTGCACTATGCGCTTCAGCATCCGCTGACCCCTCTCTGTCAGTTTACGTGGCCTACCACTTGGTGGCTGACTTGCTGTTGTTCCCCAACGTTTCACTTTTCTTATAATAAAGTTGACTTTGGAATATTTAAGAGCGAGGAAATTTCATGACTGGATTTGTTGCACAGGTGACATCCTATGACAGTTCCACGCTGGAAATCACTGAGAGCGGCCCATTCTTTCACAAATGTTTGTAGAAACAGTCTCCATGCCTAAGTGCTTGATTTTATACACCGGGCCAAGTGATTAGGACACCTGATTCTCATCATTTGGATGGGTGGCCAAATACTTTTGGCAATCTAGTGTATATATTGTTATTGCAAGAGACTGCAATATATACCACAAGATAGATTGTAGGCCATATCGCCCAACGCCTGTGAGTATATATGTTGTATTAGTATACAGGTATATTTTTTCACCTAGCGGGTTGAGTGTATTTGTTTGATTTGGTAAACAGGTGGCCCTCGTTTATGATGTTTTGTTGTTACGAACATGCTCCCACAAATGATTAATACTCTGCTAAATGATTATGTTTTGTGTGTGCAACAGAATAATACGTATGTAGAGTTAAATGTAATGGTTAGTGTACGAAAATTACTTTTTAAAAGTTGTTCATTTAGGTCTGCGTTTTTGGGCCTTCAGGGGTGATTTAACCAACTTACTTATACCTTAACCAACTTCTGGTATAAAAGAGTGAGAGGCATTTCATTGTAAATTCAAGATAACTGCACTTACCTATCAATGAATTACATTTGATTAGCATGGAAGCTATGTTACAATCAAGTTAATGTTTTCATTTTATTTTAATGTTGTTACACAGCAGGTTCATTCACTTCACACATTGTTTTGTTCAAAATGCCAGTTCAAAATGCCAATGCCAATTAGGCACCACCTCAGATAACCTGGTAGCTGTTATCAAAGTTGTAATTTCTCTTTGCACTGTTTGTCTATTTTGAGCTTTTTATTATTATTATTGAACCTGTGTAATTGTAGATTAATCAGAGTATTGGCATTGAGTTTAGCATTTTAGTATTGTGGCAACCTTATTTACAATATATTTACAAATATATATTCTAGTATGTAATGGACAGTGATAACTGAGGAGTGTAGTAGTCTAAATATTTGCAGTGTGCAAGACAACCACAGGGAAAAACATATGAGTTATTCTCTATTTCCTTTTTTTTTTAAAAACTCTACTTTTTTGCTTGGATTTGCATAAATGTGGTGGTCCAACCAGTGTCTGTTCTAAAAAAATGGGTGCTATAAGCGCTATTTAGCCTTTCTCAAAGAAAAATGCCCTGCATTGAGTGCGTTGTTTTTGGCAGTACAAACCGTTAAAATCGCAAAAAGGATAAACATATATTCAGAGTTAATGTGTTCTGTGTAAAGTGTAAGCAACACAGATGTCAAAGGGCAACTTGCTCAAAGTTACATTATTTCTAAACCAAAATATATAACAAGAAAAGCACCGTCTATAGTGCTCAGTGTTTCTAAAAGCTTTCCGCCATGACCCCATGGGGGTCAGAAATTTCCCGCGAACCCCCCTGAAATTAATTAATACTGAGAATTTCTCATTCATTCATTAATATGTACAGTGCACTGTCAGTCTTTTTATATGCTGCTGATGAGTACTGTTTTGTTTTCATTCCTGTCACAAAGTTCTCCATCTCTTTGCGTCCTAATATTAGCTCTGTACACAAGTTCCAGTGCACTTAGTACGTCTACTGCAGGCCTGGGCAATTATTTTGACTCAAGGGCCAAATTTAGAGAAAAAAAATGTCTGGGGGCCGGTATATCTAATTTTTAGGAACACTAATACAAAACCTCACAATAATGTCTGAATACTAAAAACTTTATGACAGACCGTCTTAAAAAACGGAATGGAATTTTACATTTTTTTACTGAATGAGACACCCAGAATTTACATTAAAATAAAGAATGTGGGATCTACAATATTAACTATGAACGATAAAACACTGAATATTGACAACATATGAACGTCACACCCCCTCTCCATCGACATGTTTTTCAATCAAGCGAAACACAAAAAAATGCAACAAACAGCAAAATATAAACGCAAAGGGTAAAAAAAACACACCAATCTGACATATCTGATACATCACTAAGCTTTAGAACTTTGTTGTAAAAATCTCCTTCCGCATTTCAGGCTGCCCGCTCTTAAAAAACTATGTGGAAACGCTTCCCACCCACCCTGCTTGGTGCCTCGTCTGAGCTGCTGTGATATAGATTACTATAGAAACTAATTAGATTACCATAGTAACTAATTAGATTACCATAGTAACTAGTATATCATGCAAAAGCTCAGATTCCAACCATTGAATAACTTTGTATAGTATAAGACTTACAGTCATTAGAAAACATCACTGGACATCGTAATGGCAGCTACACTTTCCATCTTGAAGATCTAAAAAAAATATTTGAGAATGTCCGGCGGGCCGGATTGAAAAACTTAACGGGCCGCATGTGGCCCCCGGGCCTTAATTTGCCCAGATTTGGTCTACTGGGAAGAACACAGAGCCTGCTGATTAGGTTGTGCATGGCTGCCTCCTAGCTGCAGGTTAGTGTATCGTTTGAACAAGAATATTACAGTATAGACTCAAATAATAATATTATTTTTGCGACCTCCCAGCGGATCCCAACACACTATTTGAGTAACACTGGGCTAGCGTATGTTACCATTAGTGGTTGAACAGGCCATATGCATTGTTTGAATGTCTATATTTTTCACAATTATTAATTATATTAAATATAAATAGTTTTTGGCCCGAGGAATTTGTCTGTCGTTCAGGCTTGTCACTCACCAATGTCTTGTCCATACATGAACACACACAAAAGCAGTCCAATATGTGCATTTGCAACAGTATTATTTGCAGTCCTGTTGTTATGGTACAATATGCATTGAAGGATAATTAACGTCAGTTAGCCAAATCACCGTTATTAGCCAACAACACACGTTACGCGCTATCAGCCGTGAAAGGGCGGGATATAATACTTAAAACACATTGGCGAATGATTGCCCTATCTGCATAAAGCTTACAACAAACCCCTTTAATGTAGGTATAATTAAAGGGGCACTGCACTTGTTTTTTTTTAATTTAGCCTATTATTTAAAATCCCTATGAGACAAGAACACATATGTCATATGTTACATACGGCTCATACTAGACCGCTAACAATGTAATTATGTATTACATAGTTACATTATGTAACTATTATGTACAAAGCAAACTATAACCTGCTACCCAAGAATGTACAACAATTATTCTCAACAAAAGAGGAGAAAATCTAATTTAAAACATGTGTATGCTCATACAACACTTAAAACCTTTAGCATATCTGCTTGTGGAATTAAATTATGGAATGGATTAACCAAATAAATCAAACAAAGCACCAATATGATTCAGTTTAAGAGATTGTTCAAACTACAGGTGTTCACAAAGTACACAGAACAAAAATTATGATGAATATCTTGAACCCTTTTTTAATTTTTTTTTAATTGAGACAAAGATTATAATATTTGTTTACTTACTACGGTATGTTATTTGTTTATTCATTTGTTCACTGTTATGTTACAGAGAACAAGGAAATAGGATAAAATTGCTATGGTATGAAAAGGGGTAGGATTAAATAAGCTCAGCTTCTTCCTACTCCTTTTCAGACGTGCTGTAATGAAACAACTGGAGATATGTGATGAATTACATTGTATCATATGCATATAAACTGAACTGAACTAATGTAGTCATCTATTTCGCCTATAAAATCCTTTAAAAAAACATCCAAAGACCTGCAACAACACTCCATTTACATGTCGTTACCTGCATATTAATTAAGTATTAGCAACATTGTTATTATAAGCACTACTGCCGCGGAACTATCACAGAGAATTATGTATCTAGTTTATGTAGTTCATTGGCATACTGAGCTGCTGCCTTTGAGTTGGTAAAAGTTTGTGCTAGATTATAAATCATGCCTCTCACTTGTATAGGAGAAGACTGTGGCCTCCAAGAGGTTGGTTGACTTTGAAATGATTTTTAGACCTGAAGACAAAAACATTATGCTCGTTTCCGCTTACGTTTTTTTAGGATTATGAATAACTCCTCAACTAAACGGGAAACACCCATTCTTGTGATGAAATAAATAAACATCCTATCAGTCGGCAAAGATAGAGAAACCAGTTCTCTTTGGGCAATGTACTTGCTATTAAATTAAAAATAAAGTTCAAGTTCCAATGATTGTCACACACACACTGGATGTGGTGAAATGTGTCCTCTGCATTTGACCCCATCCCTTTGTTCACCCTCTGGAAGGTGAGGATAGCAGTGAGCAACAGCGTGCGCCGCGCTCGGGAATCATTTGGTGATTTAACCCCCAATTCCAACCCTTGATGCTGGAGGCAATGGGTCCCATTTTTTGTAGTCTTTGGTATGACTGGAGCTCCCAGTCTCAAAGCAGACACTCTAACCACAAGGCCGCTGAGCTGGTTGTGGTATGACTGCTGTTGTTCTGTTGTATTGTCTTGTTGTAATTATTGTTGTAACTTTGTTTGTGCCGCCCTTTTTGTCAGGTCGCTCTTGAAAAACAGATGTTAATCTCAATGAGTCTTTACTTGGTTAAATAAAAGAAATTGATTGAAGTGATTGTTTTATTATGTTTGTAGTGTTTTGACCAATCACGTGGTGTGCTTGTCTCACATAGGGATTGTGAATTATAGGGAAAACGTTCCCCCTTTAATGTATAAATTCCGACCTAACTTATCTTACATCTCAGTTGTAGGAGCGGAACACGTTCGTAGACTGGACCACCTGTATCAATAAGGGAAGACAAAATGCAAGTGCTTTGTAGCGTATTTGTATTTGAAGTAAGTGTGAAGCGTAGAAGTGAGGAAGGAAGCTGGGAGAAAAGAGCAGAGGGCACCAGCTTAGAAAGGAAGGTACAGCGTGCGAGTCATCTGTGAAAGGAATGCAAGAGGAGAGGAATGAGTGCAGAGAAGAGACCTGTGATTGGATAAATGGGCAGACAGGGGCAGCGTCAGGGGAGAAGTGCAATCCTATTTTTACACTTCTCCTTTAGGGAGCCCCAACACTCCTCATGTATCTATCATGATGACAGAACCCCCCCAAACTCACCTGCATCCTGTTTTCTGCCCCTCTCATTTCATCTTGTTCCCTGCAGATCTAGCTTACTTTTTTTTTTTTTTTTTTTGTATTTCATGTTTTATTGAATGCAAGCCTGTCTAATGGGAATGAATTATCACTGTGGGATCTACAAGACTCACACATTGAAATTGCTTATCGACTAAAGATAACTATTTGGAGCATGCACAATTCATTCAGACAATGAGTGCACACAAATTTGCACTCCTGGTGCGTACAGTTCTTTATTGGCTTTTCACAGGTTTTGTGTTTTTCTTGTGATTTCTGATACTTTGACAACATTCGCTGAAGCAAATGCTTTGTAATCTGCGCTGAATGTACCCTGAAAATACATATATCAGCTTCTGAACTAGGTTTGTCCCTGCGAATCAGCGAAATATTGTGTAACCGCAATGGTTGTTTTAGACTAAGTATTTTCACAGTCGAATCTCATTCGTTAGATTATGCCGATAGTCGACAATCAGTTGAATCTACGGCATTTTTAAGAGGAATAAACACATGATTTAGGCCCGATCCCAATATACCCCCTCTCCCTAGTTTTTAGCCCTATCCCTACATGTTGTGCATTCCCATGAAGGTAGTGGTGTCCCATCGACTCTTTGCATGAAGGAGTAAAAAAGTTAAAGTACCACTGATAGTCACACACACACTAGGTGTGGTGAAACTACCCTCTGCATTTGACCCATCCCCTTATTCCACCCCATGGGAGGTGAGGGGAGCAGTGAGCAGCAGCGGTGGCCGCGCTCGGGAATCATTTTGGTGATTTAACCCCCAATCTCAACCCTTGACGCTGAGTGCCAAGCAGGGAGGTAATGGGTCCCAATTTGTATAGTCTTTGGTATGACTCGGCCGGGGTTTGAACTCACAACCTACCGATCCACTGAGCAGGCATTGGTAGTGGGCATAACAAGGAGTAGGGTGTATACATCTAGCCCTTCAGAGTGAGGGATTTCAGATGCTGACTTGCTCATGTAGGGCCAAAGAAAAATGCACAATTTCTGCATAGGTTCTATAATATATTACATGTTAGTTTGGAACGTTAAGTTTGTAATGTTAGCCAGCTAGCCACGCTAGCTAAAGTTAGGCTAAAATACTAATGCTTAAATACTAAAACTTTAAAGCTTCTAATTGTGAAAACATTAACATTACATACCTTCAAAATGTTCAGTCGTAGATGGCGCCTTCTTCTGTGTAGTTCTTCGTTTATTCATCAACCGAAGCATTATGAATGTAGAAAAAAAACGATCTCAGCCGTTAACTCTATTGCTGTCGGGTTTGTTGTGTAATGGCGGGACTAAAAAGTTGTACAGTACACCACTACTAATAAAGTACTCTGTTATTAATTAATTTAAAAGTTCTACTGCTTTTGGAAAACACCCGTAGTTATTTTTCATCCACTGTTCTGCCGCGCGGCGGTGACGATGCTGAGCCGAGGTGTGTCAAAACGCACACACTGAGCGCCAGTGGCGGTCGGTGCGTTTCCCACCTAGGCCTTCAGTGATGTCCGATTTCAATGATTTCCTCCCAAAATACCATCATTGATGTCACCACATGACCATTGCTGGAGAAATACTATACAGGAACACATTTACGCACTACTGGGCATTGTAAAAAACTGGTTGTTTTCTGGCACATTTAAAATTTAATAAACCTGCATCAGCAATTAAAACATATCTTATGTGGTACTGTCAAAATTTTAATTGCAAAAAACATATTAAACGTGAAAAAATAAAGAAATAAAAGATCTGAACTCACATTTCATCGCCGGGACAGCTGAGCTAGCTTGCGGGGTTGGCCGACATCATCTCACAAGATGTAGTTTCTCTTTAAATATCCTTCTTGAAAATGGCCTTGCAAATAGAAGTGTGTCTTGTCTAATCATAAAAGATGCAGACGAGGCGTGTTGGCTGACTTCTTAAAGTTTACTCCACAGCGTGCTCATCAAAAATGTCTACATTCAGCAACCTAAAGGGGGCTACTGCGCATGTTCTTCACTACTGTGGCATGCTGGGTAATGGAGTTCTTATGTTACCAAGCTCATAACATCACAATATATATATGCCTTAGGCCATCTAGAAGGCCTTACTGACAACAACTCGTGATCTGATTGGCTATCGCAACTGTTTGTCAAATGTTTGTGTCCGTTCACTTACAGTGTACAGACGCCCGCATTGTTGATTCTGAAGACCTCCGTCAGATTTGGTACAGCATGGCAACATAAGCTAGCTGAATTCTGATTGGATAAAATCTCTATAACCTAAAAACAACAGCGTTGGAAGGAGCATAATATGTCTAGAAGAGAATATGAATACTTTTAGATATTTAGGGAAAGTAAATTAAAAATTACTTTTATATTTAATTATGATCATGATTTCTGATTATGTTAGGCCAGCAGAGAAGGCCTTGCTGGCCCTGACGGCACACCACTGCTGAGCGCATACAATCATAATATACGTCCAAAGGAATACTGACAAAATAACAGCAGTACTACGGGTTAAGAAAAAGGGTGCTTGGAAGGCATGGTTTATTAATTTCTCAGAAACTTTTACCAACTCATAAGCGATGCAGCAGCTCACTGGTTTGTATGTCAATAGCTGCATAAGCTAGTTACTTTTCTGTGATCACGGCACTGCTAAAAGTAGTTCCTCAGCATTAGCGCTTATAATAACAATATCGCTAATACTTGGTTAATATTCAGGTCACAGCATGTAAATGGAGTATTGTCGGCAGATTTAGGTGTTTTTTTGAAGGGCTGTATGGGCGCAATGGAGGACTCCCATTAGCTTCCTTGTTAGCCACCTCATACCTGCCATATATTGCAAATTAGAATGCATAAATAAATAAAGACAAATAGCTTTTCAGTTTACTCATTGTGGAGGTTGCCCTCCATTGGGTTCTTCTGACCACCAAACATTGACAGGGGAGCCCGGATCAGGATTACAACACAGGTTTATTTTACAATATTTCAGCAGGTTGCTTTCCAGCAACTGTCTTGTTGTGTCTGTGTCCGTCTCGCTCTCGCTCTTGCTCTCACTCCAGCTCCACCAACCTCTCTCCTACCGGCTGCTGCTTATACAGGGCGACAGGTGATTAGATGACAAGGCCTACCTGGGCCATCCACGCACCTGTCGCTGTCTTCGAGGCCGGTCCTGGCACACCCCGTTCCGCTGCAGGCCCGCAGGCCACACCCCCCTCCACACTCATATTTCACGCGGTGCAGTTTTTATGGTGATTTCCCTCTGTGCGGTGCGATGTGACCGGCTGGCTCTGTGTCGCCTCCGGAAATGCTCGAGACAAAAGTGGTGCACTTTGTTTTCTTTCTTACCTCCGCCAAATATGTGATGTTTTCGCCAGGGTTTGTTTTTGTGTTAAATAGCAACATAAGTCAAAACAATTATGGATGGATTTTGATGAATTTTTAGTAAATGCCCAAGGAAACAATTCCTCTCATCTACTACAAACAAACAAACTTCCTGCTTGCGACGTTCCACGCCCGCCACTTTTGAGGCCCTGCGCTGCGCAAAGGATTCTGGGAGATGTAGTTTATTTTCAGACCTGCCCGATGCAAAGCACCAGAAAAAAACGACACACCAGGTTTTTGTTTTATACTTAATTTAAGTCTTTACGATACCGTTACACCCCTAGTTGCCACTATAAAAAAAATAGGAAATTTTAATATTACGGATGTCCGATAATGGCTTTTTTGCCGATATCCGATATTCCGATATTGTCCAACTCTTAATTACCGATGTCGATATCAACCGATACCGATATATACACTCGTGGAATTAACACATTATTATGACTAATTTGGACAACCAGGTATGGTGAAGATAAGGTTCTTTTTTTAAAAAAAATTAAATAAAATATGATAAATAAATTAAAAACATTTTCTTGAATAAAAAAAGAAAGTAAAACAATATAAAAACAGTTACATAGAAACTAGTAATTAATGAAAATGAGTAAAATTAACTGTTAATGGTTAGTACTGTTAGTGGACCAGCAGCACGCACAATCATGTGTGCTTACGGACTGTATGCCTTGCAGACTGTATTGATATATAATGTAGGAACCGGAATATTAATAACAGAAAGAAACAACCCTTTTGTGTGAATGAGTGTAAATGGGTGAGGGAGGTTTTTTGGGTTGGTGCACTAATTGTAAGTGTATTTTGTGTTTTTTATGTTGATGCAATTAAAAAACAAACAAAAAAAACCCAAAAACGATACCGATAATAAAAAAAAAAACAATACCGATCATTTCCGATATTACATTTTAAAGCATTTATCTGCCGATAATATCAGCCTGCCGATATTATCGGACATCTCTATTTTATATGCATGCTTTCATGTTGAGAAGTATTTGTTTGTGCTGTGCTGTTTATCCATGACAGGTTTGATGCTTGTGTGTGCACTCTTTGTTGGAGTCTGATTAAAATCCCTATAGAGAGATTTATCATCTTTAGATGGCAGAAAATACAAAATTACAAGCCCATCAATTCGTCTGTTTGATCTTGTTCTCTGTGTCTCTGGCTTCTTTATCCCCAGAATCCAAGCCTTTATTTACTCATCTCTCCCCAGACCCACCATTGCTGTGATGTTGGGAGGTCATTTGTCTCTGTGTTATAGCTGTCCTATCGCCTATGTGTCCTATGTGACTCTGCTTCTCATTATCAAAACAATACTTCCACATATGAATTGTGTTTGTGGGACTTATTTGATCCCTGTGTTGCTGCTTTATCTTTATCCCTCCTCTAGTATATTTTGAGTTATTTTGTAATTACAACTGCATGTCATACGGACATGTGTGGAAGGTTTGACACTCATCCACTACAAATGTATTTTTCTCTCTTAATAATCAGAATTGTTCAACATGTATATATTTTTTGCCCTAGTGTAGAAATCAAATGATTAAATCAGGGGGAAAAAATGATTGAGATATTCAGCCACACAACTTTGACCCCTGAGAGCAAGTGTCCCCATACTTGTACTGCAATTCTAACAAAATAAATGTCTACTGCAGAGGACGATGGTTCTCAGGAGTTTTTGATTGATTGTTTATAGCAAATGATTCATGATATTGTGAGAGTCCAGTCCACTGAGGGCAATTAGAGTAGGGTTGGGCGATAAAACAATAATAATATATATCGCGATAGACATGTGATCAATATCAATAGAAAATGGGGTCGATAGAACGTTCCATAATTTCACTGAGTTCTGTTAGAAAAAAATAGGAAAAAAGGCAGAGCCGGAACCGCACAGCATTCTGGGGGGTGTAGGCAGAGGAAGGGCTTTGGCCTCTCGACCTATCACGGCCGAGCCTGAACCGCAAGGCATTCTGGGAAACGCTAACAGGAAAGGGAAAAAAAATGCAACAACGGCTAGCTGACGACAAGGAGTGAAACGAAACGGGAATATGAGTGCGGCAGCACGAGAGGAAATTGTAAATAAAAAAGGAAACGTCATGTCACCAGTTTGGCAGTATTTTGGATTTTTTAAAATCCGATACGAATCAGAGTAATACTGTCTGCAAACTTTGCAAGGTCGTCGTCCCGACCAAGTCTGGGAACACGACAAACTTATTTTACCACCTGAGCCGCTCTCACCCGCTGGAGTACAGCAGTATCAAACAGCCACAACCATCTACATCAGCCGGTGCAAGTGGAACAGCACCGAAGCGGCAACAACAGACCACCATCGTCTCGATGGTGGTCTGTTGTTGCCGCAGACAGTATTACTCGGCAGCAATGCCATACGACAAAAATTCTAAACGTTATAAAGAAATAACGGATGCAGTGGTGTATCAATTAGCGAAGGACATGCTAGCGCTCAGCATAGTTGAGAAGTCTTGGTACAAGAATCTCATACACGTGCTCGACCCCCGTTATGTTCTACCTGGCCGAAAGCACTTTTCCAAGACAGCTATTCCTAAGCTTTACACAATGTGCAGGGAATCCGTGGAAAAGGAGATACTGAAGTTGGTTTGATTTTTCCATAAATGACTGAAGAGGGTAACAGGTTTGTTTTGTCACAGATGTTCAGACGCAAGTTTATTCCGATGTTTACAATATTCTGTAAGACATGTTTGTTTCTGCTTGCTTAATGTGACTGTTATTTATTTGCATATATTTTTACCGGTTTCATAAATACACCTTACGGTGCAACCTGGACACATCATCAGTGATTCTCCCGGGGTCATAGGGTGTTTCGGGTCTTAATCAAACACCCTCTCCCGGGCGACCCAGCTGAGGGTGATCAGTCCCTCGACTTGTGTCCAGGTAGCGCTCCACGCCACGCGTCCCCCCTCCGACGGTCTGCCCCGGGGTTGCGCCGGTGGTGCTTGGAGGTTCCAGGCACTGTGGGGAGTGTCCGGGCCTGGGTCCTCCTCCGTCTCATCAGGGCCGTACAAGGTACTGGCCCTGTGCGTTGCACCACGGGTTTCCTCAGGCAGCCTATCTTGATCTTATGTGTCTTCAGGGTTTGGCTTTAAAGCCTGAGTTGTACACTACTAATTTCTTAATTACAATACTTTGCACATTTTGTTGGATTAAGCATTTATTTAATGTCAATATTTGCACATCGACCAGTATTTTCATTTATCTGACTGTTTTTCATAATGCTGACCTCGTTCTAAAAGTTAAAGTTTATATTTAAAATAAAAGTATTTAAATTCAGCCTTTTTTCTCCTGGTCTTTATTTAGAATATTTTTTTTTTTTTTTATCAATAATTATCGATATCGACTGATATGAAACACTTATATCGTCATACATTTTTTAGTCATATCGCCCAGCCCTAAATTAGAGGATTGTAGGAGGTTTCCATCCAGGTCATACAGGAGTGGTCTACACTGGGCCATGACTCAGAACACCTAGCACCTCCTCCAGACTGGTATCGCTCCAGGGATTATCCGTGGCCTTCTGGTAATCTCTCCTTGCAAAAAAGATAAGCGGCAGGTCAACTGGTCTGAAACGGTCTATTTAAAAGCTAGAGAAAACCTGGGCAAATTACGGCCCATTAAGCTTTTTAATACAGTCCGCCGAACGTTTCCAAATATTTTTTAGACCTTTAACATCGAAACTGTAGTCGCCATTGTGATGTGAAGTTCTGTGACCGTAAGTCTTGAACCATAGAAAGTATTTAAATGGTTGGAATATGCCCTTTTAAGTGATATACGAGTTATTACGATAATCTACGTCACAGCAGCTCAGACGGGCACGAAGCAGTGTGGGCGGGGCTTGTTTCCAGAACAGCCAGCCTCAAACGCGGGTATCGGGGACAGACGCGGAAGCAGATTTTTACAACAAAGTTCTGCAGAAAAGTGATTATATATCAGCTTGTCTGTGTTTTTTACCCTTTGCGTTCACATTTCGCCGTGTTTTTTGCGTTTGTGTTATGTTTTGCTTGATCGTGTGAATGCTCCAAAACATTCACACATATGGTATTCACACATATGGTTTTCTACACCAAAATTCATCTATTTAATATTCTTACACATACGGTTTCCAAAGACATGCACCTGGGGATACGTTGATTGGCGACACTAAAATTGTCCCTATTGTGTGAATGTGAGTGTGAATGTTGTTTGTCTATTTGTGTTGGCCCTGCGATGAGGTGGCGACTTGTCCAGGGTGTATCCCGCCTTTCGCCCGAATGCAGCTGAGATAGGCTCCAGCACCCCAAGCGGTAGAAAATGGATGGATGGATGATTGAGAAGTTTATTGACATCTTAAAGAATGTAATCCATGTAATGCTTTAAAAAGGCAAATGGATGGCACAAAAAGCCAAAAGACTTGTTTCCATTGTGGTCCATTAAATATTCATCACATTTGATACATTCAATAATAAAAGATATATGACCTGTAACATGTATATAAACAATTATGTTAAAAACATTGATACATTATGTACATATACAGAGTATACATGTCAGTAGTATATGCATCTTGTGTCAGTCTTGCAATAAAAAATGTTTTTAAAAAAAAATGTTTTTGTTCATCTGGTGATCTGGGCTCATTCAGTTCATTTCATGCCACACAAACATTGAAAAGTTTGAAGAGGATTGATTAGCAATTGAAGAGAGCAGAGCTCTGAAAAGGAGCATGCATCAACTTTGATCTCAACTACTCAGCTTTCTTGTGTTGTTTTTCGTTTCTTTTCTTTTGTACTTTTTTGTGAATCAATAAGGTAGTTACTTTGACAGCCAAGTATAATTGTTGATGATTGTTTGAAGTGCTCTGAAAATCACTTACTGAGTTTAAAGGTCTACTGAAATGATTTTTTTTATTTAAACGGGGATATCAGATCCATTCTATGTGTCATACTTGATCATTTCGCGATATTGCCATATTTTTGCTGAAAGGATTTAGTAGAGAACATCGACGATAAAGTTCGCAACTTTTGGTCGCTGATAAAAAAAGCCTTGCCTGTACTGGAAGTAGCGTGACGTCACAGGTTGAAAGGCTCCTCACATTTCCCCATTGTTTACACCAGCAGCGAGAGCGATTCGGACCGAGAAAGCGATGATTACCCCATTAATTTTAGCCAGGATGAAAGATTCGTGGATGAGGAACGTGAGAGTGAAGGACTAGAGTGCAGTGCAGGACGCATCTCTTTTCGCTCTGACCGTAACTTAGGTACAAGCTGGTTCATTGGATTCCACACTCTCTCCTTTTTCTATTGTGCATCACGGATTTGTATTTTAAACCACCTCGGATACTATATCCTATTGAAAATGAGAGTCGAGAACGCGAAATGGACATTCACAGTGACTTTTATCTCCACGACAATACATCGGCGAAGCACTTTAGCTACGGAGCTAACGTGATAGCATTGTGCTTAACTGCAGATAGAAACAAAAGAAATAAACCCCTGACTGGAAGGATAGACAGAAAATCAACAATACTATTAAACCATGGACATGTAAATACACGGTTAATGCCTTCCAGCCTGGCGAAGCTTAACAATGCTGTTGCTAACGACGCCATTGAAGACTAACTTAGCAACGGGACCTCACAGAGCTATGCTAAAAACATTAGCTATCCACCTACGCCAGCCAGCCCTCATCTGCTCATCAACACCCGTGCTCACCTGCGTTCCAGCGATCGACGGAAGGACGAAGGACTTCACCCGATCATAGATGCGGTCGGCGGCTAGCGTCGGATAGCGCGTCTGCTATCCAAGTCAAAGTCCTCCTGGTTGTGTTGCTGCAGCCAGCCGCTAATACACCGATCCCACCTAAAGCTTTCTTCTTTGCAGTCTTCATTGTTCATTAAACAAATTGCAAAAGATTCACCAACACAGATGTCCAGAATACTGTGGAATTTTGAGATGAAAACCGAGCTTTTTGTATTTGATACAATGTGTCCCAATACTTCCGTTTCAACGATTGACGTCACACGCATACGTCATCATACATAGACGTTTTCAACCGGAAGTTTAGCGCTTCTTGTCTACAGCAGTAAGCATTCCGTATAATATAGTATATAAACATAACAACACACCATAGTTTACATGTATTTACTGAATATATTTATTTAAATTTTACATGAACAGCAGCATTTACAGGACAGATATGTTGATGTGTGATTCTATGGTGTTTATTTCTATAATTATTAATTATGATTATAACAGGTTATCATGAAATAAAACCGTACAGTAATTTGACAATGAGTATGTGAGTATGTGCTTTTACTCCCATCCAGTGTCTACTTTTAAGGAGTAACATATCAATACAGTATGTTTTTTAATTTTTCTTGAAATTCTGTGTTTTTTTAGGTTTGGGTTACAGTTAAAACATTGTTAACAAATTCCTAAAATCACAAGTTTATCCTGTGGTATTGATAAGAATTGGGCTCAATACATTGATGCCTTTGCCGCGTTGTTTTTAAACATTTGCTGCGACTTCAGGCAAATCGAGCTGCAACAATCACAAAAAAAAAAGCTAGCGAAATCCTGAAGGGACTGAATTGCCCCTACAGTTTGATTATTACCTTCGCCAGAAGGTTATGTAAACATTGTAGTTAGTTTTTTAATTAGCAACATAACTCAGTCAGATTTTGGTGAAAGTTCAATTCTCAAATGGCATAAATAAGAACTGATTAGTCACCATGTTCTGCCCCCCATGGCACTGTAGCCATTTTGAGCAGTGTTGCCAAGTCCACTTATTATAAGCAATTTGGGGCTTGCTTTTTCCTAAAGTTGCTTGCAAATTACCTGAGTCGCTGTTTGGGGGTTAGTTTTTGAACATGTGGTTGTTTACTGTGGCCAATATATATATATATATATATATATATATATATATATATATATATATATATATATATATATATATATATATATATATATATATATATATATATATATATATATATATGTATATATATATATATATATATATATATATATATGAATATATATATATATATATTTATGTATGTATGTATGTATGTATGTATGTATGTATGTATGTATGTATGTATGTATGTATGTATGTATGTATGTATGTGTGTATGTATGTATGTATGTATGTATGTATATATATATATATATATATATATATATATATATATATATATATATATATATATATATATATATATATATATATATATATATATATATATACATATTGGCCACAGTAAACAACCACATGTTCAAAAACTAACCCCCGAACAGCGACTCAGGTAACTTGCAAGCAACTTTAGGAAAAAGCAAGCCCCAAATTATAAATATAAAATATATATATATATATATATATATATATATATATATATATATATATATATATATATATATATATATATATATATATATAGAGAGAGAGAGAGAGAGAGAGAGAGAGAGAGAGAGAGAGAGAGAGAGAGAGAGAGAGAGAGAGAGAGAGAGAGAGAGAGATACATGCTAACAGATTTAATCCATCATGCTAATACCAACAAGCACAAACAGGACAAGACACTATTAATTATTGAGCTGAAAAGTATAGCTTATCACACGTCAATCAGTGCTGTTAATCATCTTAGTGAAGTAATTGGATCTACCTTAACAAACAATGATGTCCAAATACACCCGACTTTCGGCAGGCAAATTTTGTATTTGCTGAAGTTTGTCTGTTTGTTCATTAGTTAGTTAAGTTGTGAGCAACGTAGCTCAAAAAGTCATGGCCATATTTTAATTAAACTACCACGAAATGTTAGAAATGGGATGAGTAACATGTGATTAAATTTTGGGGGTGATCTGGATCACTTTCTGGACTAGGTATTTTTTAAAGGGTTATTTTACATTAGGAGATAGAGCTTTGCAGAGGTATGTGCGCTCTTAAGTGCATATTTCTATTTATTATTGTTTTGCATGCAGTACAATTTCAAAATGTCATAGTTACAATTTTAATACATTTAGCAGGAAAGAAGAAATGCCTTATTGACACACATTACTTCCAGTTTTTCACAGGCCACTTGAATTGAGGCGAGGCATTCAGTGTGCCTTGTGGTTAGAGTGTCCGCCCTGAGATCGGTAGGTTGTGAGTTCAAACCCCGGCCGAGTCATACCAAAGACTATAAAAAAAATGGGACCCATTACCTCCCTGCTTGGCACTCAGCATCAAGGGTTGGAATTGGGGGTTAAATCACCATAAACGATTCCCGGGCGCGGCACCGCTGCTGCCCACTGCTCCCCTCACCTTCCAGGGGGTGAACAAGGGGATGGGTCAAATGCAGAGGACACATTTCACCACACCTAGTGTGTGTGTGACAATCATTGGTACTTTAACTTAACTTTGTGTTGTGTTGGTTATGGTTAAATAAGTACTGTGTCAGGTAGGACTGGGTGATATGAACTAAAAATAAAATGTGTTCACAAAAAAATCGATTTGTATTTTTTGACGTTGTTTTCCCTACTTTTTGAGGAAACCAATAGATACAAATGACACAAATAGTTCTAAACAAGTTTGCTTTTATTTGATCCAAAAATAATAGTTTGAAATAACTGCACCTTACTCTTAGTAAAATTAATAATAAATATGTAAATAACTAACCCATACCAGGCAATTTGGCGGCATGGAGGCACTTAATGCTTCACACCATAACCTGTCAATCCTTGTTACTTTGCCAAATCCATTTTTATTTTATTTTTTGGCATCCGTGTGTGCGTGTGTTGTTCACTCGAGTCAAGCAGTAAAATAACTCTGACGACAACAAGTATTTATTTTCTATTTAGACGTATACTTTAGTGGGGTGCAGTAGATAAAGAAGAAGCAAGAAAAAAAAAATTGGATTTCTGTACCGCACCACTACTTAGAGGAAGCACTCAACCTCCCACTTTTCCAAAATCCCTCTTTTTGCTTTTTAAATTAGGTATTACACACACCCTCCACTGCTCCCTCGGTTCAGCCACCCATGCATTTAGCTCAGAGAACCCAAAGATTTCAATGATATCAGCCTGGAACAGAATTATGCCCACAATCAGCTGCTTGGAACATGTAGCTGCATAAATATGCTGCATACGTTTGGCAAAACATTCAACCACCTCTTTCTCACAGAATATTATTTATCCCCCTTTTTTGTCTCTTGTACTCTCCCATTAATTGCATGTGCCAATCTTTGTTTTCCATTGTAGTTAAATTCAACAGTGTGAAAATGCTCCAATGTCATGTTTGGGTTGGAAAACATCTGGTAAATGGTCACATTTTGCTTTCAGAGCTGATCAAGCCCCTACCTGATGTGTGCCGCAGCCTACGTGTGTAAGTGTGTGTGTGTGTGTGTGTGTGTGTGTGTGTGTGTGTGTGTGTGTGTGTGTGTGTGTGTGTGTGTGTGTGTGTGTGTGCGCACGCCTTGGCTTGCCCCCGCCCCCCAATACTCCTCCCAATGTCCTGTCTCTGAAGAGCTATGACCATTAGGCAGCTGTTCACTGCTAAAGCTGCACACACACACACACACAAAAATGAGAGAACAGGGAGAATGCAAATGAGTATCGGTGTGCGCCAAAATTCCTCCAGAGGGACACAGTGTTTGGGTCCGAGGTATGACAATTTAATATCTGTGCATGATGGCATGTGTACTGCACATAGTGTATGTACACACTGTTGCAGCTAGGTCAGACTTCGCTTTTATTTAGAGCAGAGGAGATGCTTCTGAGTAGTGTTGTCCCGATACCAATATTTTGGTACCGGTACCAAAATTATTTCAACACTTTTTGGTACTTGTCGGTACTTTTCTAAATAAAGGGGACCACAAAAAATTGCATTATTGGCTTTATTTTCACAAAAAATCTTAGGGTACATTAAACATATGTTTCTTATTGCAAGTTTGTCCTTAAATAAAATAGTGAACATACAAGACAACTTGTCTTTTAGTAGTAAGTAAGCAAACAAAGGCTCCTAATTTAGCTGCTGACGTATGCAGTAACATATTGTGTCATTTTCCATTCTATTATTTTGACAAAATTATGAAGGACATGTGGTAGGAAATGAATTATTAATATACTTGTTCATTTACTGTTAGTATCTGCTTACTTTCTCTTTTAACATGTTCTATCTACACTTCTGTTAAAATGTAATAATCATTTATTCTTCTGTTGTTTGATACTTTACATTAGTTTTGGATGATACCACAAATTTGGGTATCAATCCGATACCAAGTAGTTACAGGATCATGCATTGGTCATATTCAAAGTCCTCATGTGTCCAGGGACATATTTCCTGAGTTTATAAACATAATATAAATGTAAAAAAAACGAAAGAAAATGAAATATCGACGTAATCATAGTAGTATCGACTTGATACGCTACTGTACTTGGTATCATTGCAGTGGATGTCAGGTGTAGATCCACCAATGGCGTTTGTTTACATTTTGACGCCGGTGAGCTACGGTATGTAGTGAAGCATGTTTAGATATTCCTCATCCAGCAAGGATGATACTTGTAAGAAACTTACTTTTCAGAGGCGGTATAGTTTTGATTCATTAGTATCGCGGTACTATACTAATACCAGAATACCGTACAACCCTACTTCTGAGTATTAGATCAAAGTCGGGCTGCAACAACTAATCGATTAAATCGATTAAAATCGATTATAAAAATAGTTGGTGATTAATTTAGTCATCGATTCGTTGGATCTATGCTATGCGCATGCGCAGAGGCAATATATATATATATATATTTTTTTTTTTTTTTAAATATTTTTAAAATTGTATTTTATTTATTTTTTTATAAACCTTTATTTATAAACTGCAACATGTACAAACAGCTGTGAAACAATAATCAAAATAAGTATGGTGCCAACATGCTGTTTTTTTTTTCAATAAAATACTGGAAAGGATAGAAATGTAGTTTGTCTCTTTTATCCGATTATTAATCGATTCATCGAAGTAAAAATTGACAGATGAATCGATTATCCAATTAATCGTTAGTTGCAGCCCTAAATCAAAGTCTTCTTGTAAATAAATTTTCTTTGGAAATTAATAGCCGAGGGCAGAATCTTATCCATTTTATCTTTTGTATATAGACTTGTATCAACTTTTTTGAGCCATGCTCTATGTTTTTCTAAGTTTGTGACCATCTTACCTTCTTCATGACCTCGACATGTTTTGAAATCAGCCAAAAACACTGCAGAAATGCGACAAACAGGGCAACATGTGGGGAGAGAGTGTCCCGCCAGCTACCAAGCATGCTTTTTTTGGTGGTAAGATATGGATGTAATTTTGGTGTGTGTCCTGCAAATACATTTATTTGTATGCCCGCCTGGTGCAGTGGGTAGGGGTGTTTGTCACGTGTGTATTGACATGGGGCCTGATCTACTAAAGGTATGTATACATTAAAACACGTGCAAACTTGATAGCGCATGCAAAGTTGATCTACTAAGCTTGTGCACAGACGATTGTCTCTTAAACGAGCAAAATAGAGAGCACAATCCATTTAGCGTGTATGTCTTCATGAGTATGCCTAATATATGCTGACTATCCGACTGCACAATACTGGGAGGAAAATATACAAATATAATCATATGATTTATCAAGACTAAAAGTGTTATGCAGCCGCTGTTTTGCATCTTTATTTAGTATGTATAGATTGTCTGTGCAATCTGGCTGCAACGACAGACAATTGTGTGTGTGTCAGCATATTTATACCATTAAAAATTAAAATACTATACATATTTTCCATCCAGCAATGTCAATGTATTCTTTTTTACTGTAGCTGCCTATTGTTTTAAGGGGCCGATCAAAACAAATTCAATTTCATTTATTTTGGCGTCTGCTTGTGTGTATTTTTAACTGTGTCTGTTTTTTCATACGGGAAATATATTATCTCCTATAGCAGTGGTCCCCAACCTTTTTGTAACTGCGGACCGGTCAACGCTTGAAAATCTGTCCCCCATTTATTTTTTTTTATTTTTTTTTTGTCATAAAAAATACAATCATATGTGCTTACGGACTGTATCCCTGCAGACTGTATTGATCTATATTGATAATGTCAGAACCAGAAATATTAATAACAGAAAGAAACAACCCTTTTGTGTGAATGAGTGTGATTGGGGGAGGGAGATTTTTTGGGTTGGTGCACTAATTGTAAGTGTACCTTGTGTTTTTTATGTTGATTTAATAAAAAAAAACTAAAAAAAAGAAATAATAATAATATTTTTTTCATTTATTTCTTTATTAATTTTTATTTCTTGTGCGGCCCAATACCAATCGATCCACGGACCGGTACCGGGCCGCGCCCCGGTGGTTGGGGACCACTGTCCTATAGGACAAAATATCAGGTAATATGCATTTTCTTACACATGGATCATTCCAGACGCAAGAAAATGCATAATGCCTGATATTTTATGGCTGCGCATCCCATCTCAGCTTGCTAAAAAGGGGATCTGTTTTACAGATCTCGCTTCAGTACAATAAAGGTGGTACATATCAACAACATGACGAAATGCCACAGGTTGGACCATAGCATACCCCAATTGTGGCGGGAAATGAGTGTCACACGGCATACATGCAACATCCTCATTGACTGTAAAAGGGGTGATCTGCATCACTTTGTTTTCAATTGTACACAACGTGTTTAGATCATCTGCAACATGCCCACTCGTTCACACAATTTCATAGTTTGCACATGCTATTTAGCACTTGTTATTTGGATATTAGTAGATCTGTAGACCTTGTTATTTTAGTTTGCACCGTGGGTGCGTGGAGTTGTTTGGAAAGCTTCATATAAAATGCTGCTGATACACATCTGGATAGAAGAGGTGCGGTTTTGTGTTGACTAGTTCTTGACCGACTTGAACTTGCCTTAATTTCATTGCAAGTTATGCTGCTGGCTTCACCTTGGATGTTTGAAAATACAGACGTTTGGTGGCCCATTGGCTCGACTTTCCCTCACTGGTCTAAAGTCATGTCTTGTATAGATAGGTACCCTTTGTGGAGCTGTCCATCAAGTCAAGTCAACTTTATTGTCAATCAGACCATGCAACAGTATGTAACAGAGCAGACTGACATGTTGTTTCTCCCATACTCCAATGCGCAATATTAAAACAAGATTTGACACACATCTAGCATAAACTAAACATTAGACTAAACATAGGACAGATATTTAACAGATAAACAAATGACAGACAGTGAGCTAACAGCTACCAACCTATGATAGTGTTCAAGACTATATTCAGGATGAGGTATTTACTGTAGTGCAATACAACGTGCAATATGGCAAAGGTGCAAAGTGCAGAGCAGCAGCATGGAGATGAATAGTTTTCTAAACTTATTACATTGTATTTTTCACAGTTCCACAGGTCTTCGTGTGTGGGGTTTGTGGGGGAATTTGTAATCCAGTTTTCATAAATGAGTTGAGCATGGTGTCCATGTTACTAAATTCATTCTTGAAGGTCGGGGGAGGACAAGTCAGTTATTGTTTATTTCCTCCTTCAAAAACAAGCAATTTCTCTCTTGATAAGCAGAAGTTGTTATTACAGTGGTTTGGTCTATAAAATCAATCACTAAAACAACTATTTGAGAGGGGAGACAAATACTTGTGTTCTTTTTGAGAGTGTGCTTTTCAAGCTAAATTGTGTTGGTCTGATCTGAATTAATTCAGTGTTTCTCTCTCCTCGCCGAAATATGATTCGTACACGGTGCCAGCTCGTTGATAATGAGAATATATGGTTCAATTTATGAAACTAGCGAGGTTATTCTTTTCAGCGCCCTAGTTTGTTTTTGTCCTCAACTCGGGCGTTATTTAAAGCCAACATCAATCGTCCTCTGCCATGCTGATGAAAGAAATATGTGATTTTGGTGTTATTTAATTGTATACATACGGCGCTTGTGGGTGTACTGCGTCTGCTCCCTCCCTAATAAGAGCTTAACCTTATTAATCATGAGTGTGCTGAGGGTGACTCTGGCGACACACACACACACACGCTTGCGTCGACACACACGTGCATGCACAGGCAGATGCATGTCATTCTGTTATTAGTTAATAGCTCATTAGCACAAGGTGATTAATTACTCTGGCTGGGGTGCGGGGAGGATGAGGATCACGGGGGAGGATGAAGGAGGGAAGGAAAAAGGACCTTGCAGACAACCAGGCTTTCTTTTCTGAGGGAGAAGAGATCTGAAGGGTGGTGGTGGCTCCCTCTACAATGCTTTCACCTCTATTGATTGTGCAGTTTGAAAATGACCGTGTGTGTGTGTGTGTGTGTGTGTGTACTGCAAATGCATAGGAGGAGGCATTTTGCTTTGCTGTTTTTATTCCTCTCTCACGGGGATCAGCTGTAAAGGTTAACTAGTCTTTTCTTAAGCTTTCAGCCTCATGACAAATGACCATGTTCAACCCGAGGGGGCACCTTACAGCACACCTTCCCTCCCTCACTCTCTCTCTCTCTCTCTCACTTTTCTCCTCAATGTTTTAGTTCCGGAGGCAGATGAAAGAGAAAAAAAACAAAACCCTGAGGGAGTTTCTTAGGAATTGAATGTATATATATCCATTTTAGGATATTGGTCAACCTCTAGCTGATTTTCAAAGTGCCAAACTTTTTACAGTATTTTCTATCTGCTGTCTTGGGCCCCGTTTACACTAAGCCAGATAAGGTTACCCAGGGTAAATCCCACCTAACCTTATCCATGTCCACACACATGCCACCGTTTAAGACCCCCTGCCCCCTCCGCCCGCCGGCGCAACGCGACCTAGTACGCATGCGCGGAAAATGCACACGTCATAGTCACCTACAGTGTTGCTTTGTGTGCAAGTTCTTAAATTTAACTTATCTGAACAATATCCAGTGTTGTGGTATTTCAATTAACTGGAATCCAGTGTGGTGTGGGGCCCTATTGTAGTGAATCACAACTGAGCCATCATAAATTAATCAAATCTTTATTAGACACGTAAACAATGTGATAAAGAACATTTTACATCAATCAAACTAGGAATCTAGATGTCTAGTCAGGACATTCCTCACTCTTTTGCCTTCACCTTCACTGTCCATTCGTTTTTGGTGACTTTGTATACTCTGGAGCTAGACGTTGAGTCTGAAACATACATGGCGGACAATAACTGATACAGTCTGTTTTGCCAGTCCAAAAGCTTTCACCGTTTTCCGTAGTTAGTCTTCCCTCAACGGCCACGTAGTACAAAACACACGCTACCTTTTTATCACATCCACGGGAGTTGGCATTCTCGTTGACTCTCCTTCGACAAATGGATAAAGTTTTTTGCTAAGTAGAATCACAGCTGACCTGGACATTGGAAAGTTCTCTTGCCGTCTGAGAAGTGTTGTATCCCAAATAGCTGCAATCGCTTTCTCTTAAGGTATTCATGCATGCTTTCCACAAGCGTCTGTTCATGTAGAAGAAGGAGAAACATGGGTATGTCTGGATGACTCGCCTTCATATTTCCAGTGGTTAACTCTGAGTTACGAAACCGCTTTATTATGAAGCTGGCTGTGACGTGTTCTTTCTGACGTCACTTCCTGTGTGGGTGCGGTCTTTCTGGCGTCGCTTCCTCTCCGAACTCTGTTTGTAAACAATCATTGAGTCCATACAAAGCTAAGAGCCAGAGATTCAAGAAATACACGGCGCTCTTCGCTGTGTAAAAATTGGTCCGAGGAAGGGGACCTTAAACGATGGTTTAGTGTGGCTGATACGAGGCTTAGGCTAAATAATTATTTGTTTAAGGCAAGGCAAGGCAAGGCAAGGCAACTTTATTTGTACAGCGCTTTTCATACACAAGGCAGACTCAAAGTGCTTCACAGACAACAAAGTGAAATGAAAGAAAATAAAAGCAAAATTAAAATGGAGACAATAAAAATAAAAACAGTGTAGACGTTAAAAGTTAAAAGATTAAAAGATTTAGCTGAAAGCTAAGGTGAACATAAAAGTCTTCAGTGTAGTTTTAAAAGTAGTCAGAGTTGGGGGAAGTTTATTCCAGCTATTTGTTGCATTGTGACTGAATGATGCTCTCCCTTGATTCGAGTTTACTCTGGGAACCGCTAACGGATTGGTCTCAGAAGATCTTAGTGATCTAGAGGGCTTATATAGTGGGAGCATATCAGTGATATACTTCGGCCCTAGACCATGTAGTGATTTATATGTGAGCAGGAGGATTTTGAAATCAATTCTCTGATGTGCAGGGAGCCAATGTAAGGATTTAAGAATTGGTGTAATGTGCTCACATTTTTTGGTCTTTGTTAGAACTCTAGCAGCAGCGTTCTGAACAAGCTGTAGCTGCCTGACAGTTTTTTTGGGAAGACCTGCAAGGAGACCATTACAATAGTCTAGCCTACTGGTAATAAAGGCATGTACAAGTTTTTCAAAGTCTTGAGCTGACATGAGCCCTCTAAGTCTTTTTACATTTTTGAGGTGATAGTAGGCCGATTTTGTTACTGATTTGATGTGACTGTCGTAATGTAAATCAGAATCTAAAATAACCCCAAGATTTCTGGCTTTATTTGAGATTTTCAGGGACAGTGATTGAAGTTGTTGGACGACTTTAAACCTTTTCTTTTTTAGCACCAAAAACAATTATCTCAGTTTTATCTTCATTTAGTTGTAGGAAATTTTGGTTTAAGGGGTTAAACGACTTAGTGTAGACATGGCCTTAATGTTAAAAAGTACCACTGATAGTCACACACACACACACTAGGTGTGGTGAAATTACCCTCTGCATTTGACCCATCCCCTTGTTCCACCCCCTGGGAGGTGAGGGGAGCAGTGAGCAGCACATGTGGCCGCGCTCAGGAATCATTTTGGTGATTTAACCCCCAATTCCAACCCTTGATGCTGAGTGCCAAGCAGGGAGGAAATGGGTCCCATTTTTGTAGTCTTTGGTATGACTTGGCCGGGGTTTGAACTTTGGTCTTTGGACTCCTAATGAGCTGGCAAAACTATAGAAATAATGACGTAAAAGGGTAAAACAAATACTTAAAAAGCACACAAAGTAGGACAGTAGCTAACAACAGCACTCCTATGCAGACTGAATGACCACCGGAGAGGAATCAGCCCGCCCACAGCGGCTCTGTTGTCGGGCACAAAATGGCTGCGCTGCAGGCACACTGTGGGTTTATGCAAAGTTTGTACACAGAGACAAGGTTCGTACACCAAAGCATGTTTTTGTTCATAAATTGATAAGTTCGAACAATGAGGGGTTCATTGTTCGAGGTTCTACTGTATGAAATGGTTAGGGTGTGATTTAAGTTTGAGCAGGGGTGTCAAACGTATGGCCCGTGGGCCGGATCAGACCTTCGAACAGATTCTATGCGGCCCGCGAGATGAGTTTGCTAAGTATACAATCTGGGTTAATGAAAGAAAGTGCTGATCTAAATGTGTCCACTGGGTGTTGCAATAACAACTCTGTCAGGCAAGCAAACGCTTGATACCGAGGCCAAGCAAGAGGTATGCAGTAAAGCGCATATAGCTGTGGTAACACATGATTGTGGCTCCTCCCCTTGAACGAATGAAACGCAAAACCTGCAGTTTTAGGTCGTCTGCTTCGAACACATTGTTCTTTGGCACTAAATGTCTCTGTCAAAAATGAGAAAAGTGAGTGTAACTCAACCATCTTCAACAGTTTCTACCTCCGTGTTTCTAGTTTGTTGAGTTAGCACAGGGTTAATACCTGGACATGACAAATTAGGTATTTGACACCTATGGGTTTGTTATTTATTTTGTTCAATCCCAGATAGGCTGTGACTTCATGTTTATCGGCTTTGTAGATACACTGAGGCCATGTCTACACTAAGACGTTTAACCCCTTAAACAAATATTTATTTAGCCTAAGCAACGTTTCAGCCACTCTAAACCAGCGTTTAAGGTCCCCCTCCTCTGACATTTTTTTACACGGGTAAGTGCGGCGTCTATTTCTTGAATCTCCGGCACTTAGCTTTGTGACGTCAGAAAGACCGCGCCACAACCAGCTTCATAATGAAGCGGTTTCATTACTCGGAAGTAACCACTGGAAATATAGAGGCGAGTCATCCAGACATGCCCGTGTGTCTCCTTTTTCTACATGTACAGACGCTTGTGGAAATCACACATGAATATCTTAAGAGAAAGCGATTGCAGCTATTTCGGATACAACACTTCTCAGACGACAAGAGAACTTTCGAATGTCTGGCCGGGTCAGCAGTGACTCTACTTAGCGAAAAACTTTGTCCATTTGTCAAAGGAGAGTCAACGAGAATGCGAGCTACCGTGGATGTGATAAAAAAGTTAGCGTGTGCTTTGTATTACCTGGCCGTCGATGAAAACGGTGAATGCTTCTGGACTGGCAAAGCAGACTGTATCAGTTATTGTCCGCCGTGTATGTCGCGGACTCAACGTCTAGGTCCAGAGTATATAAAGTCACCAAAAACGAATGGAAAATGAAGGTGAAGGCAAAAGAGTGTGGAGTGCCCTGACCAGATATCTAGATCCCTAGATTGATTGAAGTAAAATGTTATGTATCCCATTGTTTACGTGTCTAATAAAGATTTGATTAATTTATGATGTCTCAGGTGTGATTCACTACAATAGGGCCCCACAGCACACTGGATTCCAGTTAAGTGAAATATCACAACACTGGATATTGTTCAGATAAGTTAAATTTCAGAACCTGCACACAAAGCAAAACTGGAGATGACTATGACATGCGCATTTTCCGCGCATGCGTATTGGGTTGCGTTGCGCCGGCGGACGGAGGGGGGGAGGTGGTCTTAAACGGTGACATTGTTGTGTGTGGACACGGATAAGGTTAGGTGTGATTTACCCTGGATAACCTTATCTGGCTTAGTGTAAACGGTAGAGATGCGCGGTTTGCGGACACAACCGCGGAGTCCGCGGATAAACCCCGGGTCGGGCGGGTGACATGACGAAAAAAATAGATTCTAAATAGATTCGGGCGGGTGGCGGTTGATCCAATTCGGAAATATATATACATAGTTAAATGTTGTTACCCACATACGAAAAACGAGCAGGGCGCAGCAGGGCGCATTTTAGAGGCCAGACGCTCTCGCCTGAATCCTGGCACTGAAGATGCCATTTTATTCCTGCATAATGCTAACAAACAAAAAAAGTAAGTAGACATACGGTTGGATATGTTAAACAAATTAGTCTACGTTACCTAGGCTATACCAAATAAGCCCATGTCTAACCTATATTGAGTTTGGTCAGCTGAATAATTTTGATGGTTACATGTTGTTTGGGCGCACTACAATGCAAAGGAATTAAGGCAATTGCATTGTTTATTGTGGTTTTGTTCTATTCGAGATATACTACTGTGTGTTAATTATTTGGCCTCACTTTCAAGTGAAGCGCATCTCCGATTGGCTACAATGTAAGGCTATTTAGCCTGCTTTGTTTGTCGCAACCGTCTATTTTCATTATAATTGAAGTTTGAGGATAAAGTGCAGTCTGATGGGTTTGATTTCCCCCCTTCAGCTATTTGCCTTGGCCAATAAGTTGCAGGTAATTTATTATTATTATTTATTTAATTTATTTTTGTTTAAATAGGGATGACATACATATGTTATTGTATAATTTAAGTTTGTGCGCGTGATTGACAGCCTAAGGCTTATGAGGCACATTTTTTATTAATTTTTTTATTTCAACTTAAAAATGTATGAGCCTATGCTTATGCCTACAACATAGGCTACGTGTTTATCTTTATTTTCCTGCCTGTCGTTGACAATGGAGATTGTCTGATATTTTGTCATGGCTGCAGATCAATCAATAAAGGTTCATCTTTGTCGCAAAATTGTTCACTGTTTCACTGTGCACCCCGACCTCGTCCCTATTTGAGCATTATAACGTTAACAAGTTAATATACATTGAAATAAATTCAGAACATTTTTTTTTACCTAACGAAAATATAGGCCTAGTCTTTCTAAAACATTTTTTTAACTTCTTAAAAGCATCGTTCAGCTTGCTGCAACTGCGCACACAAAGTGTGAGGAACGCACTCCTGATCTGAGGGCATTGGCAACAATAGTCAACACTTTCTTAATGGAAATGACAATAAAATTATAATAATGATAAATAATATTATCACGCATTAATATCTCTTAGCCACTAATGCGTGGCCAAGAGATATTAATGCGTGGCACGCATTGAATGTCTCTGCTGCATTGGATCAGTCTCCTTTCTTTAACAGGCAAAAGCTTTCTAACCTCACTAATGCCTTGCATCGTCTGTATTAGATATATAACAACGGACGGGCGGCGGGCGGGTGTGATTTTGATAAATTGTTGGTTCGGGTGGATCACGACTTTTGTGATGCGGTTGCGGATGAAATAATTGCCTATCCGCGCATCTCTGGTAAACGGGGTCTGAGACGAAGTCTAAGTTCGTTGTGTTTTTCAAACCGCACACTTTTTATTCCCCTCAGAATTTTAAGTGTTTTGTCAAAAGGATTATTTGTGATTTGTACATTTTCAGAATGTGCTTGTTCTATTTTTGGCCAAAGTAAAACAAAGAGAACGATCTGAAGTCGTCTTTGTTGTTAAGTTTTCATGCCAGGATTTTACCAGTCCAAATGTACAGCCCGTGTGCCGGATTTTCCTCCATGTGGAGCACCCACAACACACACAAAATGTGTTTGCGCTACTTTTATGACATTTAATGTGGGGTCATTTATATGTTGAATAATTTTAATCTAAAATAGCTGAGATAGGCTCCAGCGCCCCCCGCGACTCCGAAGGGAATAAGCGGTAGAAAATGGATGGATGTTTTTTTTTTTTGTAAAACATCACGTGATATGAGACAGATAAGAAATGTCTGCTTTGAAGTGCACACAGGTTTATTTTATAAGATTGTAGTGCTATATGACCGGGGCAATGATGAATACCCCGCTGAAATAAAATCTATCAGTCTCCATTGACATGCACGTGCATGTGCAGGGCTCATGTAGCAAATGTGCGCATGTGTGTCTGATAGAGTTCTACAAGGTGTTGTCAAGAAAGCAATTTGTTTCTGTCTCGGATGAGCTTTTCATCATGACAAATTGATGTAAACCTCATCTAAAAATCCAGCATCCCCCCCATGCCCCCCACTGAGTCTACCTGGGCGCCACTCACAGCTTTATTAGGATGAAGTCAAAGCCGCAATCCCCCAAACGCGCACACCCTCCGCACCTCTTCCCTGGCCTTGTCTCTGCTGTAAATCTGCCGTTGACACCTGTGTATGCAAGTGTGTATATCAAGGGGGAAGATCTGGATGTGTGCACAGCAGTCCTGATCCCCACATATGTATGTGAGGACATGCGCGTACGTGCGGACACATACAAGCCACCTATGTGCACGCCGGGGTGCCGCAGAGAAGGAAGTCTGGCGATGGAACATGAGGAGGTCCGAAATGAGACTAACAATGGCTCTCTGCAGTCGTGGCACATAGGTTGGTGTTTTTTTTCCTAACTTTTTTAAACTTTTCAAATTGCTTACACATGCAGGTACAATACACACACACACACACGCGCACACACTGGATGATGTATTTCTTCAGTTTTAGACTCACCGTCCAATGTGGATGACTGATGTTCCTCTCAGTCGTCAATCACTGTCCTCATAAAGGTCTGCGTCATTCTTCATATACAGCGCATGGTTCATTATCCACAAAGGCTCATCAGCACTGACGTGCAGGGTGTACCGTATGGGCTATTTACGTTTTGCTGAGGATTATGCAAATGCTTAGGGTCTGATTAAGGGTTGAGTCAGAAATATTGCTCAATATGTTGTTACATTTTGTCATAATTATGATAATGAGCAAGAAGTTATAACCATGCTGGCTGAAATGGGGCAATATGTCTGCCCTCTGCTGGGCAACATCAGGACCTCCACTTGTCAGCATGATGTGTTGCACCTTAAACTTGTTAACAAGCTGTTAATTACCCCATACATTACTCCCATTTAAAAATCCCTTCACTGGCTCCCAGTTCATTTTATAATTCATTTTAAGATATTGTTGTTTGTTTTTAAATCTCTTAACGGATTAGCGCCACAACATATGTCAGACCTTTTAAAAATGGACACCCCCACAAGGTCTCTGAGGTCAGCTGATCAGTTTCTTCTTGTTGTCCCAATAACCCATTTAAAATACAGAGGTGATCGTGCATTTTCTGCTGTGGCTCCAAAACTTTGGAACAATATCCCTCTTGTTATTCGGGCGGCTCCCTCTTTAATGACTTTTACTGTAAATCACGTCTTAAAACATATTTTTACTCTTTGGCTTTTAAACCAGCATGAGAGTTGTGTGGTTTTAGTCTATTTCATTGTCTCTGATGTATTTTATGTATTTAATGGATAGTTAAACGTTTTATATTACTGACTCTTCTAGTATGTTTGGCTTGACTTCTGTGCAGCACTTTGTGAAACTTATATTGTTCTTTTAAATGTGCTATATAAATAAAGTGGATTGGATTGGATTGGATTAATGCAACATCATATTGATCTATTTGTTTATGTCATGTTTACATTGTCTGCCGTGTTGTTTTGTGTTATTTGGAGCAGTGTTTTTCAACCTTTTTTGAGCCAAGGCACATTTTTTGCGTTGAAAAAATCCGGAGGCACACCACCAGCAGAAATCATTAAAAAACGAAACTCAGTTGACAGTAACAATTTATTGTCGCAATTGTTGGATATGACTTTAAACCATTACCAACCATGCATCAATATAGCTCTTGTCTCAAAGTAGGTGTACTGTCACGACCTGTCACATCACGACCTGACTTATTTTGAGTTTTTTTGCTGTTTTCCTGTGTGTAGTGTTTTAGTTCTTGTCTTGTGCTCCTATTTTGGTGGCTTTTTCTCTTTTTTTGGTATTTTCCCGCAGCAGTTTCATGTCTTCCTTTGAGAAATATTTCCCGCATTTACTTTGTTTTAGCAATCAAGAATATTTCAGTTGTTTTTATCCTTCTTTGTTGGGACATTGTTGTTTGTCATGTCATGTTCGGATGTACTTTGTGGACGCCGTCTTTGCTCCACAGTCTTTGCTGTCGTCCAGCATTCTGTTGTTGTTTACTTTGTAGCCATTTCAGTTTTAGTTTAATTCTGCATTGCCTTCTCTAAGCGTCAATGCCTTTTCTTAGGAGAAATCACCTTTTTTTTTTTTTTTTTGATTAAGCATTAGACACATGTTTACCTGCACACTGCCTCCCGCTGTTTCCGACATCTACAAAGCAATTAGCTGCCACCTACTGATGTGGAAGAGTATTACACGGTTACTATGCCGAGCTCTAAACACCACCGACACTCAACAACAACACATAATTTGCAGACTATAATTACTGGTTTGCAAAAAATATTTTTAACCCATATAGGTGAAATTAGATAATGTCCCACGGCACGCTAGTGTGCCGCGGCACAGTGGTTGAAAAACACTCATTTGGAGGATATGGGTATACCATGTGAAATCTGACAAATACTGAATTGGCTTCAATTCTGCTGTATCTTTTTTTTTTTTTTACTTTTTGTGTCCTTTCCTGTCTTAACCAGACTAATCCCATCCTTTAGACTTTCTGCTGTGCTAATGTTTACCGTCTGAAGCACGTATGTCATATAATGCACCCACACCGTCATAATCACCTCCTCCTCACCTCCCTCTAATGTTTTCTCATCCCCGTATACCTCTTTCTCTGTTCTCTCTCGTTAGTCGTCACAATCGAGCGTCTTCCCGCTGAATCTCACTGGATGGGGGGGAGAAAGGAAGAGAGAGAGAGAGGGTGGGAGAAAGAGAGAGAGAGGTGGGAGTGTATGTGTGTGTGTGTGTGTGTGCGATGAGTCTGCTCTCAGTCTCAGCCGTGGCCAGATGGAGGATGGAGCCACAGCCACATCTCTCCTTTTCTTCTGCTCTGCCTGCCACAGGCTCTCTCTTTTTCACTCCTAGTGTCTCCTCATCCCGTTCCTGCCTTGACCTTGGTGTGTGAGGGATCGAGCATAAAAAAGGAGTGAGGACAAGAAGCAAAGGAGGATAGCAGCACTGAGCTCCAGGCTCATCGTTTTTGCCTGAAAGCGTGTCGGCGTGCGACTGTGCGGTGTTTCGTCTCTGCAGTGCAACAGCCGCACGTGTGTTTCAGTGTCATGGTCCACCGCGGGTTTCCGTAGAGCTCCTCTTCTCTGTTGCACGGCGCGTCGGAGCTCGGCAAGTGGACCGTGCTTCTCCAAAAACTGACAGATAGGGAAGACAATAGAAGAACTGCCAAAGGACAGACTGCCTGCGGACGGAACTTTGACAGTACAGGAAACATTGAAGCAATAGGAAAGGGGGCTCTCCAAAGGGTCCAGAGAACAGGGGAGTGGAGGGACGGACATAAGGGTACAGAGGGTTCATCTAAAAACAATACAAGTGCAGAGCGATGCATCACTCAGGCAACACAGGACGAACAAAGACCCTCTCTCATGAGACAGGTAAGACCCCTCTAGACGCTTGGTCACCAGTAGTCTGATTGTGCAGATCGGGTCCCAAAAACAATAGAGCTTGGATGTGACTTGGCCAACTTATACTGCTGTCAGGTAGTCTCAACTAATGTGTGTTTTAGATTCCGAAGAGCTTGTTTGAGTGTGTGAGGGAGAATTGTGTGTGTGCGCGCGTATATGCTGGGGATCAAACGGCATGCATTAGAATCGAACTTGGCTTTGATGTGCGCTCTGAGTTCTGATTGGCATCTGTGAATGTGTGTGCATACTTGTAATGTGTGTGTGTGTGTGTGTGTGTGTGTGTGTGTGTGTGTGTGTGTGTGTGTGTGTGTGTGTGTGTGTGTGTGTGTGTGTGTGTGTGTGTGTGTGTGTGTGTGTGTGAGAGTGCACTTTTGCGCCCTTCAGCTTTCTGGTGATCACATTTGAGTTGATGGTAATTATAATGAGTGGCAGGTAGCTGATGGCATGAAAAGTACACCGCTGCTTTCACAGAATTGATGCATTTGTGCAACTCAATAGACAGAAGGGCACTTCTTTGTTGTTTGCCTTTTTTTCTAATTGTAGACAGAGGAAATTATTTTATCATGCTATCGTGTATTTCTTTTAAAAAGTGCCGGCGACATCTGATTTGTTTTGCACTCATGATGTTTGCTAAAAACAGTCTGTGAAGTTGACATGACCTCCTGCAGTGGACATTTGTGGTTGAGTAACACATTTCGGGGCAAAAAACCCCATTCCTGTCATACAAAACAGAGCTGTCCACTACATTTGACACTGGTGGTGCATACCTGTGAGGCTATTTTTCCTAATATCGTGTGCGGCAGACGAGCTGATGTGCTTCAATGTTGGCGCGAGGTGATGGCTTGAACTCTTCTGCCTAATCAAGCGATTCTCTCTGACACCCACAGCGTGGCAGAAACCCTCTCAGACGCTCAGATCTGACGAATTATGTGAATAAAGGCCTGTCTCACACGTGCACACTTGCACAACAACATCCACACATCTGCTAGAGTGATTGTGGACAAATGTGCCTTCATCACTGCCTCTGCAACAGGACATGTTGGGCATGGATGACCGAGGAATGAGCCTGTGGTTTCCATGGTGACTAATTAGGCAGGTCCTGACTGGGCACTCTAGGAAGACAGACGGAAGATCAGTACTTCACTTCCTGATTTGCTTAACGGGTGGTCCCTGTTGGCGAAACGGGTTACCTCACAATCAAAAAGTCACCAATGTATCTAAATCAAGACAGATGGATGCCAGCCTTGTTCATGACGATAAACGAATAAGAAGCGTACGCATACAGATGCTGGACGAGCAGGTGTGCACGGGGTCACGCATGCAGGAATAAGTGTGATTGGGTCCATCTGTGGCAGAGAAAGTGTGTTCGCCTTCACCTTGTTTCCACACAATGCCAGCAAGATCCGTGCACATAGGTGTGTGTCCGTGCGCGTTCTCACAGAGGAGCCTTCTTGCAGTTCCATTTGAAGCCTCAATTTAAACCTAATAGATGCACTTTCAGTAAAAGGCTATTTTTTTGGAGCGTTCTAAACAATTAAAAAAGTGTGGCTTCATTAGAGATCCGATTTCATAATTTAAGTGGTAATTAAGTAAAAAAATCTCCACAAAAATAAAACAGTGGGAAATTAATTGGTGAGAAGTAAATGAAGAGAGTGAGAGGAGACTTCTATTCAGTTGTCCATCCTGCCCTTTCCTCTCTCTGTCAGCCACCAGCTCCACCTCATGGCCTTTGAAGGTATTGTGACTACACACGTGTGTTTTCAAAACCTTCTTTTCAGTAAAACATGCATGTTTTTTTGTTTTTTGTCCCCAAATATGTCACAGTTCCACCATGTTCCACAGTTCCATGGAAGGCGTGTGTGTATCAGGGCACACCTGCTTAAACTGTGGAGTAAAGTATTATAGCAACATACAGAGGTGAAGTAGAGATTGAAGAAGACAAAACAAACAAGCATGAGTGGTACCAGATTGTAATTAACATATCTATCACAAGTCGGGTTGCTCATACAAACACACACACCAACAGAGTATTGGGCCATGAGTCGTTAAAAGGCAAAGCTGACTGGAAAGCGAGCAGCGACAGCCATTGACAAAGGCCGCACTCCCGTACTCGTTTTTCCTTTGCCTCTCTTTACTCCGTCCATCTGTCTCTGTCTGCTTCACTCCCTCTCCATCTGTGTTTCCACCTACTTTGGCCTCTTTACTGACTCGGCGTTCCTCTCCACCCACCGCTCCTCTCCCTCTTCCTCCATCCCAGCTCATCATCTTTTTTTTTTTTTTTCATTTCAAAATTAGCATCCCCCATGCTTTTCGCTTAGCCGACGTGTGAGGTTGATTCGTCCTCAATCCCAGTGAACGCATTTGTCCCCTCCCATCGCTGGAGGTAGATTATGTATTTCACTCATTTTCCACTTGTTGGCTTTTTTTCCCCCCGCCCTTTCCATCACACATTTTGTCCTCCCCGCTCAAGGTCAACTGGAAGATTGCTTTCGGCCCCCTGTGTCCTTACCAGACGCACCGCGCTTTATTGTGTGCAGGCCCATCAGCACCTACGCGTTTGTCTATAATACATACAAGTGTGCGTGCGCAGTTGGAAATCTTCATCATCATTTTTGCATGTCCAATCTGTCTGGTCTCTCATTGGGCGAGCACGTGGGAGGTTTTGAATCATGCTAATGGAAATGCAGTCAGCCATGCGAGTCAGTCTTACAGTATGTTTGCAGGATGATTAGAAGAACATTGATAGGATGAACACAGGTGCAGATATGTCAAACGCTAAATATCGTCTTCTCATATGCTCCTGTGAGGCATTTCCATATTGTTAATATTTAAGGTGTGTGTGTGTGCGTGTGTGTGTGTTTTCCAATGGACTTGTGGTGGTTTTAATTTTCACAGGGGTGATTTGGGTGATTGAACGACTGGCAGACTAACTGATTTTCACAAAGTGTGTGTATGTGTGTGTGTGTGTGTGTGTGTGTGTGTATGTGCAGCGAGGTGGCCAATTTCATGCTTGACCACCCTGGCTGTTCATCCATGTGTGCCATCTGCATGTGGTGCTGCCATGTGTGTCACCTATCCCCTAACACATCCCACTCCTCCCTTGCCTCCCAGCACCCCTCCATCCGCGACTGACACCATCTAATAATTTTCTTCACTCTAAACGTGTGAATGCTGAGAGTCAAGCATTCACACTGTTACTGAAACGCTACGAAAAAGCTAAAAGCTCAATGCTAAACGTTTTAGCAGCAGGTAATGGCGCTGCCATTTATTTATTTATTTTTTCTCTCAGCGCATTCAGCCAGCAAATGAGACACCGATTAGGCCGATGTATTATTATTTAAGAAAATACACAAATATGTTTGTGGTGCAAGGTGATCAAAAGAGAAAATACAGAAATTATGTCATGGCATCACTAAGCATCCAATCATATGCACACAAACCCATAGGGGGCATATTTGCAATGTGTCAGGGGATTGCTGCTATGCTTGGTTAAAATTAGTAGTAATACAATTAGCAGCATTCCTGTTAAGATAAAATAACCCTCTGTTAACCTCAGATGGGTACATTTGTGTTGTTGCATTACTAATGCATAATGTAGTCTTATAGAATGTTCGTGCAGGAATAATGCTTTTTGGTGTATACCTAATGAAATGAAAATAACTGAGTTTTTTTTATTTGAGTTTTGAGTGACACTGCTATTATTTGCAAATCGTGGTTCTTTACAAAGTGTTACTGTTAGCGGGGAGGTCAACCTCCTGGACAATTTATAATATGTGGTTTTGAACCTCTTCAGTAGAGAAATAAATGAAAGGAATGCTGTAATTTTCAGAAGATTTTAGTTGAACTCCGAATTTCACCATGTTTGACTTGAGACGTTTTTTAATGTTTTTCTTGCGAAAAATTTGCTTAACATTCACACACACAAAGAGCATTCCGAAAGTTCATTTAAGTAATTTAAGTTATTTAAATCACAGAGTTCCACAGGGAGTGAAGAAAACTGAATTGTATGAATACCAAAGCAAATTTGCCATAACAAATAAGAAAATATCCATTAATATTGATGGATATTCACAAAAATACTGTAGCATCTATCAAAAAGGAGATGGTCAATCAACAATCAAGCTTCAAGGATCCGTAGCGTCCAGATGACTAAAAATGTCATTAACAAGTTCCCTTAAAACATTGTTTGCTCTTGAAAATTAATCTGGCAGTCGTTCTAAAAAGTAATTGGTAGATAACTAATTGTATTTCAAACATCCCCTGATATTAACTGATAAGGTTAATATTATGAGCAAACAAGAAATATAAAATAATCACCATTTCGGGACTTCCCTGCTTTTCCATCTCGTCTTCCATAAACACCATAGTCTGTGTTTCCTCCTGCTCTTCCAGCATTTTTTCTATCATCTTGAGGAAAACATCAGTAGAAGAGGTTGCAAAACAAGAATAATAGCAGTTTATCTTTTTTCTGGGCTGCTCTCCGTTCTATGTTTTTCCGCTGGTTCTGACTCAGTCTTTGTTTCCTCGAGGGTGCTCTTGATTTTCAGGATCACATTTGGCTTGAGTCTTACTGATTTTTTTCCATCCAAACTCTGACCAAAACTAAATGGTAAATGGGTTATACTTGTATGGGTATACTTTTCTACCTTTAAGGTACTCAAAGCGCGTTGACACTATTTCCACATTCACCCATTCACACACACATTCACACACTGATGGCGGGAGCTGCCATGCAAGGCCCTAACCACGACCCATTAGGAGCAAGGGTGAAATGTCTTGCTCAAGGACACAACGGGCGTGACGTGGTTGGTAGAAGGTGGAGATCGAACCAGGAACCCTCAGGTTGCTGACACGGCCACTCTCTCAACCGCGCCACGCCGTCCCTTATTAGTCTTATTAGTCTTCCCACTTGGCCCATACCATTTTGCATGTGTACTTTTGACTGGAGAGGTCAATACTTTCCTCATATCCCCATCATTTGGAAACGTATGCAGGCTGATCTCTCCTCAGATTTTTTTGTTACAACCTGTAACAATGCATCTGACAGACATATTTGCTAAACATTTCAGATTATCGGCGCAGATATTCTGATTTGAGATTAAGATCCTACCAAAACACATACTACACAACATGAAATTGCCTCAAGTCTTCTGTAGGTGACATCAGCAGGTTTGCCCACATTTTTGTTAGAGTTTCCGCCCTGAGATCGGTAGGTCGTGAGTTCAAACCCCGGCAGAGTCATACCAAAGACTATAAAAATGGGACCCATTACCTCCTTGCTTGGCACTCAGCATCAAGGGTTGGAATTGGGGGTTAAATCACCAAAATGATTCCCGAGCGCGGCCACCGCTGCTGCTCACTGCTATCCTCACCTCCCAATCCAATCCAATCCAATCCACTTTATTTATATAGCACATTTAAACAACAAGAATGTTTGCAAAGTGCTGCACAGCCATGTTGAAAACAATATTAAAAAACAATATTATGCTCCACCAATGACTGAATAAAAACAAAAAATAAATAAATATAAAACCAATATAAAAACAATATAAAAATAAATATGACAAAAAACAATTTTAAAGGGTAAAACCAATTAAAACACTAAATACAAATAAAATTTAAAAAATAAATAAAAAATAAAACAGGTAAGAGTGTTATGTGGTGGTGGAACAAGGAGATGGGTCAAACGCAGAGGGCAATTTCACCACACCTAGTGTGTGTGTGACTATCAGTGGTACTTTAACTTTAATTTAAAAGAGAGGGAGTTCCAAAATTTTCCGAAAATTGTTAGAAAACAAGCTTAAAATCAATGCTGTGTGTGTTTTAGGGGGAATCTTCCCCATAGACATCATTTTTAGGTCCAGTACTATGAAATGAGTGCTAATGTTTTTCAGTGTTAAATGGGCCACATAACCCTCTTACACAATCAGCACTCCGCCTGTTGGAATTCACAAACTTCTTACCACTACCCGTTTGCCACAATACCTATAACAGAAAAATTGAAAAATACATAAAACAATATGAAATGCATATAAATGACAAACGACATAAGTGAATGTATTTTACCTTCATTGTGTTGTGACTTGTGTTGGCGATCACAGCGAGGAGTGGAGTGGAGTGGAGTGGAGGGCTCCTTCCTTACATCCTGGCTAGATCTGCCTTTGTACTTTGTTACAAGTTTTAAACGCTTTTTTAATTATTCAAAGTGCTCTCATTTGCAACTTTCTTTGGCCCTACGGTGGCAGGCACACTCCATTACAAAAAAAGCACAGATTGCTTAAGAGTCTTTGTTGTGACAAAATGACTAGTTTGTCATGCGCAATATTTCAGACAGTCTACAAAAAATTGGGGGCAAAAATGTTAAATCGGAAACCGTACAGTATCATACAAAAAGCGGGACGGACAAAAAAAAAAACGGGACCAGCACGGTGAAACAGGGGTTAGTGCATGTGCCTCACAATACGAAGGTCCTGGGGTCGATCCCTGGGTGAGTTTGCATGTTCTCCCCGTGACTGCATGGGTTCCCCTCCGGGTACTCCGGCTTCCACCCACCTCCAAAGACATGCACCTGGGGATAGGTTGTTTGGCATCACTAAAATTGGCCCTAGTGTGTGAATGTGAGTGTGAATGTTGTCTGTCTATCTGTGTTGGCCCTGCGATGAGGTGGCCGCCTACCGCCCGAATGCAGCTAAGATAGGCTCCGGCACCCCCCCGCGACCCCGAAAAGGGACAAGCGGTAGAAAATGCGTGGATGGATGTACTTTACGGACCAGTAATATTCATTCTCCTATGCCTTCAAGCAAGAACCCCTCATACCTTCAATCACAGCAACAGTAACATGCAGTCTTATCTCATTTGTTAGCCATGCAAGACTAACACCCCAAGTGATCGATCTACGCTACAGCTAACTGTGTGACGGATGGAAGTGTCACAGTTACAGTCATGCCCAAGTGACAAATTGATCCCGGTCTTTGTGCTGGAAAGGAGTTTCTGTCTTAGAAGTGCCATACTTCATCTACGTAGACTTATTATACCTTCTGGGTTTAGAGATGACAGCAATGACTCATTGACTCATCACAACATTGTTTGTAAACTTGAAACCCAACTAACCGTTGCACGTTCTCATTCTTCTTATTATCTAACATTCCCCTGCCGCCATCGCCTGGCTGCTGCTGCTGCTGATGCTGCTATACGTCCACACCTTCCCAACGCATCCCTTCATCTTTAATATCCTTCTCCCCAAAGCACCGACTGCATGCAGCTTCCTTAACTCTTCACCCCTTCTTTTGTTCTCTCCGCGGCGTCTTTCCCCCTTTCCTCCTCTCACGAACGCTCTCCTCAGGTCTTTGTGATTAACATAAAAAAAGGAGGAGAGCCTTCCTGTCTCCAGCCCTAGACTGAGTCACTCCAGGCCGCCAGGCAGTGGTTTCCCTCTCTGGCTGTCACTGCGCCACACTTGTGAGACCAATTCTAAGAGACAGCGGCTCAGACGGTAGAGTTGCATCACGACAGCGTTACAAAGCCGCTCTCCCCCTTGATGTCGCCACCGCGAGGTAGTTTGCTGTTTCACTTTTGAAGCCAAAAATAGGGCAAGTTTAGGACTTTTTTTTTCTTTTTAAAATGTGGATGCACGTAACAAGTTTTAGGTGACAGACGGTGTCTGCCAGAGTGGTTTGCTTGAATGTCGCCTCATTCATTCTTTGCAACTCTGCCATATCCAGATTGCTTATTTGCTTCCAGTTTTGTTTTAAATACATTGTAGTTTGTAAGTGAATCTTGTTCACACCACACACACACTCTTAAAAATCTCAAAAACACATCTTAAAAAACAATTCTCTACTAGTACATTTTTATAGAATGTTCTCTCTAAAGTACAGTATTGGTCTCTAGGAGGTCATACCTTTTATTCGACCAAAAAGGGTACAAAGTGATATAAAGTACACATTTCTACCATTTAGGGCAGTGTTTTTCAACCTTTTTTGAGCCAAGGCACATTTTTTGCGTAGAAAAAATCCGGAGGCACACCACCAGCAGAAATCATTAAACAACGAAACTCAGTTGACAGTAAAAAGTCGTCGTCGCACTTGTTGGATATGACTTTGTTGTTGACCACTGACCGAATAAATAATAAACTAAACTAAACTTTAAACCATAACCAACCATGCATCACTATAGCTCTTGTCTCAAAGTAGGTGTACTGTCACGACCTGTCACATCACGCCGTGACTTGTTTTGAGTTTTTTGCTGTTTTCCTGTGTGTAGTGTTTTAGTTCTTGTCTTGCACTCTTATTTTGGTGTAGCAGTTTCATGTCTTCCTTTGAGCGATATTTCCCGCATCTACTTTGTTTTCGCAATCAAGAATATTTAAGTTGTTTTTATCCTTCTTTGTGGGGACATTGTTGATTGTAATGTCATGTTCGGATGTACTTTGTGGATGCCGTCTTTGCTCCACAGTAAGTCTTTGCTGTCGTCCAGCATTCTGTTTTTGTTTACTTTGTAGCCAGTTCAGTTTTAGTTTTGTTCTGCATAGCCTTCCCTAAGCTTCAATGCCTTTTCTTAGGGGCACTCACCTTTTGTTTATTTTTGGTTTAAGCATTAGACACCTTTTTACCTGCACACTGCCTCCCGCTGTTTCCGACATCTACAAAGCAGTTAGCTACCGGCTGCCACCTACTGATATGGAAGAGTATTACACGGTTACTCTGCCGAGCTCTGGACAGCACAGACACTCAAAAACAACACATCATGGCTCCTAATTAGTCTGCTGACATATGCAGTAACATATTGTGTCATTTTCCATTCTATTATTTTGTCAAAATTATTAAGGACAAGTGGTAGGAAATTAATTATTAATCTACTTGTTCATTTACTGCTAATATCTGCTTACTTTCTCTCTTAACATGTTCTATCTACACTTCTGTTAAAATGTAATAATCATGTATTCTTTTGTTGTTTGATACTTTACATTAGTTTTGGATGATACTACAAATTTGGGTATCAATCCGATATCAAGTCATTACAGGATCATACATTGGTCATATTCAAAGTCCTCATGTGTCCAGGGACATATTTACTGAGTTTATAAACATAATATACATTTAAAAAAAAATTAAGATGTTGTGATGCCCAAAAATATCGATGTAATCATAGTAGTATCAACAAGATACGTTACTGCACTTGGCATCATTACAGTGGATGTCAGGTGTAGATCCATCAATGGCGTTTGTTTACATTTTGACGCCGGTGAGCTACGATGTGTAGTGAAGCATGTTTAGCTATTCCTCGTCCTGCAGGGATGATACTTGTAAGAAACTTACTTTATTTGTCGCCATGGAGACAAGGATTAGTGATTTAGAAGTACCTAAAACACTGCCGAATGGGGCTGGACTTTAGCCGCTAGCTAGCTAGCCATGTTTTAAAGCACGTCTTCCGGTGGGCGTTTCAGTGTTATAACTTCACCTTTATCGTTAGTTTTTAAGCCTAAATGCGTCCGTGCTCCGTTTTCTGTCTACACACTGTGTCTGCTTGTAAGTACGGTGTAAGGGGGTATAGTATCGAATATGATTCATTAGTATCGCGGTACTATACTAATACCGGTATACCGTACAACCCTAGTTAGGGTGTTATAAAGATTGTACTTTAACTGGTACACTTGAGTTGTACTGAAGGGTACAGAAATGTCTCTCATAAAGGTACACTACCAGCAACAAGCCATGTACCCTTTTAGGTACACACTGGTACCTCTATTCTCAGGAGTGCACAAAGTGTGTGTCCTCCTGAGAGCCAGTGTCCTCTGCAGTGGACATTTGTGTTTTGCATAACGGAGCTTTTCCAAAATGTGTAACACTAACAAAGAAATAGCCAAAAAAAAAACAATGTCCACTGCAGCGGATGGTGGATCTCGGGAGGATACGCATCAAATGTGTGGCTGTGACCTTGCTAAAAGAAAACTTTGATATAGTGTGCTTTGGGGTATGTGTTAAATTGGTCAGCCCCTATAGGTGAGACGGGCCAAAGGAGGCAGTGAAATGATTCCATCGATCACTTAAAACAATGACGCACAGCACATTTATCTCACACTATGTGCCTGTTGGGCTCGCTCTGACTCCTTCTCTGTCTTTGTCTCACACATTGACACACATTGGGACTCTCAGCGTTTGTTTCACTAATGCATTCTGATGGATGTCTGAAAGTGTGTTGGTGTGTGCGCTCGCTTGCACACGTTCGCTTTCAGCCTGATGCAGCAGTGATGGCACTGGCCAAATGCCAGCTCCATTTGCGTTGTGAAGGCTGGACGTAGATTGCTATTGATCAACTATGGCCGCTATTCTTAGGCTTCAACTAGCTAACACACAAGCACATGCCATAATATCGTTGTATGAAGGCCAGAATGAATACGGACCTTAGAGGGGAATTGCACTTTTTTGGAATGTTGCCCATTATGAAAGACATGAGGACAATTTTGATTTTTGTAATGCATTCTAAATACTAAATAAACGTAAATAAAAGTCTGCTTACAGCGGAGCCCATGGGAGGTCCTTTATTTCGCTCATAAAATTCAATAAATAACCATTCAAAAACCGCCAACAATACTCCATTTACATTCCGTGACTTGAATATTAACAAGTATTAGTTATATTGTTATTATAAGCACTAACGCAGACAAACTATTTATAGTGGCACTAGGGTTGTACGTTATACCGGTATTAGTATAGTACCGCAATACTCGGTACGGTATATACGGTACATTCTTTGCGCTGTCCTCAAATCTAAACATCAAACATGGATATGGTCAGCTGGACTCTCGACGCTTCGGGGTTGTGGACGGCTGAGTAGCGCTTTATAACGGCAGCCGGCCTCCAGGACCCCAAATCCCCCCCCCCCCTCGTCTGTTGCGAGTTGTTGTGATTACATGTATCATGTTGTTTATGTGTGCTATGCTATGTGAGGTTTTTTCCTTGGACTCAGTCTGGACCCCTCTCGAGGGTCCAGCCTTAGACTGATACTTTTTTTACTCTTCCCCCTTTCCCAATGTCACCTTTTCCTCACCTTTTTTAAGGAGTGCTGTAAGTGGCTGATCTTGTCCCCTTGTAACGTATGTCTGCTCTTAGTCGGACTGTGCCGGAAATGAAATTTCAGTTCTTATGTGTCTTGTACACGTTAAAGAATGGACAAGAATAAAGCATCTTGTATCTTGAATCTTGATACCGCCTCTGAAAAGTACCGGTGCCGCATACCAATGTATGATCCTGTAACGACTTGGTATCGGATTGATACCCAAATGTGTGGTATCATCCAAAACTAATGTAAAGTATCAAACAACAGAAGAATAAGTGATTATTCCATTTTAACAGAAGTGTAGATAGAACATGTTAAAGGAGAAAGTAAGCAGATATTAACAGTAAATGAACAAGTAGATTAATAATTAATTTTCTACCACTTGTCCTTAATATTTTTGACAAAATAATAGCATGGAAAATGACACAATATGTTACTGCATATGTCAGCAGACTAAATTAGGAGCCTTTGTTTGTTTACTTACTACTAAAAGACAAGTTGTCTTGTATGTTCACTATTTTATTTAAGGACAAACTTGCAATAAGAAAAATATGTTTAATGTACCGTAAGATTTTTTGTTAAAATAAAGTCAGCAATGCAATTTTTTGTTGTCCCCTTTATTTAGAAAAGTACTGAAAAGTATCAAAATAATATTGTTATCGGGAAAACACTAAGTGGCACTGTGATCACAAGGCTCTGTACAATTTTCACATAGTCGACTGGCGAGGTGTTCCCTCGCTTCCTTGCTTCCCGGAAGTTTATTGTAGATCATAAACCATGCATCTCACCTGGACAGAAAACAGCTGAGGACATATTCTGACACTTTTGTACACTTTGACAGCTATTTAGGACCTACAAATGACTAGAAGGACAGGAAAGACACTTGGTCCCCACTGTTTCTCCACACCTTTTTCACCGAGTATTATGGTCATTTTCGATCTAAATGGGAATATATGAACATCCGAGCAATCGGCACCCTAGTGACAGCAGACATTGCACAGTAAGTAATGTTTTATTATGTTTATTGGCTCTCATAAAGTCTGCAGTGAGTAATAATCAGTGATGAAGAAAATAAAGCAAACATTGTGATGCGTTTTTGAAATTAATACATTGCATATGCTCAAAATGATCAAAATAGGTGAATATTAAATGATATTATGAATGTGCCTGTTACTACATTATACATCATGTATATTAAACATCAATGGAGGTGTTTGGATATTTTTTTAAGGGCTTTGTAGCGACTCGCATAGGCTCCATAGACTTTTAATCACATTTATTTAATATTAAGAATGCAACAAAAATAACATCCATCATTATGTCTCTCATAATGATTGTGAACGATGGGCAAAATTCCCCCCAAAAAGTGCAGTTTCCCTTTAAATGCTGAAACCTGCATTATAGTATATCTGAATCAAAGAGGCAAGTTAGCATCAAGCCATAGTATATAGTTTTCCTTTGTGCATTCTTCTTTAGACAACAGGTGAATGCGCTTGACAAACCTTACATGTGCTTATTAGTAAAAAAAAAAAAAATACTGCTCAGAGACCTCCCCTTTTCACCTTCTGGTCTTTTTATAACATCTTCCACCATCGCCTTCTCTCTCTCCTCACCTCATTTATTTTGCTCACAAGAGAGCAGACACACATATTATCAAATGTCCTAAGTTGTATTATTTTCTTTTATTGCCCCGGTTTTATCCCAACTGAGCGTCCACAAGAGACCTTCACAATAAAGCAACGCATGCAGATTTATGATAACCTTGCCCTGAATAAACCATGTGGTGCTGCTGATGCTGTTGTGTGCAACATCTGCACTGATTGTGTTAAAGTGTGTGTGTGATTGTGTGTGTGTGTGTGTGTGTGTGTGTGTGTGTGTGTGTGTGTGTGTGTGTGTGTGTGTGTGTGTGTGTGTGTGTGTGTGTGTGTGTGTGTGTGTGTGTGTGTGTGTGTGTGTGTGTGTGTGTGATGAAGGGGATTTGGGATATGTAATGCAGGATTATCCAACAGGTATACCCTCACGTTTTTTTTTATGCGGTGGAGCCAGAGAGGCAAGACATGCAGGTTGATAAAGAGAATGTGGACAGAAAACAATTTTTTTTTAAAGCCTTTGAGCAAACCAACAGACTTTCTAAAAAATAAAGAGGAGATTGAGCAAAAAGTAATAGCCTGTGTAATTTGAAGAACATAAGAACAGTTGGAGTTTCCTCAACCAAGCTGCGTTGAGATCATGGCAATTTTGTTCATTTAAAATTAAAAAATACGAAATCAGCAAGTCTGCATGCTGTTGATGATTGATTGTGATGTTAGGAGAGCAAGTTGTGTTTTTTGAAAAAGTAAATACATGATTTATAATATTAATTTAGCCAAAGTCGAATGTACTAGTTTCCTTCTTCCTCCGAAAACAGCAGCATGTGTATTAGCTTGTCGGAATAATGAGGATTAATTTGTATGTGTATAATTATAGTATATTGTTTATTTTTTGGGATATACAGTACAGGCCATGAGTTTGGACACACCTTCTCATTCAATCGGTTTTCTTAATATTCATGACTATTTACATTGTAGATTGTCACTGAAGGCATCACAACTATGAATGAACACATGTGGAGTTATGTACTTAACAAAAAAAGGTGACGTAACTGAAAACATGTTTTATATTCTAGTTTCTTCAAAATAGCCACCCTTTGCTCTGATTACTGTTTTGCACACTCTTCGCATTTTCTCGATGAGCTTCAAGAGGTAGTCACCTGAAAGGGTTTTCACTTCACTGGAGTCATAGTTGGGATGCCTTCAGTGACAATCTACAATGTAAATAGTCATGAAAATAAAGAAAACACATTGAAATGACAAGGTGTGTTCAAACGTTTGGCCTGTACTGTATATATAACAGGGTCTTAAATTAATTTGTGGGGAAAAGATAAGACTGAACATGCAAATAAGGGAAGGAAAGACTGACACAAGTTTGATTTTCTGCACACTGAGAAGGAAAAAGAAAAAAATGGAGATGAAATACAAAGCATAGGAAGAATGATGAATGATAATAGTTATGTTCTTTGTATGTGTTGCAACATGTGCTAATGGAAAACTTTTTTTTTTTTTCCGTGTCAGAAAAGCATTTGCTATTTCATGCCGTTAATTTCACTCTTGGCTGTCAAGTATAGCGACGAGGGCTGTCAAACAAAATATTGAACCACTGTGAAGCACATTTTGAGTCTGATTTGCTTAAAGGCCTACTGAAAGCCACTACTACCGACCACGCAGTCTGATAGTTTATATATCAATAATGAAATCTTAACATTGCAACACATGCCAATACAGCCGGGTTGGATTAGTAAAGTGCAATTTTAAATTTCCCGCGAAATATCCTGCTGAAAATGTCTCGGTATGATGACGTTTGCGCGTGACGTCACGGATTGTAGCGGACATTTTTGGACACCATTGTGGGCCGCTATTAAGTCGTCTGTTTTCATCGCAAAATTCCACCGTATTCTGGACATCTGTGTTGGTGAATCTTTTACAATGTGTTTAATGAACAATGGAGATAGCAAAGAAGAAAGCTGTAGGTGGGAAGCGGTGTAATAGCGGCCGGCTGCAGCAACACAAACACGTAGCGGCTATGTCGTAGCCGGTGTTTCATTGTTTACATTCCCGAACGATGACAGTCAAGCTTTACCATTGGCCTGTGGAGAACTGGGACAACATAGACTCTTACCAGGAGGACTTTGAGTTGAATATGCATGCTTGTGGAGATGGGACAACAGAGACTCTTACCAGGAGGACTTTGAGTTGGATACGCGCTACCGCGAGTACGCAGCTGCAGCTTCCAAACATTTGATCGCTTACCCGTACGTGCGTGACGCTATGTGCATGTCACGTACGTAACTTTGGGGAAATATATGTGCTGTATGAACTTTGGGGAGGTGAACGGTACTTTGGGCTGTGGGATTGAGTGTGTTGTGCGGGTGTTTGATTTGTATTGGCGGGTTATATGGACGGGAGGGGGGAGGTGTTTGTTATGTGGGATTAATTTGTGGCATATTAAATATAAGCCTGGTTGTGTTGTGGCTAATAGAGTATATATATGTCTTGTGTTTATTTACTGTTTTAGTCATTCCCAGCTGAATATCAGGTCCCGCTTCCACTGCCCTCTAGTCCTTCACTCTCATTTTCCTCATCCACAAATCTTTCATCCTCGCTCAAATTAATGGGGAAATAGTCGCTTTCTCTGTCCGAATCGCTCTCGCTGCTTGTGGCCATGATTGTAAACAATGTGCAGATGTGAGGAGCTCCACAACCTGTGACGTCACGCTACTTCCGGTACAGGCAAGGCTTTTTTATCAGCGACCAAAAGTTGCGAACTTTATCGTCGATGTTCTCTACTAAATCCTTTCAGCAAAAATATGGCAATATCGCGAAATGATCAAGTATGACACATAGAATGGATCTGCTATCCCCGTTTAAATAAGAAAATCTAATTTCAGTAGGTCTTTAAGGTTTGTTTACTAAAACACGTGCAAACTTGACAGCACACAAAGCTGATCTACTGAAGGCGTGCAAAGTGGATTGCGTCTGTTAAGTGAGTTGAATAAGCAATCCATTTTGCGTCTTGTCTTCATTAATATGCAGAATATATACTGATCATCAAAACGCCCACAATACTGGGAGGAGAAGATGAAAATATATTTATACAGCATCACAGCATCGCCATTTTACAAGCACCTTTTAGCATTTTATTTAGCACATCTGAAAAGAACATGCAAACTGACACACTTTGTGCTTGCACTGCAAAGACAGACGATTGACAAATAATTTTCCATCATGCGTGTGTGTGTCAACATATCATCATGGTCTGTCAGAAATTTAAAAAATATTAAACGTAGTGTGTATTCAGCAACATCCTTTTTGTAATTTTACAGTGGCATTCTGGGTGACTTAAGGGGCTGATTAAAACAAATGTTACATAATATATGTTTGTTTTTGTTTTTTTTTGCAGTTCGTTTATTCATTCATAATATAAACTAATATATCTCCTGTTTGAAAAAAATGTTTGTTGCATGCAGTTGTTTGCGTCTTGAGCAAAGTAAGTGCAGCCTCTTCAGTGTTGTAGATGCACTTTGCACTGTGTTTAAAATGCCCCTAAAAAGTTGCAGATGTCTCCTGCATGTTTGAAAACATAGGAGGAGCATGAATGCTCAGTAAATGTTTGAGGGTCTCAGTGGCGATGACAGGTATAGTACACGCACAATCCTCATTTAAATAAGGCGATCTGCATCACTTTTGAATTGTACACGCACTGACAGTAGATCACACTCAACACGCCCACTAATTGTACACGCAATGTTATAGATTGCACAAGCTGTTTAGCACATGGTTTTAGGATCTTAGTAAATCAGGCCCTTTGTGTATAACTTGATTAATTGCAGGTAGATTTCATTTTTTATCCTAAATTTTCACATTGCAAATGTTTGTTTATTGAACGTTATGCCTTTTGAACAGCTCAACACAAAACGGACACAACACTCTTTTACTGACAATTTAAAAAAAACATGTGCAGTGCGCCTGTGTCGTGACAGATGTTGTATCCCTGACTGAGTTTGTATCCCCTGGTGCTGTGATGCTAGCATTTAGAACACTACTCTACCATTTATTGATACCAGTAGGGTGCATTAATAGCACAAAATGTGGATTGTTACCATTTTATTTTAATGTAAAATATGTTTGGTAATGTAACATGTGATAGTTCTACCTAAAGAAATACTTCTGATACTCATGATGTGCTGTAGAAGTTAGTAGTATTCATATTGTGACATGACAAAGTCTAAACCAGGGGTCCCCAAACGTTTTGACTATATATATATATATATATATATATATATATATATATATATATATATATATATATATATATATATATATATATATATATATATATATATATATATATATATATATTCCGAGTGCAATGATGTCATGTTATCAATGGGAAAATGCATTTTTAGATAATATGATTTGCCTGAGCGGCTAGGAGACACCAAGAGTAACAAGCGGTAGAAAATATATTAGAAAGGACAGATATGTTTTGGTTTTTTTTTTTAATTTTTTTTTTTACTTGGGACTCCCCGCGGGACGGATTTTGAACGCTGGCGGGCCGGATCCGGCCTGCGGGCCGCAGTTTGGGGACCACTGGTCTAAACCTTCTCTATTTTGTAATAATGTGTAATACTGCAAGGCAATCAGCCTGCAAAACTATCAGAACAGGTTATAAAGGAATATACACATTATTACAGCCTGTTAAATATTTTCTTGTTACCTTATTATAAATTTGAGAGCCCTAATAGCATATTATATATATTATTATGTAACATATTGAGTCGATGCCATTCAGTGTTGACAACTTGGCGACGTTCTTGCTAAATCTGGCAACTTTCCAACTCCTCTTAGTGACAACACTAGAAAGTTTTTCAGATGTTTTGAAGACTGTAAAGCAGGTATAACTCAGCAGTTAGTGTCCTCAATAAGCAGCGGATGCTGCCTTGAGCCCCTTATCACTGGCGGTCATGTTCGGAGTAGCCTCAGTCAGAGCAGACTGCGTCCAGACTGCAAATAAAATGTGCAAAGCTGCCACTAATACTTCTGGTTTCCAAAACAAGATGTAAATGTAAAGGTTTCTTCACTGTCACTAAAAATAAATCACTGCGACGTCCCCATCCCATCGTTTATGTTAATGAACCAGTCAATAGATTCAGTTGGCTCGTGAATGTCAAAACCCTCCAGTCTTTTGATCAAAATACTGTGACATTTAACAATGAAGAGCATGTTTTGTTTTAAATTTAAAGAAACCAAACTAAGAAAGTTAATTTGCAGTTCTACTTGTATGTATCATTTTTGAAACTCACTCTATATTTCCCACAGCGTTATTCCTTTCTCCCACAGCGTCTATTGTAAGAAATTATGCAAATGAGTTGATGACATCATCTAACGGCTTTCAGTACAGTTGTTACTGAGGAGTTAGCAGCACTGATGCCAGTTCACTGTTTCTGCTGTACAAAGTGTTTTTTGTATTAGTATTACTCAATTTAGAGCAACACACTGCTTCAAGGCCTGATGCTGCATTGAGCCTGTGTTACTATTTACATGCACGGCATGAGGTGACAGCACGAGCCTGGCAGCAAACAAGGGTGTAGTTATCAGTGATAACTTGTTTCAATGATTTAGGACATAGTATATCCCCTGCTGAACGTGGACAGGAGGGGAACATGTGACATGACACTTTCACGGTAATCTGTCAGCGTGTTGTGGAAGGAACGACAGAAAGCAGAGGTAAATTGAAAGCATGGTATGGATTAGTGTCGTCCCGATACCAATATTTTGGTACCTGTACTAAAAGTATTTTGATACTTTTCAGTACTTTTCGATACTTTTCTAAATAAAAGGGGACCACAAAAAATTGCATTATTGGCTTTATTTTAACTAAAAATCTGAGGGTACATTAAATATATGTTTCTTATTGCAAGTTTGTCCTTAAATAAAATAGTGAACATACTAGACAACTTGTATTTTAGTAGTAAGTAAACAAATTAGTCTGCTGACGTATGCAGTAACATATTGTGTCATTTTCCATTCTATTATTTTGTCAGCATTATTAAGGACAAGTGGTAGAAAATTAAGTATTAATCTACTTGTTAATTTACTGTTAATATCTGCTTACTTTCTCTTTTAACATGTTCTATCTATACTTCTGTTAAAATGTAATAAGCATCTATTCTTCTGTTGTTTGGATGCTTTACATTAGTTTTGGATGATACCACAAATTTAGGTATCAATCCGATACTAAGTAGTTACAGGATCATACATTGGTCATATTCAAAGTCCTCATGTGTCCAGGGACAAATTTCCTGAGTTTATAAACATAATATACATTTAAAAAAAAACAAAAGAAGATGTGATGCCAAAAAATATTGACGTAATCATAGTAGTATCGATTAGATACACTCTTGTACTTGGTATCATTACAGTGGATGTTAAGTGTAGATCCACCAATGGCGTTTGTTTACATTTTGACGCCGGTGAGCTACGATGTGTTGTGAAGCATGTTTGTCTGTTTTTGGCTGTTGGACCGGTACTTTTCAGAGGCGGTATAGTACCGAATATGATTCATTAGTATCACGATACTATACTAATACCGGTATACCGTACAACCCTAGTATGGATACAAATGTATACACACACAAACGTATGCACACACCCGGTGAGTGAACCTTTGGCAGTGCTTCTCAAGTCTGTTTGAAGTAGGCTCTCTCTGGAGACTATAGGACTGTGGCAAAGCTTCACCCACTAAAACACGCACACCGGCTTTGAGGGGAAAATAGTTTGCAGATGGAAAACAGAAATCCGACAGAACGAAGAGTGCTTCCCCTCAGACACACTCCAGCTCCTCTTATCCCATATATTCAGTCTCTTGCTGCTCCCAGAGCAACAACTCAGAGACTCTGAGATCAGGCCATAGTTGTTTACAGACCTTTTTTGTTGTTGTTTTGTTAGTGTAGCCCTATCTTACTCCCATCACATCCACAGCGACCGTGCTATTGAAACAGCAGTGCCACTACACGGTGAGGATATCATCCACGGTACATTGACACCTGACTCGCCGTTCCATTAGAATAGCAGGCCAGGCAAGAGATGACTTTTGCTGTAAGAGTTCAGTCGACTGATAAAAGACCCTTTTGGAAGAATATTTTAAAACAGCTCTCTGACTGAACACGACTCGCTTGTTTTTGCTCAATGATACAGTCAATGCTGCACATAAAGAGCACCTCTTGTCAGTTCTAAGGCCAGTTAATACAAATCATACAAATAGTAGAAAATAGATGGAGAACGGAATGAACAAATTCTGGCCCACCTGAGACTAATATCAACTAGGGCTGCAACTAACGATTAATTTGATAATCGATTAATCTGTCGATTATTACTTCGATGAATCGATTAATAATCGGATACAAGAGACAAACTACATTTCTATTCTTTCCAGTATTTTATTGAAAAAAACACCATACTGGCACCATACTTATTTTGATTATTGTTTCTCAGCTGTTTGTACAAATAAAAATAAATAAATAAATAAAAATAAAAATTTTAAAAAATTAAATAAATTGCCTCTGCGCATGCGCATACCATAGATCCAACAAATCGATGACTAAATTAATCGCCAACTATTATTATAATCGATTTTAATCGATTTAATCAATTAGTTGTTGCAGCCCTAATATCAACCTATTTGAACATGCCCAGTCGTTGGAAAGGAGTAAGCCCTTTTCTGTTGTGCTCCTGAATGCAGTGGAACCTCAATTAACCAACTTAATGGGGTCTTGAACAGGGTAACAAAAACCCACTTTAACCTTGTCGGTTAATCATCTTTGGAATTCAGCGGAAGGACGGGGGGCAGTGTCAACAACGCTGTGGAGAATTTCTGAGTGTTTTAAAACTCGCTTAAATCGCTCGTCCATTGCTTTTTCCGGACTCATATTGAGGTAGCAAAACTAGAAATATGCTGTAAAGGTCCTGATCCTCCATGACACTTGTTGGTGTTTATTGTCCTGTTATTTCTGTTGCAGCGCTCTTCTTTCTTGTTTCCACTACCTGTGTGTTTTCTTTTCATTCGGTGCCTCCCTGACTTGTCCTTGAATGTCAATCAGGACACAACTAAATGGTAAATGGGTTATACTTGTATAGCGCTTTTCTACCTTCAAGGTACTCAAAGCGCTTTGACACTATTTCCATATTCACCCTTTCACACATTGATGGCGGGAGCTGCCATGCAAAGCGCTAACCACGACCCACCAGGGGCAAGGGTGAAGTGTCTTGCTCAAGGACACAACGGACGTGACTAGGTTGGTAGAAGCTGGGGATCGAACCAAGAACCCTCAGGTTGCTGGCACGGCCACTCTCCCAACCGCGCCACGCCGTCCCTGTACCGCTTTGGTGTACGAACCTTGTCTATTATTATTCGGCCTGTGGTTCATAAATCGAAAAGTTCACCTGCCCAACTTCAAATACAAGAGATGGAGTGTATTATCCAATATGGTTGTCTTGGTTGTAGTTTGTATAAGTCACTTCACAGCTTGGTGTGTGTTTGTAATGATTTCCCTTACTAACACCGGTCAGTATGATACACCACTGCAAAAAAAAAACACATTAATTGGGCGCGTTGTTAAATCAATCATAACTTAGCATTTGAGATTTTACAGCACTGTTGTTACTAAATCTCATTAAATGTTTGTGATGATCCGGCTTGTCACATTATCCAGTTGGCAATAAATGTAATGCTAAAAAAAAAAAAAAGGTGTGCAACTATAGTGCCAAATAATGATACATCAAATAAACCTGCTTAAAGTTATTCATTCACCGAGGCCTCATTTATGAAAGTGCGTGTTGATTCTAACTAAAGTTTTGCACAGGCACAAATCTTTGAATGTGCAAATGGACCAAAAAAAATCCTATTTATAAAAGCATACTGCGCTCTATTATACTCACTCTTTTCATTATAAATCACACCTGCAGTGAATCGTCACAAAAAAGTGTTTCTCCCACTACTCCCACTATCATCGTTAAATGGTCATGCTAATTAGATTATGAATATGGTGATGATCTAACGCAGGGGTGTCCAAAGTGCGGCCCGGGGGCCATTTGCGGCTCGCAGCTGATTGTTTACCGGCCCGCCCCACATTCTGGAAATGATATTGCAAAAATTTAAAAAACATTAAAAAAAAGTGGAATGAGGTGAAATCTAACTAGAAAAAGTTGCATTGTTGACACAAAGCTGCCATGCAGGCTGTTTTTTTTTTCTTTTGTCTATCTTTATTTTTATTTTTATTGCCATTGCTAAAAAAAAAAAAAAATGTTATAATAATGGATCATTGACCTATTCAAGGCTCCAATTATTTCAAATATTTCACTTTAAAATGTTCTATGTGGAAAATATTGCAGAAAATATTGTGTGGTTGCCATACAAAAACATCAACGTTTTCTTTGACTAAAGAGCATAAAACAAACAAAATAATAGTTCAAACGTAAAATCGACAGATATATCTGAAGTTGATCTTGTAACTTAAGTGTTGAAAGTAAAAAAAACACTAATAAAAATGTATCACTTTATATGAGTGGGGCACCTTTTGGATGCCAAATATATTCAATGGGATTTTATTTATCTTTTCACTGTGATTACTCAAAAATAATAATGAATTAAAATCAATGGTGTCCTGCATTATTGATCTTTTTAAGGCTCTAATTACTTCACATCAAACATTGCTTTCTGAATGTTTTGGGCAGTTGGAGAAATACTGCATATTTCAGTTTTATTATAAAAAAAAACAAAGTTGTCTTTGACAGAAAAGGCATAACACCTTTTTGTTTTTTACTTTATATCAACCTGAAGTTGATATACTGAAGAGATTTACTGTAAGCGTTAAATAAATAAAAATAATAATAATTTGACTTGTTTTTAACATTTTAATGACTTAGACCCTTTAAGGTCCCCGGAAGCCCTAAAGGTAATATAAATGATAAATGGGTTATACTTGTATAGCGCTTTTCTACCTTCAAGGTACTCAAAGCGCTTTGACGGTATTTCCACATTCACCCATTCACACACACATTCACACACTGATGGAGGGAGCTGCCATGCAAGGCGCTACCAGCACCCATCAGGAGCAAGGGTGAAGTGTCTTGCCCAAGGACACAACGGACGTGACTAGGATGGTAGAAGGTGGGGATTGAACCCCAGTAACCAGCAACCCTCCGATTGCTGGCACGGCCACACTACCAACTTCGCCACGCCGTCCCTAAAATAAAATTTAAAAAATCCATGTATTTTGTTATGGTTTGAAAATGAAAAATATCAAAATGGCCCCCGCATGCTTTATTTTTTCTGTGTGCGGTCCTCAGTGGAAAAAGTTTGGACACCCCTGATCTAATGGATCACTTGTTGGACTGTCAATGAAGGACATGATGGACATGTCGATTCCAAAGAAGGCGATATTTTCAGATCGGTGCTCATTATACTGAGCATGTCACATTTTTTTTGGGGAGGGCTACGTAACGTCATAACTTTTGAAAATAAAAATGTAAATCTCAATATTTTACCAATGATAGTGTCAGTTCCACAGTGGGAGTACTATTGCTGAGATGAAGAAAACATGTTAACGTCTTAGCCTTCTGTTTTTTAATCTTTGTACAATTAGAGTTTTTATTATTTGTATGTAATTATTTTGTCGAGTATTGCACAACAGACATTCTGTTTAATGACACAAGTAGTCATCATGAGCAATATTTAAAGCTCTTAAAGTGCTTCAAAATAATTTTAATATATTATTGGCACAATAAAAAAAATTTCTAACTTTGTTGATTTATAACAAAATATTTGAGGGCTATTAGTAATAATAATAATATAAGGTTACATAGTAGTTGTGTGTATGCAGCATGACCGAATGGAATCCAAACATTTGCACTCCAAGCAAGTTGTAACTCAGAAAGTATAAGAGCCTGATTTACTAAGATCCAAATACCACAAGCTACACATCGTGCGCAATCTATACAATAGCGTGTACTATCAGTGGGCAATTAACTTTTTTGTAATTTTGCTTATTTTTCACAATCACTACGAAAGGCATGACAACAGTTGGGTTTTTTTTAACACGTAAATACATGTAACTAAAAGTCCACTTACAATGAAGCAAATGGGAGGTCTTCTATTCTGCCCATAAAACCCACTAAATAACCATCCAAAAAGCGGCAATAATATGCCATATTGAATATTTACCAAGTATTATAAGCACCAACACAGACTATTTATAGCATTGTTATGATCACTAGCTTATGCGGCTATGTTGACATCATTAGCTGGTGAGCTGCTTCCTCGCCTCGGTGCTCGTGAAAGTGTATTGTTGATCATAAACAATGCCTCTCACCTTGAGAATAGAAGAATGAGGACGTTATTCGACAAGTTGGTACACTTTGACAGCCAATTTAGACCCGGACTGGCGAGAAAAACACGAAAAGATGCTTGGTTGCACCACCTTTTTTTCCTTGCGAGAATTATTAAAGGATGTTGCTGAATAGTGTACATGTGTATTATTTTTTTTATTTCTGACAGACCTTGCAATATGTTGACACACACGTAGGACGGACAATTCTCTGTCAACTGTCTGTCTGTACAGCGCGAGTACAAAGTGTGTGTCAGTTTCAACATACTTTTCACACACGCTATTATAGTGCTTGCAAAGTGGTGGTGAGTGTTAATGAATCACATTGTGCGTGCTGTATAATATATTTGCATCTTCTCCTCCTAGTATTGTAGGTGTTTTGAAGATCAGTATATATTCTGCATATTCATGACAACAAATACGCAAAATGGATTGCATGCCTTATTCTGCTCAACAGACACAATCCCCTTTGCATACATTTAATAGATCAGCTTTGCGTGAGCTATCAAGTTTGCATGTGTTTTATTACATTTTAGTAAATCATGCCATAAATGTATTAAAAACAGATACATTAAATAATTTCCCATTTTTTAAAGGTACATTTGATCTAATTAAATATTGTGTTTCAATGCATATATTTTGTTTTTGTTTTTTTCTGTGCGGCCCAAGATACACATCCTGACCTATTTATCAACCAATCAATAAATCAAAGTTTACTTATATGGATAGCCCTTAATCACAAATGTCTCAAAGGGCTGCAATGTATACATTTGTATCATTTAATGAAAAAAATAAATAAAATAAACAATACTTCCAATGACCCACCACATTTTTGTACAACATAACTACAATAATACCATAGTTGGATATTTTGGCTCTAACAAAAAAATGTACAACACATCCAGAATTAAAGGAATGCTCAAACAGTCCTGCGTGAAATTTACAGGAATTTTTTTTATGAGTACAAGCTCTATTTTGTGGCGACAAATGATTCCCGTGTCTGAAAAACTTTGCGTCGTTTGCCATGAAAGTTACTTACACACATTTATTTTTATTTTTTTTCACAGCATCTTTTATAAATGAAACCCCAGAGGACGTGTATAAAAATATATATGAATGTATACAACTCTGCTCCGCTCTCATCATTTGCCCACTTGTTTCCCCCCTTTCTCCATCTACTACTTTTTCATCGCTCACTCTTCTCTAATTTTTTTTCCCCATCACCACTTAGCTTTTAGTGCTCCTCTGTGCCCCACTCAAGGGGAATCCACCTCTTTCCAGACTCTGCCTTTTTTTTAGCAACACAAGCTGGTCCAAGGAGAGCACTGTCAAGACATCGCTGTGCCGTAAGCCTGTCTTTACGTGTGTGTTCGAGGGTGTGTGTGTTTTTGCACGTTTTGCATCCTGATGCAAGCACAGTCATCAGGTGGACATAGTTTATGTTGATTTTAGTCGTGCCTCTTTTTTCTTCTCTTTCTCTTTGTTTTGGTCAAAGCGACAGGTAAATTATGTATGAGAGAGAATATTGTCATTCTGCCTCAGCTCTTCTAACCGCCTCCTACATAAAAGGGGCGAGGAAAAGTCTCTGAAGAAGGGCATGAAATACCAAACATTTCAGGTTTCTTCTGAAATTCAGGAGCATGGATAAATCCTTTGTAGATGACAAGCTCTTTGTGTATATGGACTTTACAGAACCATGAATATATAATACTCCATTTTTTTATCAATCCGCCTCCTATGACATGAAATTCAATCAACCCACCGTTCATGCTCCTTTGCACTGTTTTCACTTCTCAGATCACCTGGTGGGGTCTAACTATGGCTGTGCATCGGGCCACGGAAAATGAGCAGGAGAAACTATCTTCAGAGGCGTCACTGCAGGCCAAACGCCCTATTATGTTAGATTTACAAATTCCTACCGTCCGCCGTTGAAGGAAAACGTGACCTACATAGCTATAGACCAGGAAAAAGAAACCAATGGCCCCATTCTGCTCTTCTCCTCCACTACCTCTTTGTATCTCGTTTGCTCCCTTTTTCTCTCGTTTCATCGCCCCTCGTTTATCTCCATCCTTTCCCCGACAGAGGCTTGGTGAGTTATCACCCCTCATTCAGATGAGAGGAGTGGCATACATAACGGTCCATTTTATCCCCGCGTCACTGTGTGGCTTGCATGTATGTTTGTGTGTGTGTGTGTTGGCGGCGCTAAAATGGTATGGTCTGCAGAGTGGGGGTGGTTAGGTGGTCCAATCAACCTGCTACAAGGTAAACACCATCTGTTCACACAAATCTCCCCTTTCCGACACTATGACCAGAATAGAGTGATCCAATCACACCTCTCTAGTCACACATCTCCATGCCAGGTTCACACGGAGCTGTGTGTGTAATAATGGATAATGTTGCTGGTTTGTAAATCACATTTTCAGGTATCTCATGTTTAGATTTTACAGCAAGAACCTTTGCCTCTGCATACCGTTTATTCTTTGTGTTGCTGTCCAACCCACCCAACTCTTCTCAGTCGACATGTTCTGTCAGTCCGTCTCTGACTGTTAGTCTACTTTCTTCGTTTTCCCCTCAATCTCTTTCTCTCAGCCTGCAGTAGAATGCAGTCAAATCAATCAATTTAGGTTTCTTGGCCAGAGCAGTGGTGTGGCAAAAAGTTGACCTTTCATTTTAACGTGTCTGCACGCGCTCGTGTGTGTGTGTGCGTGTGTGTGTGTGTGTGAGTGGGTTTGTGTGTGTGTGCCTTTTAGCAGAGAAAAGCAGTTGGAGCTGCAACAGTATTTGTCTCAGAGCTGATGGTGATGTGCACTAAGGCACTGCCGGCGGCTAGCCACTAAGGATCACACACACACACACACACACACACACACACACACACACACACACACACACAAGCGCAGCTTTTCACCCACAGCTTCAGAGGATGAGTCTATGGACTGTGGGCACAGTATTAACAAGGCTCTGTGTCTTTTTATAGAGTTTATGTTAAGTAGCATGCTGTTGCGGGCTTCACATTTTTGCCAGACTGGCTATTGAGTGAGTGAGTTAGCCTCGGTTAAGTGGCTGTGCTTAAGGCCACAACAGCACCGTTGCGATCGCTGACTGTCTGCATCCCAGCTTTGCAAGCAGCCCTGCGAAACACAAGATAAAAGGCTCACGAGAAGACACACACACACATGCTGGTGCAGACGAACTGGGGACTGCAGCACGAGGAGGGGATGTTTGATTTTCTGTCATCCTTTTGTTTTCTTTAGATTGTCAATTTGTATTCCTCTCATTTCCTCTCCGTTCTCTTGCGATGCTCAGATTGTGCGGTTTATCTTTCTCTCTTTCTCACGTGCACACACACACGTAGCACGCCAGATGTGCGCTGGCAGCCCTCATCGATGAGGGCATGGTGGTTATAAGGAGGAATATATTCAGACTACTCAAACATGTACGGCTAATAGGCATGGAGAGGGAAAGTGGAGAGAGAAAGAAGGTACTGTAGATCAGTGTTTTTCAAACACTGTGCCACGGACAATCTCGTTTTATGCAAATATAATGACAATAAAGTCCATTCTATTCCATTCTATTTTAAGTGTCATGAGATACAGTCTGGTGTGCCGTGGGGAATTATACAATTTAACTTATTTGGGTTAAAAATATTTTTTGCAAACCAGTAATTATAGTCTGCAAATTATGTGTTGTTGTTGAGTGTCGGTGCTGTCAAGAGCTCGGCAGAGTAACCATGTAATACTTTTCTAAGTCAGTAGGTGGCAGCCGGTAGCTAATTGCTTTGTAGATGTCGGAAACAGCGGGAGGCAGGGTGCAGGTAAAAAGGTGTCTGATGCTTAAACCAAAAATAAACAAAAGGTGAGTGGCCCCTAAGAAAAGGCAATGAAGCTTAGGGAAGGCTATGCAGAACGAAACTAAAACTGAAGTGGCTACAAAGTAAACCAAAAACAGAATGCTGGACGACAGCAAAAACTTACTGTGGAGCAAAGACGGCGTCCACAAAGTACATCCGAACATGGCATCACAATCAACAATGTCCCCACAAAGAAAGATAAAAACTACTGAAATATTCTTGATTGCTAAAACAAAGTAGATGCGGGAAATATTGCTCAAAGGAAGACATGAAACTGCTACAGGAAAATACCAAAAAAAGAGAAAAAGCAACCAAAATAGGAGCGCAAGACAAGAACTAAAACACTACACACAGGAAAACAGCAAAAAACTCAAAATAAGTCACGGCGGGATGTGACAGGTCGTGACAGTACACCTACTTCGAGACAAGAGCTATATCGATGCATGGGCTATATCGATGCATGCTTGGTTATGGTTCAAAGTCATATCCAACAATTGCGACAGCAACTTTTTCTGAGTTTCGTTTTTTAATGATTTCTGCTGGTGGTGTGCCTCCGGATTTTTCCAAAGCAAAAAACGTGCTTTGGCTAAAAAAAGGGTGAAAAACACTGCTGTAGTTGATGCTTTAAGGAGTTTCATCACATAGTTTTGCTTTGCATGCGAGGATCTATGGGTTTGCTACGGAGCTGCAGGCAAGGTCATAAAAACATTCAAATGAAACCAAAGCTGTTATTACCTGAGGGCATTATTTTGAAAAGAGGGTGTCTGTGCAAGACTGAGAATGTTTCCCCCTTACTTAGACCTCCCACCACGTAGACCTGCTCTCTGTAGCCACAGTGGTGTCATCATAATGCACTTTGATTCCTCCACTCTTAGCACTCTCCGGAGATCTTCCCGTGGAGAATTTGTCGGCCGACCCCAGCTTCCTTTTCCTCCTAACCGCTTTGGCTGTCCTCATCCCGTCGTTCCACACTAAAACACCCCTTAATTATTGTCTTTGCATTCTTCATGTATAATTTATCAGACGACAAAGCGGAGCTGCATGCAAATAAATCTAAAAGGAGCTTCAAATCGCTTCTTCTTATTTCCCTTTCATAATTCCCTCCCAAGTATTCCACATGCTTGGGAGTATTCAGCCGTGTCCTTTCCCCTTTGTTATGCATCCCGCAGCCCAATTTCTACCTGTCTTTTTCACTAAGTTTTTCAGCCGACTTTGCTTCCCCATCTTTGAAATACATGTGTTGGAAATTGGATGAATCAGGTGGAGGCGTTGCTGTTCTCACTCTATATATGTTTTCCTTTCATCCTTCACTCTTTTGCTCCCTTATCCTCTTACTCCCTGGGAAGAGGGAGAGTAGAGGCGCAGAGTAATTGGATTCCCCCTAATAGCGAGGGTAATGTTGACAGTACATAAATCCTGCCACTGAAATAGCGCCTCGTTTATCTTCTGATTTTGCTTCATTGTTTTTTGCCGCCTGTTCCCCACCCTCATCTTCATCCTTCCCAGCTTTTTGTGTATGCATTCCCGTCACCCCTCCATCTCCCACCAAGTCTCATCGGGTAGCCTGACTGTCTGGATGGGCCGCATTTGGGACAATCCCAACATAAATTGGTTGTTCAAAGCTTGGTTGCTGGCAGGTGCATTTTGAAAAAAACAGTTTTTTATGCAATGGAACCTCTGACAGCTCGCAAATGCCCCTAAAGTCATGAAAACATTTGAGTTCAGATCACGGTTATCCAAAACTTCATGACAGCGAGGTTTGAATGATTGCTACTTGCAAAATGTATTCAAAAAGTTGGACCACCACACGGAATGAGATGTGTAAGGCCGTTATGGGATGCCACAGTCCAGTATTTTACAACCTTTTTTGAGCCAAGGCAGATTTTTTTCATTGAAAAAAGCAGAAAATGTTAAAACATTAAACTCTGTAGCTTTTATTGACAGTATAAATTCATTTTTATAAAAGTGTATTGATTAAGAATCAAATAAACGCAAAGAAAAAATACATACATTTGTATATATTTCGTCACACTCTGTGTGAAACTTGGGCCTGTTTGGATGAACACAGAGCTGATATCGTAGAAAGACACACACAAAGCTCTTCCTCAACAGCTCTCAGTCTCTGTTTTTAGTCTTTATAGCAGTCAGGCTTGAAAAGCTCACCTCACACAGATATGTTGTGGAAAATGGGAACAATGCCAAAATAGCTTTGTTTGCCAGAATGAGGAACTCCTTGGCAGTAGCCAAGCAAAAAGTCTGTCCAAAAGTAGATCAGCGAAGTTTAGTCTAAATCATGATTTTGTTTCAGTTCAGCTGGTTCCTTCTGCTGCTGTAACCTAGAGTCCTTTCCACCAACTGATGCTAAGCTATACGGGCCCCTCACCTAGTCAAGGCATTCAGTGGAGGCTGACGAAAAATAAGAGTTTTTTAAGAGTGTTTAAGAATGTTTAACTATTATCTCACACAATGCGGCAGTGTTGACATTTTGCCATTGCTTGGTGAGTGTGAACATTTCAAGATTGCCACTGTCTACATGTTGTTGCCAGAGTTGCACCTTTGAACGAAATTCATTTATTTTGTCTGTACTTCTAGGCAGTTTTTCATTTCGGCCTCGCATAATTGTGTGTTCATTTCGTTTAGATCAGGGGTCGGCAACCTTTACCACTCAAAGAGCCATTTTGGCAAGTTTCACAAATTAAAGAAAGTAATGGGAGCCACAAAAAAAAAATTTAAATTTAAAATGAAAAACACCGCATACAAAGCTTAAACGCTTTGTGCTATGTTAACTAGGGGTCTCCGACACACGCACCGGCACGCACTTTAATGTGGAAATTTGATGTTAGTGCAGCCCGCGAGTTTTGAATGAATGGCGCTTGATAGCGTCATACTTGCCAACCCTCTCATTTTTCCCGGGAGACTCCCGAATATCAGAGCGTGATGACACTGCATTTGGCGCCCTCTACAGTCTGCCCTAACAGTGTACCTGTTCGACCACACGTAGAATGCAATTTCAGCTTGCTCGCGTAAGTGACAGCAAGGCGTACTAACTCAGCAGCCACACATCTTACACTGACGGTAGCAATACCCAGAATCCCATGCAGCCCTAACTCTTCCGCTCAACCAACGCACGGAGAGGGGGGGGTTGATGTGTGGGGGGATTTAGTGGTAGCGGGGGTGTATAATGTAGACCGGAAGAGTTAGGGCTGCATGGGATTCTGGGTAATGGTTGTGTTGTGTTTATGTTGTGTTACGGTGGGATGTTCTCCAGAAATGTGTTTTTCATTCTTTTTTGGTGTGGGTTCACAGTGTGGCGCATATTTGTAACGTAACAATGTTAAAGTTGTTTGATACGGCTACCGTCAGTGTAAGCTGTGTGGCTGATGACTAAGTATGCTTTGCTGTCTCCTGTGTGTGCAAGTAATAACAACATGCAACATGTGGCTGGACTGGCACGCTGTATGTAAATGCTATAGAGGACAATTACTGCAGTGCAATTAGGGCACGCCCTTTATTTAGTAATTAGAGTGTAAATAGGATTATTTTTTCCCTGGGAGTAATCTATGAGGGACACTGAGATCCATAAATCTCCTGGGAAAATCGGGGGGGTCGGCATGTATGTAGCTGAGCCGCATCAGAGTGGTCAAGGAGCCGCATGCGGCTCCGGAGCCGCGGGTTGCCGACCCCTGGTTTAGATGGTTAAAAATCTCTGCCAGGAGTGCCAGTTTTGCACACCACTCATCACTTGCAAGAAGCTTTGTGTAATAGGATCTGTCATTTGTCAGAAACCTTTAAGTTCCTCTTGCAACTCATACACACGGGCCAAGACCTTGCTGCGCGACAACCACCGGACCTCCGTATGAAACAGCAAGGCCTAACGCTCCACTCCCATTTCCTCACACTAAGATGCAAATATGCGACTTTTTATGGGTTGTGACTTTACAAAGTTTACGATGCGCACATCATCCAACACAGGAACTAAGTCTGCTGATAAAGTATTGGTTAAGAGGGCCTCAAAATGTAAAAATCTGATTTGTTTCCCTTCACTCTGCTTACAAAGACGTTTGTGCGCAAGACCATGGCTGCAGCTCTATCAACGCAGACAGTTTTTTCATTAAAGTCCGCCTTATTCAAGATATTTCCTCTACTGTTGTTTTTTTTTGGCAATGCCTCTGATTGTGTCTCCATCCATAAATGCACTTTGGCCAAGCATTGAGCATGTCCACTAATATCAGTAGACTTATCAAGTTGCGATGAAAAATGTCTTACTGACACAGATTTTTTCCAAAACCACACTTTCGATGTCTGCAGAAATTGTGTTATCTGAGGGAGGGACTTTGGCTATTTCTTTATCTGCTTCAGGTCGGAACATCTCTTTGCTGGCGGGAAGTATTATTGTTTCTGCCACAGTGTTCAACTTTTTTGACCTAGCTACAAGTTCAGCAATGTGGTCGCTAGCTTTAAGGGCTCTCTCATTTACCTTTGGGTTTTTTCTGATGAAAGTTTCCTGTTTCGTCGTGTGTTCACGCATGCCAACAAAATAGTTTACATTCTTGTTTTGAAGCGAAAGGTGTTTTTTTTGGAGATGGCGTTTAAGCTTACTTGGGACCATAGGACTGTTGGATAGCTTTTCACCACACACCAAGCACAACAGAGTTGGTTTAATTGCATCCCTGGTGAAAGTACATCTAAATGAAAGATAGCTATTGCTGTATCATCCCGCGCCAGAGACAGTGCTTGAGCTATCCATATTTGCGTTCGTTTGACTTCCACTATACTTGGGCCATCATCTGGGTCAGAATTTTGTCCAGGGTCTAGTTCGGAATGAGCATCTTTCCTTTTCAAACACTTCTCCATCATATCACTGTATAGTCTCTCCAGCCAGGATTCCACTGTCACATTGACACCACTGACACGTCACTAATTATCTTCTCTGAAAGTACGCCTACAAAGTAATTAGCTACCTACTGCCACCTACTAATATGGAAGAGTATTACATTGTTTATCTGCCAATCTTTAGACAGCAAAGACACTCTACAACGGCACAATATTTGCGAATAATAATTAATTCCTTTTTATTTGTAAATTGTTTTAGACCAATTAGGTGAAATTGGATAAATTCCTACAACACACCAGACAATGTCTCAAGTTACACTCTTGTGCACAGTGGTTGAAAAAGACTGCCATAGTCATCGATGAGCAATGAAATCTTTACATAAAGCTTGTATTATTTCTCTTTCCATTATTTCCGACAGAAGCAGTTGATTTGAAAGTCAAGAGGCTGGCCAGCATCCTGGAATGAATAGTGTTTGAATTTAAAATGAATTGCGTTCAAACCAAGACAGTTCACTCTATTGTGCAGGGATGCAATTTTACTCTGTGACTCTGCACAATTAAAATCTATTCGTTCTTGCGAAACATATTTGACCTCAGTTATTTAGGGAAACTTTAACTAATAATGTTAGGTTTCTAGTCTGCGGGCCAAACTTTATCAGCTCTACTCAGTGCTGAGAAATGTTATAATAGTACTAATAGAAGAAGTACTATTCCTGAATTATAGTGACAGGTCAGAGTTAAGCTAAGGTTGCAGCACAACACTACATAATGGCAGAAGAGTCTGACACCAATCAATATACCCTGAGGGAATTCTAATAAAGAGACCAGCATTTTTAAGACTTTATAAATAAAACTAAAGTTGTTAAACAATTAAAATAATTAATTACGATTAATCACATTTTGTCCATAAATTGTGATTAATCACAAATATAAATTGTGTATATTTAATATTATTATTAAATATTATTTAAATGTACACCCAAAATGACACTTGACAATGTGTTTGATTATAAATGTTTGTTTATCAAAGATGATGCTTTTCTGAACAGTTCAACACAAAATGGACACAGTCTTTTACAGACACATGGCACACGGATGTACGACATTTTCCATCTGGGGTCTAATCTAGTCCTTCAATGCTCTCTCTGTGTATATATGTTTTAAATTATGATTTGAATTAAGCTTTTCTCACTTGTCACTTGTTTCCCTTTCAGTCTGGGTTTTGGCGTTGTTGCACACGCATCATATCTGTACGTGTGTTGGAGGATGTAGTGTTTTGCTTGAGTATGGGGACAGACAAGCAAGCCCAGATAACCCAACCCACAGTTTGAGTTATGTTACAAGTACTTTGAGAGTCAATCAAGTCCAAAGTTTAATTGTTAAAACAAACTGTAAACCAAGCCAAGTCCAAGTTACAGTGTTCACTCGTATGAACTTGAGATAGACCTGCTTGCACTTTCGTCATCCTTATTTTTCTTTTGGATAGAGACATTTCCACTCTCTGTTATCCCTGATCTCTTCTAGGTATTAAACATATTCATCAATAATTGAGAGCCTTGCAGTTGATCATTTATGCACAGCCTTTTATAGCACCATTAGGGACACACACACACTCAGACACACTCAAATATCCCACGTTTGATGCTGTTCCATGATCCATCTCGTTGACATACACGTCCAGGTCAGGTTAACTAATCAATCACCTTAATGGCATTTGGTTTGCTTGGTCCATTCATTGGGTTTCTTTGTCTTTACTCCTCTGGTCTCCGCTAACATGGAAGAGAGGGGGCAAAGAAGGCTAAAGGTTGAATGTCGCAGATGGTGTTCTCTGGTCAGCGGCTGTTTTGGCCAATCCTGAATGTCAAGCCAACACATTGAGGTCAAGTTGTGCTCTTTCATCCTCCTTGTCTTGTCTACAGTGACCCCAACCTTTCATTTTTGATATGCGGAAAGATCACAGGCAGCGAAAAGGATGAATTATTTTTGATTTTGGCGTGTGTCGGTGCTATAGGTAAATAAATGCCTTTCATGTGTCTCCCACGGTACAACTGTACAGACTTCAAAGACCTCGGAAATCACAGTGTTTCGATTGCACATGTAGCATGCACTGTAGAGCAGAATGTTCCGTGTTGTTGTTCCATGCAAGGTCTGCTGATGCTCTTAACACCTCACACTCATTTAATTGCATTGTCAATCAAGGCAAATCCAGTCGGTCCTTAGTTTAACACTCACAACAACACTCAACAGCCCTCAGGCTACCTTAACCACACATCATCATCATCATACAGTATAATAAGATTCTATCTGTCACAGATGCTCGGGTTGAATGCAAAAGACGGTGCGCCGGCAAGTGGATGAGTCAGAGTTAACATGAATTTAAATGTTGTGTTTTGGCGTGTTGCTGCTCTCCAAAGCTGAGATCTTCTTCAGCTTATCAATAGGCTATATTTCATATTGCATCCTGCCATTTATCTAAACAATGTCCTACTGGTATGCAGACACCACAAACACACAACTACTCCTACATGAGCAATTATTTTGTTTCGTGAGTCACCATTTTCCAACTCAATCCATCTTCTGAAAGCTAAAATGTCCTCACCTCTTTGCTGGTGGCTCTAAACAAACACACGCAGCATTCTATTATTGCTTTCATCTCATGTCTGCCTTCTTTTCTTCATCTTCTTTCTGCTCGTCTTCTCATCAGTCCACCAAGTCAGCAGGCTGACAGACAAGCGAGGCTCTGATGGACGCTCTCAGACTGTCAGCAAATATTTATTCAGCAGCATTGACCCGTAAACACAGTCAAACACCAAGACTAAGTCCTCCATATACTGAGTTTGAGCCAACTTTCTTTCCACGTATTTATAAATGTGCCTTAAGGAGATGTAACAATTGGGGCATTATAAATCAATCAATCAAAGTTTATTTATATAGCCCTTAATCACAAATGTCTCAAAGGGCTTTTATTAATGTAAAGGTAAAAAAACGTTAATGTTATCAGACTTTAGGCTATATGTCGTACGTCAATCTTGTCTGTCTTCTTTGGAGTTAGTGCTGTTTGATATTTTTCAATCAATGTTTAATTCCCTTGTGAAACAGGACCTGGTACTTCTTTGAGGCACCTTTAATTGTGAATTAATACTACCTAGATAAGTTTGATTATGTGTACTATTTTGTGCCGCAGTGTAAACAGACACAGCAGGCTTTTGGTTTGGCACGTTGGTGTCCTGTGGGAGTTGCTTTATGAGCGAAGATGAAAATATGATTTAGAAGAAAGATGTCCTGCACCCTGTTTCTTCCTCTACTCTGTATCCCCTATTCCCTTTCTAGCCTTTTCCCGGTAACCTGACTCTCGCCAGATCCTTGTAGTTCGCTGAAGCTCCACACAAAGATCTGTGCTCGAGGGCAATGCAAACTCCTTCAAGATAGCAAAAAATAATGAACCAATCAGGATCGCCGGGCGGGATTTCATAGATGTGACGTAGCGCCGAAGCGACTCTTTGATTCAAACAACAATGGCGGCACGCAGCGAGGAGTCGTGTGCTGACATTGATTCTGCTATTGCAACTGTTTTGTCAATTCTATCGAATATTAATTCAAAAGTTTAGGAGCTGGGGGAGCAGTAGGTGTCGGGGGATGGGGACACAATTTTCATGGCACCCTGTCCTGTTTATGTGCGACAGACTGGAGATGACTGTTCAGAACTCTGTTCAGAACTCTGTTCCTCTTTAGTTTTTTGCCATCTTTTAAAAGTGGACAGAGTGTCTCCGAGTTTCCCTATCAGGCGAAAGCACTGTAAGCATATTCAACACGGTCTCTCCCGAACGTTCAACAAGTTCTGTTAAAAATGTGTCTATGCTTTTGTGAAATATTGTTTTGCTGTTCCCAATGAAGCCTTTTATTCGCATAATTCTTTGCACAAATGACATTGATCGTTTACTGACATTGCTGCGTTGTTTCAGTAAAAGTTTTCTAACTTTTCGCTCTGTCGTTATCCAATATGTCGGCTGTTCTGTTTTGGATTTCCCAGCATCGCTCTCATCAGCGTCACAGGTTGATTTCGATGTGAGTGGTTGAAGTAGCACGTCATTCAAAATAACGGACAAGTGGTTTATCCAATCCCATACAATGATTTTTTTTTACAAGGCCCCGCCTTTTGAAATACATCCCAATTGAGAAGTCCCAGATCTTTGTGTGGAGCTCAGCGAACTACAAGGATCTGGCGAGAGTCTGGTTATTTCCCTGGCACCTCAGGGGTGGTTTGGAGAAACAAGTTGAAGATCAGAATGGAGACTTGCTGAGTGCCAGTGTGTGAATTGTACAACTGTTGGAATTTAAAGAGCCCCTCTATTGCTGACAATTATGATATAATTTTGGACATAAAAATTATGTCTACAGGTAAAAGTCCCCCAAAATAGATACAGTAGTGACTTTAGGCCTGTTTTTAACAAGTGTCAGCACATTTTGGAACACCAATTTTTAGCTCCAAAATGTGGACGGACCTTCATCAGCCTGTTGACGTCACCTACAGAAAAATGGAAGTAATTTAATTGTGCGTAGTATGTGTTTTGGTAGCATTTTCATCCTTAATCATCTTATTTTCGCACATATTTTGAAAAAAATAGCAAAATACACTCAAAGGTAAAAAAAAACTCGAGTTCGAACCTGTGGAAAAAAATGTGTTGTGCACGTTTTGGACACTTTTTTTTGCCACAGACTTTGCAATTTCACAACCAGTCGCATGCGTAATTTTCCGCCTTTTTGGATGCAGTGGTTTCACAGAAACTTTGCGACAACTCTTTGGTTTGAAGCACAGCTCACACTCACCAGTGGCTACAATATGGAGCTTAATAGTATGTTATAAACTGTTATAAATATGAAAGCGTAGGTCCGACACACAGGTTTCGCCGCAGACACACCGGCGCTTAAAACGCAGAGAGAAGGTAAGCTGCTAGCCACTATTCTATTTTGCATCGCCTTCTACTGATGTTTTATTGCTGGAATTGTACCTTGAATTGAGTTGAATTGTGCTTGAAAAATAAGCTGAAAGATTATAGATAGGTACTTTGTTTGTCTTGAAGAGAAATTCACTTTTCCAGCAGCTTTCTAAGGGGCATTCAAGGTTAAAAAATGACAGATAAAATAAACACAGGCAATGGTATATTTATGTTATTATATTTATATATACAGTATAGTTTGCTCATAATGTTAATATATGTTTTAAGTAATAATGAAACAGGGTGACAAAAACATGCAATGAAGGGATAAAAATATTGTCTTTATCCACACTGTCTGTGCGGAAAACTAGATGATGCCACACCAAAAGAAGGCGGCATATTGAGTCTGGCAATGGAAAAGGGGCGTTCCAAGCACAATTAGTTATACACCGATGAGTGAAATTCCGGTCATCTGAACGCTGTCCTTTAAGCATGCTGGAAGTGAGATAATGTGGTGGGATGGGATGTGCATTAGCTGCATCTAGTAGATTCACCAACATAAAAATGGACAAAGAGGACAAAAAGCCAAGTTTGGTCCCACGTGGCTTCCAAGTAGTGTTCAAACGACAGTGCCGAGCATTTTGTGAGTGTTAGTTTTTGGAAATTTATAGAAATGGGATGAAGGCAGAGAACAGACAGTGCTGGCCATATAGAGTCAATCTGTTCCTGGCTCTATTGTCAGTATTAAAATAAAAGCCTCATTGATAGGTTGGCTGTCGATGGCCCTTACTTGCACTTCCTGTCAGGAATTATGCAGTTAATCCACGAGCCGGAGTTCCATCAAGCGCCTTCTGTTCTATTCTGCTACCCCATGCATATGCATGTACATACAATCATAGCACCCGTGTACAACAGCCCAGTGAGAAGCCCAAGGACCCCTATTTACCACCTACTCAGTGGATTAGTGGTTAGAGTTTTCGCCCTGAGATCGGTAGGTTGTGAGTTCAAACCCTGGCCGAGTCATACCAAAGACTATAAAAATGGGACCCATTACCTCCCTGCTTGGCACTCAGTATCAAGGGTTGGAATTGGGGGTTAAATCACCAAAATGATTCCCGAGCGAGGCCACCGCTGCTGCTCACTGCTCCCCTCACCTCCCAGGGGGTGAACAAGGGGATGGGTCTAATGCAGAGGACAAATTTCACCACAACTAGTGTGTGTGTGACTATCATTGGTACTTTTTAGCTATTTGTTTTCCAGTCTTTATTCCCTCTTTTAAGTGAAATTAGCAGTGAAATGGTGACAAACACATTCAAAACTCAACACATTTTTAAAAGAAACTTTTAGGACAACATTTGTTAAATGGATCATCAGTAAATGAGGCGCTGCCTGTTAAATGAAGAATCGAATAATGTGCAGTTAACGATAAACAGAACCTCATCATCAGCCTGGTCTAATGATAGTCTAATTGAATTTTTTTCCATGGGAAAGAATCATAACGACGGTGTGTGCCACAGGCTACGATGCACTTGTGCATCTTCAATAAAAATAGCAGGCCATTTGGAACTGTCATTTTCTCAAACTGTATGGATGTTGTCTCCAAGCGCTTGTTTTAAGAGGCCTTTCACTGCATCCATCCTGAGGTGGAGCTTTTTCTATTTTACGCTCCAGTTAAGAACTAATTAAATTGTTATAGTCTCTTAAAAGTCTGTCCTGGACTCGGATCACATTTCCTCCAATGAGTAAGGAGTGCGTTTGATAAAATGAATTTCCCAGTCACCGTGGCTTTATTGTGACCATACCGGGCTTTGGAGAAGGCCACCAATTGCGCCTCCAGAGTGACACCAACCGAGCCTGACTCTGTCTCAGGGCGAGACTTGCCAGATGGGGGTTGTGGAGTAGTTAGCTAGATGGAAGGCGGAGGCCTTCAGGCAAAGAGCAGCCCTGTGACATTGAGGGGCACAAGTGGCCGCAGAGCTGACAAGATGAGAAGTGATATGCCCTCGCCATTTCTGTCAGTCACGCCACCTCATTAGAGACCGAGAAGAAAGAAGGGAAGCTATTTAGAGGGTGAAGGAGAGAGAGGATTCGAGCCGTGTTATTCATCTTAGTGAGAAAGTTGTTTTTTTTTGTTCTATTCACTGCAAGGATCTACAGTACATCTGTCAAATAAACTAGTTTCACAAATTGTTTAAATTAGCGTTAAGCGTGTTTGGTCCACTCTGCTGCAGAGGCTTAGACTCTGCTGTGCACAGGCTAGCGATGGAGCGAAAGTATGGAAGGGTGGAGGAGATAACATGAAGGCATGAAATATTAACCTCCGGCTAAACACCCAGGCTTAGCCGTGTGTGAAAAGCCACCCTATAGACAATGTTAATACGTTCTTACACAGGGGAGATGATTGGGCCTTGTTACAGCACCAGATGGGGAGAAACTCTCTTATGTATTCAGACCACCTATAATAGGATCTAATAAAAGAAAATCCCAACAGTCGTTGAAATAACACAGACAAAACAATGGAGAGTGAAGTAACGTGTGCTCGTACACAGTCGCACACACAGAGCGTTTGCCTCTGAAGCTAAACAGTTAGTTGATTGATGGTTTAAGCTGTGAAGAAATGCTCTCCTTTATGTCTCTAAAGGTTTGTAATTGCTGCAGTGAAAGGATGCTCACTCGCCTGGAATATTGATCCTAATGGGATTACTATCCTCCACCAGAGAAAGGGTGATGGAGGGAAACGGGTGGAGGGAGGGTTGGGTAGAGAGAGGTGAGCAGGATAGACAAAGCTAGGAATCTAGTTTGTCCTTGCCTTTTTTTATTGATTTTTTTTTTTTTTCTTTACTCGGCACTCATTCGCTAACTACCTCCGTGCGGAAAGGTAAGTGTCACTCTCACAGCAAACCCAAGGAGTCGAAAAGAGGAGAGGTAGGAATGTTCTCTAGAGAGGAACCATGGAGGGATGAGGCAGCCCACCTCCATTATGGTAGCTCCAGGGTAGTTGTTGTTGTCAAAAACTGTGCGGCTATAGTGGTGCTGCTTTGTCTATTCCAGAAGCTACAAACAAAACTGGGTTCAAGCAGAATGTGCATTCAAAATTTCAAAGGTGAAAAAGAGTTTTGGAAAGCGAGGGAGAGGATGTGACATACACTATATTGCCAAAAGTATTTGGCCACTTGCCTTGACTCACATTTGAACTTGAAGTGCCACCCCATTCCTAACGCATAGGGTCCACCTTTTGCAGCTAATACAGCTTCAACTCTTCTGGGAAGGCTGTCCACAAGGTTGCGGAGTGTGTTTATAGGAATTTTCGACCATTCTTCCAAAAGCGCATTGGTGAGGTCACACACTGATGTTGGTCGAGAAGGCCTGGCTCTCACTCTCCGTTCTAATTCATCCCAAAGGTGTTCTATCGGGTTCAGGTCAGGACTCTGTGCAGGCCAGTCAAGTTCATCCACACCAGACTCTGTCATCCACGTCTTTATGGACCTTGCTTTGTGCACTGGTGCACAGTCATGTTGGAAGAGGAAGGGGCCCGCTCCAAACTGTTCCCACAAGGTTGGGAGCATGACATTGTCCAAAAGGTTTTGGTATCCTGGAGCATTCAAAGTTCCTTTCACTGGAACTAAGGGGCCAAGCCCAACTCCTGAAAAACAACCCCACACCAAAATTCCTCTTCCACCAAATTTCACACTCGGTACAATGCAGTCCGAAATGTAGCGTTCTCCTGGCAACCTTCAAACCCAGACTCGTCCATCAGATTGCCAGATGGAAAAGCGTGATTCATCACTCCAGAGAAGGCGTCTCCACTGCTCTAGAATCCAGTGGCGATGTGCTTTACACCACTGCATCCCACGCTTTGCATTGGACTTGGTGATGTGTGGCTTAGATGCAGATGCTCGGCCATGGAAACCCATTCCATGAAGCTCTCTGCGTACTGTACGTGGGCTAATTGGAAGGTCACATGAAGTTTGGAGCTCTGTAACAATTGACTGTGCAGAAAGTCGGCGACCTCTTTCCACTATGCGCTTCAGCATCCGCTGACCCCTCTCTGTCAGTTTACGTGGCCTACCACTTTGTGACTGGGTTGCTGTTGTTCCCAAACTCTTCCATTGTTATATAATAAAACCGACAGTTGACTTTGGAATATTTAGGAGCGAGGACATTTCAAGACTGGATTTGTTGCACAGGTGGCATCCTATGACAGTTCCATGCTGGAAATCACTGAGCTCCTGAGAGCGGCCCATTCTTTTACAAATGTTTGTAGAAACAGTCTCCATGCCTAAGTGCTTGATTTCATACACATGTGGCCGGGCCAAGTGATTAAGACACCTGATTCTGATCGTTTGGATGGGTTGGCCAAAAACTTTTGGCAATACAGTGTATCTGCAGCTGTGTGGTAACTGAGATGCATAGAGAGAGAGAAGTTGAAACAGAGAACAACCATAATAGCTTCTGGTGACCATAGTATAATTGTGGAGAAAGTACAGCTCACTGCCTCTCATTATCCGCATCACTGTGTTCGGATTTCACCCCGCCCTAATCATCTCTCCGAATTAATCAGTGTGGAGCCATCAGCAAGTCCGTCCATCCGCCTGCCTGTTTGACTGCACTAACTCCATATGGGAGGCATGGCCATCAGTGTGTGGCCAGACTGTCCTCTGCAGCTATTGATACGTTACAACGAGCCCGAGTCACACAGCGGGCATATGTGACGGCCCATATGTGTTTTTATGTGTGTCAGTCTGTTTCGTCCTGATAATTCCGGCAATTTGGACGTGTTGTGACTCACTCTGTGATCCATTATTAGTTGGAGCACTCGCAAAAGTCACTTTATGAATAATTAGCAGGGAGCCTTTATGTCAGCTCCGTACCCCTGTGGGAGTGTGTCTTTGTGTCTTTTCATAGAGGAATGTGTGCACGGATGAGTCATTGTTTGGAAGTCTTTGAAATGTATGCCCCCCCCACCCCCCCCCCCACCCCATCCCCCAGTGGGCGGTCCAAAGGAGGAATAACTTTGTATCAAATTTGAAGGCAAAGTATGAGGCAATAAATGTGAGAATAAACATAGAGCAAGTCAGTGTGAGTGTTGGGGACAAGAAACAGATCACAAGAAAAAAAAGACAGTGCCAACTGTAAACGGTTGGAAATGGAGAATATGCATTGTATTTTTTTTTGCACAGCATGTGTCCATAATTGTGTCTGCGTGTGAATGTACACACAGTTGGATATCTGCGGCTCCCAGAACTACAGGACATTTTGGAGGACAACACAAAGACAAATAAAGAGAGGAAGGTCAGCTTGAGGTTTACCCTCCAGCTCCGTGCTTGCATTTCTTTTGGCGAGTCGACTTTTTGGAAAAGAATGGCCCCCTTCTGCGCTAAGAAGTCTGTTCACCATAATATGCAGAAATCAGCATTGACCTATAACGTGAGGTCGGATTTATTATCATAGTGCTGCTTAGAAAAAAATACTGCCTATAATGAATGTCAACAGTTGCATCCCTAACCTGTGGAAAAGCCCAGGATTTTTATTTTATTTTATTATTTTTTTTACCTTTAACTAATAGCCACTGGATGTATTTGCTTGCATTATCTAATGCTGCATGAGTTACACACCAGGTCTGAGTCTGTGCATAACAAGGAACATGAAGTCCGTTTTTGGCCTCATGCATCACATGGTCTATTTAGGGCCTGATCTACTAAGATCCAAATAATAAGCGCTAAATAGTGAGCGCAAAGTAAAATAAAATTTGAGTGTTATTCGTGGGCGTGTTGCAGGTGATCTACAAAGACTGCGTGTAATTGATAACAAGTGCAATAGTGGTGCAGGCTACTCTAATTAGATGAGGTTTTTGTGTGTACAATAGCTACCACCATAGAGACACACCACATTAAATCCATCATGTGCTCCAAAGGTCCAACCTGTGCTCTTTAAATGTGTTGCGTAATATGCAATGCACAAACAGAAACCACATTTTCTGGGCGATATAGAGGTGTGGTCTATCCACTTTTTTAGAACGCCAAAGAGGCATTGTGTGTCTGGAATGATACAGATGCAAGAAAATGGGTTCACATAGAATATATTTTAATAATACATATTAAAGCAGACAATTTAATTGGTTTTAGTCATCCAGAAGCTATAAAATTATAAAATGATATTGCTGAATAGACAATACGTCTAATATTTTCTATTTCTGACTGTCCAAATATGTGTCAAACAACATATTTATTATTCTTTTTTCATTTGTGCCTGTTTGCCTTTTTAGACATACTAAAGATAGACACAAAACAGTGGCCACGGGACAGTTTCAGTATTGATAAATCCCACAATATAAATATAAATGATTATATTTGCATCTCTTTCTCCCTATATTGTGAGGCGTTCTGATAATTATCATATATTCTGCATATTGATGAAGAAAGACACTTTGAAATGATTGCATGGTCTATTTTTCTCATTTAGGAGACACACTCCGTGTGCATGAACTTAGTAGTTCAACTTTGCGTACACTATCCCGTTTGCACAAATTAAAACATGCAAACCTGTCATAGATCAGGCCCTTAGTGTACATGTAATCATCAGTCTGAGAAGAAGAAAAAAAGACTGTGCCGCTGATTTATTTCATGTCATGACAGGGACTTTTAAATAGGTAAAAATATAACTTTGATATAAGTTTATTTTCATTTGAAATTTAGCTCCATAAACATTTGCACCTGACAGTGTGCAAGAATACCCGATGATGATGATGATGATGATGTGGCCAGTTTGTGTATATTTATGGATGTCGGCAGATTTCTAAAGCAAACTCCCCACCATTGGTTGCAGTACTTGTATGTGGGTTAATCCTCAGCCCGTATGTCAGTCTGATGGCCAGATGATGATCATCCTTGACATGGGCATGCCATAGGGATCCCCAGGGGCCCCTTGAGGGCCACCCACACTCATTCTGTGTGACATCACTGACAGGCTCTGACCCTGGCGGCATGACATGCCGATCAACAAGAAGTATCTAATTTGACTGAAAAGAGGGAAAAAAAGAATGATAACACAAACAAGCAAAAATAATTGTTACTTTCCTCATATTAACATGAGTCTGTTTCAAAGTGTTGTCTTTCATTTATTTGGGCTCATTCAAGTCAAAATACTTTTACATCTTACTAGTGTGGTCCCGATACCAATATTTTGGTACCGGTACCAAAATTATTTTGATACTTTTCTAAATAAAGCGGACCACAAAAAATGTTTCGCTATTGGCTTTATTTTAACAAAAAATCTTAGGGTACATCAAACATATGTTTGTTATTGCAATTAAGTCCTTAAATAAAATAGTGAGCATACTAGACAACTTGTCTTTTAGCAGAGAGTAAACAAACAAAGACTCCTAACTAGTATGCAGTAACACGTGTCATTTATCATTCTATTATTTTGTCAACATTATTAAGGACAAGTGGTAGAAAATTAATTACTCATCTACTTTTTCATTTACTGTTAATATCTGCCTACTTTCTCCTTTAACATGTTTTATCTACACTTGTGTTGAAATGTAATAATCACTTATTCTTCTGTTGTTTGATACTTTACATTAGTTTTGGATAATACCACAAATGTGGGTATCAATCCGATACCAAGTAATTACAGGATCATACATTGGTCATATTCAAAGTCCTCATGTGTCCAGGGACATATTTCTTGAGTGTATAAACATAACATCATTTTTTTTAAACGAAAGAAGATGTCGTGATGCCAAAAAATATCGAAGTAATCATGGTAGTATCGACTAGATGCGGGCCTGTACTTGATATCATTACAGTGGATGTCATGTGTAGATCCACCAACTTCACCTTTATTGTTAGTTTTAATCCAAAATGCGTCTGTTCTTCTTTTCTGTCTACACACTGTGTCTGCTTGTAAGTACTCTGTGATTGTGCTCTGCGGAACATGCTCGTAAACCAGCAATGACTCGACGTGACTTTGACGCAGGCGCGGGGGGTTGCGGGACCGGTACGTTTCAGAGGCGGTATAGTACCCAAAATGATTAATTAGTATCGCGGTACTATACTAATACCGGTATACCGTACAACCCCACATCTTACATTGTCCTTCAATTCTTTAAATATAGTGAGAAACAAAATTAGGAATCTCTGACTGAGACATATTGGAAACCATCTCGTCCATCTCTCATTTTTGTCTGCAGTTGAAATCGGGAAAAGTGACAACTGTTAGACAACTTTGAGATCTCTCTCAGTGCTCACTGTGAGACTTATTTCTCAGGAGACATATTTGAGAAGAATGAGAAAACTACTTTGGTCTCGATTAGTGCTCTTTAATGTGTAGGAAATATACATGAGATCTCATCTTCAATATTGCTTTGCAATGGGCCATTACTACATCCTCTCACCTTAAAGATGAGCACTTAATATTTACACCTTTTAGTTGAAATGTCAAATCCTCCACATCTGCAATTTTATAATTGCAAATCCTCTATCAGGAGCTGGAAGTGTTCAGCAAAGTTTTCCCATTATCCCCTGTCTGGATGTCTTTGAGGAGTTGGAATGGGGTTTTGGGTTTGGGAGGGGGTGACCACAGATGTCGATGATGTGTGAGACAGTATATTATTACTCCCCATATTCATAGTGCTTGAGGAAGAGTCTGTAACGTTCGGGGATCACGGCTGGAGGGCTCCACAAGTTGATTCCAAATGTGTTAATGTGCATTGTGTAACGTAACCCAGACAAAGGATGTACTTCACGTCTAAAAGCGGCACAATAATGGGATTCTAAACTTTCCCTCTCTGAACGGTATTGTACATTAAAAATGCAAATTAAAACTCCCCCACCCTCATCACACCAAGACCACCATCCCCTCATCACCATGTCCAAAACTATTTTCTGCATGGCTCCCTTGCAGTAGTGCAAAGAAGACCATGTTTGTGTGTGCACGTGTGTGTGTGTGTGTGTGTGTGTGTGTGTGTGTGTGTGTGTGTGTGTGTGTGTGTGTGTGTGTGTGTGTGTGTGTGTGTGTGTGTGTGTGTGTGTGTGTGTGTGTGTGTGTGTGTGTGTGTGTGTGTGTGTGTGTGTCCTCCCACGTCTGGACCTTAACTGATTGTGATTACATTTCCATCGGATTTTCTCCCAGCTAGAACGAGAGCAGGACCTAGACGGTAAAATGGGATCAGTGGGGGAAAGTCATCTACCCTTCCCAGACACATTCCCTTCTAGCACGTGGTCTCACACACCCTGACACACACACACACACACACACACACACACCAACACACGTATACTGTAAATGGTATCATCCATTACTTGGGGTATTAGCATTACTAATGAGGTGTGAGAGATGGACAGAAATGGCATGGCACGTCCGAACCGAAAAGTAGGTGGAGAAGAGCAAAAGGAGAAAAACTAACGTAGCAAAGTGAGAGCCGCGGATAGAACAGATGTTTGCAAAAAGAGAGACACAGTATTTGAAATGGAAGAAAGAAAAAAAAGATCCATAGCCTGTGCTCTTTTAAAATTTCTTCAAGAATCTTGAGGTAAACGTCAAGTTATTTTTCTCTCGTTTTTCATCGCCATATCTGCACTTCTTTGTCCTTTTTTCCACAGGTTCTGATTTAGTCTTTCTCCCCTTAAGAAGCTCATGGTTTTTGGTATTGATTTTGGCTTGAGTCTTTTAAAAAAAAAGTTTTACAAACTCCAACCAAAATCCTTCTATTTTAAAGTCAGAATCATTAAAATGCTCAGTCCATCCCATTTTGTGTGAGTCAATTTGACTGGAGCGGTCCATGCTTTCCTCATATTCCCATTATTTGGAATTGTATGCAGACTGACCCCTTATAATTGTATTGGTACAACGTGCAACAATGCATCCGGCAGACATATTTGATTAATCGTTCAAATTCTGCGTGAAAATATCATAATTTGGAACGAAGAAGAAGCTGCTACCAAAACACATACTACTCAATATAAAATTATCTCCAGTCTTCTATAGGTGACGTCAGCAGGCTAATACCGGCCTTGCCCACATATTGGAGCTAAAAGTGAGTGTTCCGAAGCGTCCTGAAACATGATAGAAAACAAACCCAAAATCACTATTGTGTATATTTTGGCGGGACATTTTACATGTAGACATCATTGTAAGGTCCAGAACTATGAAATGAGTGCCAATGTTTTCAGCGTCAGAGCGGCTAGGCTGACCCTGGATGACATTTCACCTTTTCACAACAAGCGTGGCCAGAAAAGAGTTGTTTTGCCACCAAGAAGGCGGACGACCTATTGGTATGCACATTGGTCCCTTACCAGTCATCCTGGGCCAAAACGGCAACAACAACCCTATTGTGACCACCCTGGCTCACCAGAGACATAAATAGAGGAACTCCACCACTCAACATTTGGAATTTCAAAATCATTTTGAATGAAATGTAAAACTTATTTCACAAACAAGAAAAGCTCAGTGGCCTCAATTCATCCATTACTGATATACCAGGTAATCCATGGAGACTTTGCAGTTATTTAACAGGATACATTTTGTTGGCAATGTTTGTTTACTCAGTACTGCTCATGTTAATTGGACTTAGCACAAGCCCAACGTTCAGTTTAGATTATTTTGAACATGCTTACGATACAATGTAATGCATCACATATTTCCAGTTGTTTTGACTATTTAAAGCCATCATATGCCTCTCTTGTGCTCAGCAAAACCAACAAACTGCAGACTGTAACTATACAATGGTGACTGCGTGGGTCTTCCCATTCACACACATGCATAATTCTTTATGAACATAATCAAGTCCATTCATAAACACACACACTATAAGTGTCTATCCAACTAAATGTAAATATAGTGTCTTTATTTTACTCGCAGAAATAGTACAAAAACATCTCGTCGATTCACACACACACGCACACACACTATTCTTGTATTTGTTACCTTCTTGAGACCGCCGAATAATGCCGGCCTCCTTAGGACCACCCTTTCTAGATATATATAGATTTGTATTTACAACATTAATACTATATACATACTATGCAAGTGTAAAAAAGTTTGTTGTGAAAAATGAGTTGGAATTTCACAAGAAAAAGGTCACAATTTCACAAGAAAAACTTACAATTTTGGCAGTATTAAAATAACAGTAGTAATTTTACTCAACGCAAGTCAAAATTGTACAAGAAAAACCGTACATTTGTGCAATATTATGAAACAAGTTGGAATTTTACTCAATAACAGTGGCAATTTTACAAGAAAAGCTTAAAATGTTGGCAATTTTATGAAAAGAGTCGTCATTTTACTCGACAAAAGTCACAATTTTATAAGAAAACTTTACAATGTTGGCAATATTATAATAATAATCAGAATTGTACTAAAAAATGTTTTACTATTTTACAAGAACAACAACAAAAATGGCAATATTGTGATAAAAGTCAGAATTTTATATGACAAACGTCACCATTTTGCATTAAAAAATTATATTTTTACTTTAAAAAAGTAATAATTTGACTCTACAAATAAATAAAAGCTGCAAAGCTGTTCAGGTAAACCTCAACCATATATGGAGATATCCACTGACGTAACTAAGGCAAAACACGTCACTAAAATCTCAGGTTTCAAACGACTCGTTTGGGGCAAGTTTGAAAGAAGGCAATGTTGTTTTATAAATATCTCCGCCATGCCTGCATGGTTTGAATTCAACATTTCAGGACTAATGAGGATCCAAAAACAGGTACCATTAGGTAAGAAAAGTTGGCATTATAGGTCCCCTTTAATTGTTCAAATGTAACTCTTTTCTAACATTGTAATTTAAAGGGGTCCTATTTTGCAAAACCATTTTATTCTTACCTATTAGTACCTGTTGTTGTGTATTTGGAATTTGCATAAGTGTTGAAAACTTGAAATCCAATACTGGAGGCATTGCAGAGATATTTATAAAACAATCTTGCCTTCTTTTTTACTTCCACCAAACGAGTCGTTTGGAACGTGCACGATGGGTGATTTCACAAATCGGCAAAACGGCCAGCGGATTATCCATATATCAGAGTGCCTTGCGCACGTCCTCCATTGTAGTCCACGCTGTCGTCAATAAGCTCCTTCTTTTACGCTATCCTCTTGCTGTGGGGCAGACTGGCTTGTACATGCACATGCATCCTTCACTGTTGCTATTTGTAGTACAAAGTAGCATATAGTTCTAAATAGGGTTGTACGGTATACCGGTATTAGTATACTACCGCTATACTAATGAATCATATTCGGTACTATACCGCCTCTGAAAAGTACCGGTCCACCACCCCCTAACCGACTTGGTATCGGATTGTTACCCAAATTTGTGGTATCATCCAAAACTAATGTAAAGTATCAAACAACAGAAGAATAAGTAATTATTACATTTGAAGAGAAGTGTAGATACAACATGTTAAAAGAGAAAGTAAACAGATATTAACAGTAAATGAACAAGTAGATTAATAATTAATTTTCTACCATTTGTCCTTAATAATGTTGACAAAATAATAGCATGGAAAATGACACAATATGTTACTGCATATGTCAGCAGAGTAGTTAGGAGCCTTTGTTTGCTTCCTTACTAATAAAAGACAAGTTGTCTTGTATGTTCACTATTTTATTTAAGGACAAACTTGCAATAAGAAACATATGTTTATTGTACCGTAAGATTTTTTGTTAAAATAAAGCCAATAATGCAATTTTTTGTGGTCCCCTTCCTTTACAAAAGTACCAAAAAGTACCAAAAAGTATCAAAATCATTTTAGAACCGGTACCAAAATATTGGTATCGGGACAACACTAGTTCTAACTTATATCTGTCAGTAGACTCCATATGGAAACGCTAAAAACTACAACAAAGTGGGCAGGGAGAAAATGCAGTCGAAGTGGACGTATGTAAATAAGACCGCCCACAAAACGTTGCATCCTGAAGAAATAGTTAAAAAGCTGCTCCAAAATCATCATTACATGTTATGTAGACCACAAGTTCAGTTCCAGTTTATTTTGAACATGCATACGATACAATGTAATACATCACACATTTCCAGTTGTTTTTATTTCAGCACGTCCGAAAAGGAGTAGGAAGAAGCAGAGCTTATTTAATCCTACCCCTTTTCATACCATAGCAATTTTATCCAGTTTCCTTGTTCAGGAAGTCTTTTAAAAGTAGAAAAAAAACATGGTATGACCCCTTTAAGAAATGCACATGTCTACACGTTTAAAACCCTTTGTTCCTTCAAAGGGTTTTAAACGTGTAGACGTGCATTTCTTAAAAGGGTCATACCATGTTTTTTGAATTTTTATTTTTATTTTTTATTTGCTTCAAGTTATTACAGTATGTCTCTATATACATATTTTTTTAATTAATTTTGGCCAAAGGTGGCGCATTTCAATTTCTTACACACACTTGGTATTACATATGTTGGCCAGAGGGGGAGCACTTCAATTTTTTGCACACACTTGTTATTTCATATGTTGACCAGACACACAGTCAATTTGAAAAATCCCTCAATATTGGGAAGACCCTAATTTTGATGAATTTCACCACCAGGGGTGCAAATGAGACATTCTCTATTAGATGCATAGGTTTTCCGTATTGGGACCATGATTTCGGTCCTAACTTGTACACCGGTCCTCATATGGACGGTACTTTTCCATGTTGATGTCTCAAGAAGGGTAGAAATTCAAGAACACACACACACACACTAAATGTTTGTTTTTGGGATATAATCATTTTTAAAGCAGTGTCCTCTGCACACCTGTTATGATGATTTAACACGGACAAGCTTATTCTTTACCGCTACAAACACAATAGTTATACAAGCTATAACACACGGATAAAAGAAGCCTACAGTCTTGGCACGCATGGTTGTGTTCATATGTTTCACCACAGCTAACGACTAAGCTCTCGTCAAACCTTTTTGTTCATGCCTCTAACCACCATTAGTCCTTTATTGGGGAGGGGGCCTGCTGCACAAAACTTAGAGAATTGCTCCTAATTCATCTCCTCTTTCCATCCATCTACGTTCCCATCTCATTCTTTATTCAGCTGTTCCCCTCTTCTCCATCTGGCGCCTCTCTAACTTTTTTTGTTCTCACTTGTGTCATCGCTCACTTCTTTTCATTTCCCCCCTCTTCCTCATCTTCCTGCCCTCTTTGTGACTGTCATAGATGCACACGGTGCACTCATTTGTGCTATAGTCCATAGCTAGAAGCCCTCTCGCTGAGACAGATGCCTGCCTATGAAAGATATTTGTTTCCTTTACTGTCACACGGCAATAATCAGCCACTCTAACCTAATCAACACATTGCCCTTGCAGTAAATACAGCTGAGCAAGTGGATCAGTGCACATTTTTATGGGCATGTGAGCTTGCCTTGGTAGATGTGGAACCTGGGGGGCCATATGTCTTTTGTCTTTGTGTGTATCTGCAGCAGGGTTGCGCGATCTAAATGATTTACAATAGAAACTATGTCAAATTGGCCTACGATAGAGATTTCAATTCCATAATGCATGTTGATGACACTCAGCTGGGATGGGCTTCAGCACCCTCCGCGATCCCAAAAGGGACAAACGGTAGAACATGGATGGATGTTGATGACACTGAGAGCGACAAGCTGCAACAAGCTACAACGGGCAAGCCACCGATGCAATAGCAAATACCCTATTTTTCGGAGTATAAGTTGCTCCGGAGTATAAGTCGCACAGGCCGAAAATGCAAAATAAAGAAGGAAAAAAAACCTATATATGTCTCACTGGAGTATAAGTCGCATTTTTTGGGGAAATGTATTTGATAAAACCCAACACCAAGAATAGACATTTCAAAGGCAATTTAAAATAAATAAAGAATAGTGAACAACAGGCTGAATAAGTGTACGTTATATGACGCATAAATAACCAACTGAGAACGTGCCTGGTATGTTAACGTAACATATTATGGTAAGAGTCATTCAAATAACTATAACATATAGAACATGCTATACGTTTACCAAACAATCTGTCACTCCTAAACGTTAAATCCCATGAAATCTTATACGTCTAGTCCCTTACGTGAATGAGCTAAATAATATGATTTAATATTTTACGGTAATGTGTTAATAATTTCACACATAAGTCGATCCAGAGTTTAAGTCGCACCCTCGGCCAAACTATGAAAAAAACCTGTAATTTATAGTCAGAAAAATACGGTACCTAAATGGCGGCAAAAGAACCCGACATTCTTTTCAAGTAGCATTATCAATGGAGGAATAGCTAAATATGGGACACACTGACCAAGAGAGCATTAGGAGTCAAGAAACCATGCTAACCGCTAAGCAAGCATGAATGTTAAGCAGAATGAGAAAAATGCGTTGCACACTTTAACAGAAGCGTAGCGCCATGGAACCCCGTCGCAGGGTAACCAGCTACGGTATAAACAGGAAATTAGCAAGTAGATTAATTAAGATTATATATCTAGAGAGCGTAACACAACAACACACTGAGCACGGTTGCCAGATGGGAGATCAAATCAAATTTCATTTGTATAGCAAGTGGCAAACACAAAGTGCCGTGCAAAAAATAAAAAAATAAAGAGGAAAAAAACATACACACACACACATTCACACACACACACACACGCACACACAAACAGCACTATTGACAATAACAAAGAAAAAAACAAAACGTGGCAAGGCACTGAGGATTAAGGAAAAAAAGCACCTTTGAGATGTCCACACTGGAAAATAACTCAAATTAACGCCATCTAAAAATAGTATAAAACATATGATAAAAAATATGAATGGATGAAGAGGATCTTAGGGAACATGAGGGCGTGGCGACATGGATCAGGTCAGAGAGATATGACGGAGAGAGGTTATGGGTGGCTTTGAAAGTGAGGAGAATTATTTTAAAGTGGATGCTATGTTTGATAGGTAGCCAGTGGAGTTGCTGCAGAACTGGGGTGATGTGCTGGATTGAAGGGGTTCTGGTGATTATCCGGGCTGCAGAGTTCTGGAGAAGCTGAAGTTTGTGAAGTGACTTGTGAGGGAGACCAAACAGGAGAGAGTTGCAGTAGTCCAGGCGAGAGGTGACCAGGCTATGGACTAGTATGGCAGCAGTATGAGGGGTAAGGGATGGGCGAAGACGATTAATGTTCCGAAGATGAAAGTAAGCAGACCGGGTAATGCTGTTTATGTGGGCTTGAAAGGAGAGTGTGCTGTCGAGGATGACACCCAGACTCTTGACTTGGGAGGAGGGTGAGACAGAGGAATTGCAGAAAGTAATGGACAAGCTGTTGGTTTTGGCGAGAATGTTTTTTGTACTGACAAGTAAGATTTTGGTTTTATTACTATTGAGTTGAAGGAAATTGGATGAGAACCACTGCTTGAGTTCACTGAGGCAGTCTGTAAGGGAGGAAGGAGGAAGAGAGGCAGTTGGTTTGGTGGAGATGTAGAGCTGGGTGTCATCCGCATAACAGTGAAAATATATTTTAAATTTACGGAAAATATTGCCCAGGGGAAGAATGTAAACGATAAAAAGCAGGGGACCAAGGACAGAGCCCTGGGGGACACCAGAGGAAACGGGAGACGGAGGGGATTTGAATGAACGGAGTTGAACAAACTGAGTTCGGTCGGAGAGATATGATCTAAACCAGTGAAGGGGTGTGCTTGTGATGCCAATACTGTGCAATCTATGGAGGAAGACAGTGTGTGAAATGGTGTCAAAGGCTGCAGTGAGATCTAAGAGGATTAGGATAGTGAGAAGACCAGAATCAGCTGCCAGGAGGAGATCGTTTGTGATTTTTACTAGTGCTGTTTCAGTGCTGTGCAGGGGGCGGAAACCAGACTGGAATTGTTCAAAAAGGTTATTTAACCCTAGGTGGGAGTGAAGTTGAGAGGAGACAGTTTTTTCAAGGATTTTTGAGATGAATGGCAGATTTGAAATTGGACGAAGATTATTAAAATTATTTGGATCTGAGCCTGGTTTTTTCAAAATTGGTGTTATGGCTGCAGTTTTAAAAGCAGAGGGAACAATTCCAGTAGTGAGAGAAGAATGGATGATATTGGTGATGAGGTGGATCAGGGAGGCGAGGCAGACTTTCACCAAAGCAGTAGGGAGTGGATCTAAAAGACAGGTGGATGGCTTGGATCGACGGATAAGTGCAGTGATGTCCAACTGAGAAGGCAGTGAAAAACTAGAAAATAAATGGATGAGGGAGGCAGGGAGGGTGAACTGGGGTTGAGGAGAAGAAGAAGGAAGTTTTTGGTGGATCTGGGTGATTTTGGAAATAAAAAATTGCATAAGGGAACAACAAAAAGAAGTTGAGGCCATATGAGAGGGAAGTGAGTGCAGAGTATTTGAGATTTTGCCAAGAATAGAAAAAAGTGTCTTGGAGTTTCCTTCATTAGAACTGATTAAAGTTGTGTAGTAGGATGATTTGGTGTTGTTTAGGCAGTCTTTGTAGTGTTGAAGGTGTTGGATGTACATGTCCTTGTGTACAGTGGAACCAGTTTTTTTGTAAAGACGTTCAAGTTGGCGTCTCTTTGTTTTTAACTTGCGGAGTGTGGGAGTAAACCAGGGTGCAGAGTTGGTGAAAGAGACGCTTCTGGTTTTTTCTGGAGCCAGCATGTCCAGTAGATGATGAAGATTATTGTTGTAGTAGGTGACCAGTTCATCGGGAGAGGAAAGAGAGTCACTGTTGGGGAGGCTGTCAATGGCGGTGGAAAGAGTGTCGGAGTTGATGTCCTTGATTTTGCGAAAACAGATATTGCGGGGAAAGGTAATTGTAGAAAAACTTAATTTGACATTAAAAGATACTAGCAGGTGATCGGAGTAAGGTAGTGAATTGGAAGTGGCATTAACAACATTTACACCTGAACAGCAAACCAAATCAAGTCTGTGTCCTTTACAGTGGGTAGGGAAGTTGATGTACTGCTGCAGACCAAAGCTTTGAAGACAGGATGAAAAGTCTCTGGCGATTGTACTGTTGGTGCTGTTCATGTGAAAATTTAAATCCCCCAGCAATACAATATTAGGGGAAAGTGAAGAGAGATGAGCAATAAAAGCAGACAAGTCACTAATAAAATCTTTGTTGTATTTTTGTGGTCGGTAGACAGCAGCAATGATTGTGGGAGTAGGTCCAGATAGCTGCAAAACTGTGCTTTCAAAGGAGGAGAAGGCAGTAGAAGTCACCGGTGAGATTTTCCACTTCTCGCGATAGATCATCGCGAGACCTCCTCCGCGACCAGTGGCGCGAGGTTTGGAAGTGTAAACTAACCCGGGAAGAGTCGCGTCATTAAGGTCTGTGTAATCACTGAGGTGTTGCCATATTTCTGTTAGGCAGATGAAGTCCAGTTTATGGTCAGCCAGGAGATCCTGGACCAGATGTCCTTTGCTCGTGAGTGAGCAGATGTTAAGAAGACCGAAGTTTGCGTTAGCGCTGTCATTTTGATGTATTAGGTTAGCCGACCTAGCTAGGCCGGTTAACACTTTGCGATCGACTCCCCGGCCAATGTTCCATGGCGGGCGACAAGTTTTGGACCAAATTGATTTTATTGGCGTGTTGTCACTGAGCTGGTGATTTCTGCGGGACCCACAGTGGATGTATCTTCGGTTAGGCTGGTAGGCTATGTCCGGATGGAGGTGAAGTGTCACTGGCTGGGGACGAAACAGCCCAGAACGGAGTCGCAGGAGGAGAGCAGTCACCGGAGAGTGGACGTGGGTCAAAAAAATCCACATCAACGGGATCTAAACATTAGATCCGGTCATCCACATTGTGGCGGCAAACGAGAAGTGGCGTCTTTCGCCAAACTCCGATGATCAGCAGGTGAGGAATTTCTCAGATTACCATGACAAGACAATCAGTTAAAAGTGCAGTAAAAGTGAGCATGTGCCAGTTCCTATTGAGTCAAAAAAGGAACTTCAAAATCACTGAAAACAACTGAAGGCAAGAGATAAGGCCGATGAGTAGCGGCAGCAGCGCGCGCCAGCGTTCACTCCAAATACCTAGTACCTAATTATGTTGCATGTGTCTTTTTGTGTACATGCACATGTTAATTTTTCAAACCACCGTCCAAGCAGTGACTCTACAACAATTATAGACTTATAGGCCAGAGAACAAGACATTACAATAGTCTAAACGACAGGAAATAAAAACATACATTAGCACCTCCCTGCTGGTCTGAGAGAGAAACAGGCGGACTCTGGCTATGTTCTTAAGATGATATGAACCTATTTTTGGAATATTTTTATCGTGTGGGATAAAAGTAATATAAAATCATTTAAAATCTTTTAATTTGGGTAAATGTTTCTCCCTCTGATCTTCAAGGCCTATAACTAAAACCTCTGTTTTGTCCTGGGTAAGCTGTAGGAAATCCACTGTCATCCATGACTTGATGTCTACAATGAAAGCTCCTGTCTTTCTTTCCTCTACCCGTTGTCAAGTTTGTTGTAATAGAAATACACACGGAATAGAAAATAAACAAATCGCCGAGTATTTTCCAATGGCGGCTGCGGGTTTAAAAAAGGGGTTTTAGGAACGCCCCCAACTGTATTCAACCATTCAGCGTTCGGCAGCACAGCCCACCCCCAAAAAGGTTTGTGGCCGCTTGGAAAAGTTCTACCTCGCAAGGAGGAACTCCGAGAGGTTCCAAAAGAACTAAACATACACTCCGGTAAGAACTCAAAGTAAAGCCGCTGCTCCTCCACATCGAGAGGAGCCAGATGAGGTGGTTCGGGCATCTGGTCAGGATGCCACCCGAACGCCTCCTTAGGGAGGTGTTTTGGGTACATCCGACCGGTAGGAGGCCACGGGGAAGACCCAGGACACGTTGGGAAGACTATCTCTCCCGGCTGGCCTGGGAACGCCTCAGGATCCCCCGGGAGGAGCTGGACGAAGTGGCTGGGGAGAGGGAAGTCTGGGCTTCCCTGCTTAGGCTGCTGCCCCCGCGACCCGACCTCAGATAAGCGGAAGAAGATGGATGGATGGGAAGAGTGCATGCCATACTCTGATACATGCATAAACCACGCGACAGAAAGAGAGATGGTTCTCGGTGAAAAGGCAGTTTGTTAACGAATTAGACTTAATTAGCCAACTTTCGGTTCCGAATGCTGTAATTGGGCCCATTTCTCTCTCTTTCCTCCAGCTGGCATCAGCCATCCGCTGCAGAGAATGGAGAGGAGGAGGAGGAGAGCGATGGGGGAAGGCGGGGGTACATTACTTGTCTGTAGGGGTCTGTAGAGTGCTAGTGAGCCCACCCCCTGGGGGTAAGAACCACTTGCGCTGGGGATTGAGACTGAGAGGTATTAACAGAAAGATAATGACGAAAGAAAGGCTGATGGGAATAAAAATGCAAAAGAACGTGAAGGATGTGGGCGGAGAGGATGTGCATAAGGGGTGAAGAGGGGAAAGTGACAGAAATGTTGAAGGATGAGAAGGCGGCTAGTGAAATCACATGATGGATACGCCATGGAGCAGCAGTTTCCGGATTAAGCATGAGAAGACCGCCTTCAAAGTTCAGCTCATCCGCGACTTTGCTGCTCACTTTTCCCCAGTCTTTACTTCTCCTCTGCATCAGCCTGATAAACCAAGCAATGCCTCAGATGATGTTTAAAGAAAACAACACTGCGGAGGCTGGCTAAGAAATGAAGCAGCATATAAAAACAATGAGGGGTGGCAGAATGGGTGGGAGGCAAGGGAGCAGAGACGCGGAGAAAGAGTGATGAAATAGGGGAACATGCCTTCTCTTGATACTGCAGCATGATGATCAGTAGATTCTAATGAAGGTGCAGAGGCCCCAGAGGAGTTTTGACACCATTGGGAATGGCAATTAATGTGCTGGAGGAAGATACATATACACAGACCGACTAAGACAGCCCCGCTTGACATTGTCAAAATTCAAAGGAAGTACAAGTGTGGTGCATTCAGCCATACCACATATACTGTATATGTACCATCACTTATATTCCTCTATATCATATATGCAACAGGCTGCACCAAACGATGTGTCTGTGTTGCTCTTGACTTTGAGTGCCTCTTGTGTCTGTCTGTGAAAGAGAAATGTGACACGTTCATTATTCTATTGATATATGTTGGATTCCGATTGCTGCATCGACACAATAGATGTACAATATGAGAGGGAAGGGGGCTCCAAGGTTGAGTCAGATGGCTTCCATCATTGTGGATTACCGATAGTTAGAACCTAGTGGAGTTGCATGCATGTACCGTTGGTTATGTCAAGATGACAAAGATATATTTTGAATTGAATTGAAGTATTTATTTCAAACCTGCACAGTACAACACTTTTTTTTTTTTCACATTTTGGCAGAAACATTTATGCAAGGCTTGAAAAGGGGTTGGATGAAGCAGATGCTTATAATATCCCAACCCCTTTCACTCACTCCACCTTTAACATAAACCATATAATACAAGAACAATACCATACAAACAAAAACAAGAAAAACTCCTGTACACTAACAATATAACAGTACCACTGTTAGTATAAGACAAGACAAGACGAGACAAAACACACACACACACACACACACACACACACACACACACACACGCGCACGCACAGGCCCAAACACTCTCTGACCATACACCTCTCTCCCATCGCTCTGTGCTGAGGGCATCACTCTCTTTCCTCCTCGTACTTCTTCAGTACTTCTTTTTTAAACAGTGTTTTAAATTGAATCATGTTGGAACACGTTTTTAACTCGTCCCCTAAGCTGTTCCACAGAGTGACTCCACGCACTGAAATGCACATTAATTTTAAAGTCGTTCTAAATGTAGGCAAATATAATTTGTTGTTTCCTCTAAGACTGTAACTATGGTGAGCATCGCTATCCTGGAATAGGTTCTGTATATTGGATGGTAGAGAGTTTTGGGATGCCCTAAACATAATTTGAGCAGTTTTAAAGTTGATCACATCATGCAGTTTAAGTTGCTTTAACTCCATGAATAGTGGATTTGAATGATGTCTGTAGAGAACATTAGACACAATCCTAATGGCCTTTTTCTGCAGAGTAACTAAAGGCTGTAGATGGGATTCATCACAATTTCCCCAGACTTCAACACAATAGTTTAAAGGCCTACTGAAACCCACTACTACCGACCACGCAGTCTGATAGTTTATATATCAATGATGAAATCTTAACATTGCAACACATGCCAATACGGCCGGGTTAATTTATAAAGTGCAATTTTAAATTTCCCGCGACACTTCCGGTTGAAAACGTCTAGATATGATGACGTTTGCACGTGACGTCACGGAGAGAACGGAAGTATTGGGACCCCATTGGATCCAATACAAAAAAACTCTGTTTTCATCCCAAAATTCCACAGTATTCTGGACATCTGTGTTGGTGAATCTTTTGCAATTTGTTTAATGAACAATGGAGACTGCAAAGAAGAAAGCTGTAGGTGTGATCGGTGTATTAGCGGCGGTCTACAGCAACACAACCAGGAGGACTTTGAGATGGATTGCAGACGCGCTAGCCGCCGACCTCACCTTGACTTCCTCCGTGTCCCGGCCGCCGACCGTATCGGTGATCGGGTGAAGTCCTTCGTCGCGCCGTCGATCGCTGGAACGCAGGTGAGCACAGATGTTGATGAGCAGATGAGGGCTGGCTGGCGTAGGTGGAGAGCTAATGTTTTTAGCATAGCTCTGTGAGGTCTCGTTGCTAAGTTAGCTTCAATGGCGTCGTTAGCAACAGCATTGTTAAGCTTCGACCGGCTGGAAAGCATTAACCGTGTATTTACATGTCCATGGTTTAATAGTATTGTTGATCTTCTGTCTATCCTTCCAGTCAGGGGTTTATTTATTTTGTTTCTATCTGCATTTGAGCCCGATGCTATCACGTTATCTCCGTAGCTAAAGTGTTTTGCCGATGTATTGTCGTGGAGATAAAAGTCACTGTGAATGTCCATTTCGCGTTCTCGACTCTCATTTTCAAGAGGATATAGTATCTGAGGTGGTTTAAAATACAAATCCGTGATCCACAATAGAAAAAGGAGAAAGTGTGGAATCCAATGAGCCCTTGTACCTAAGTTACGGTCAGAGCGAAAAAAGATACGTCCTGCACTACACGCTAGTCCTTCACTCTCACGTACCTCATCCACGAATCTTTCATCCTCGCTCAAATTAATGGGGTAATCGTCGCTTTCTCGGTCCGAATCTCTCTCGCTGCATTGTAAACAATAGGAACATATGAGCAGCCCTTCCTCCTGTGACGTCATGCTACTTCCGGTATAGGCAAGGCTTTTTTTTATCAGCGACCATAAGTTGCGAATTTTATCCTCGTTGTTCTCTACTAAATCCTTTCAGCAAAAATATGGCAATATCACGAAATGATCAAGTATGACACATAGAATGGATCTGTTATCCCCGTTTGAATAAACAAAAATTAATTTCAGTAGGCCTTTAAATATGACATAATAAATGAATGATACAATATCAGCAGAGCATTGGTGTTCAATAAATGACATGATCTCCTCATCATTCCAACACATTTAGCAACTGTTGTCCTCAGGTAACTTAAATGAGGCTTCCATGAGATATTTTCATCTATTACCACTCCTAAGAGTGATTTTTTTTTAACATATTCTATTGGTGTATCATCAATAACAATCCTGATGGGTCAATTACTTTTGCGATTGCTAAAGAGCATGATTTTGGTCTTCTTTAAATTCAGAGACAATTTGTTCATAATAAATCAAGTTTTTAACTTCATCCTCTCCTCAGTTACAGAGTTATATGAGCAGGGTAACAAATTAATAAGGCTCTCTGTGTATAATGGCATTAATGTGCATTTGAAACTACGTTTGGGTGTGTGTGTGTGTGTGTGTGTGTGTATTCTCTTGCGGGATTGTTTAGTTGTGACCTAAAATTCCTGATTTCGAGGCAGAATTTTCAAAAAGTTGTGTCAAAAGTTGCAATGTTTTAAAGGTGTATTTGTTTTCATTACATTACATCTCATTGTGATTTTCATGAATGTCTAAATAGTGTTTTAAGTGTTTTCTGTAACGCTAACTCCAAAAAGCACAGGATTTCAACAAATCTAACAAAAATATGCTAAATTTGCATCTTTAATTCATTAGCAGATGATCCAGACCATAGCAAGATGGATGAGTATTCCTCGGCATTAAGGCTCTTCAGGAAATGATCACTAGATCACCTCCCGGAGACCTCTGCACCGTTCACACTTAAAAAAGAAGAAGAAAGTCACATTTTCGTGGCTTGATCAGATGCAAAAAAAATAATTAATATAAGTCACAAAAAAAGCAAGTAAACCGTGACAAATCTTTAATTGTTTTTAAACATTGACAGAAATGTATCAGTACCCCCAGGATCTCGCAGACCTTTTTTAAAACAAAACAAAACATTTTCTTTCTTTCTTTCTTTCTTTTAGTTTATTTCGAACATGAACACATTTACATCATAATACATCACACAATTTCATATCATTTCATTTACATCATGCCCGAAAAGGAGTAGGAAGAAGCAAAGCTTATTTAATCCTACCCCTTTTCCACTTCAAAGCATTTACAATTATATAAAATCATTTACTGACCTTTTTATATAATAAAATAACATCTATGAATTAGTATATACAACAGTTTGTAATATGTAATTAATTAATTCAGTCATTATTAACATACTGAAATGAAGAATATTTTCAATAAGGTTGGAAGTTTTTCTCATAATTCTTCTTCTTTGTACTTTGTAAGCACTATTAATTTAAACAACCTCTTAAACTGGATCATGTCAGTACAATTTTTAACTTCTTTACTTAATCCATTCCATAATTTAATTCCACATACTGTTATGCTAAAAGTTTTAAGTGTTGTACGTGCATATAAATGTTTTAAATTATTTTTTCCTCTAAGGTTATATTTCTCTTCTTTAGTTGAGAAGAAATGTTGTACATTCTTTGGTAGCAGGTTATAGATTGCTTTGTACATCATTTTAGCTGTTTGCAATTTTACCAAATCACCAAACTTTAATATTTTTGACTTAATAAATAAAGGGTTTGTATGTTCTCTATATCCAACATTATGTATTATTCTAACTGATCTTTTTTGTAACATGGTTAACGAATGTAGCGCACATTTGTAGTTATTTCCCCATATTTCTGCACAATAAGTCAGATATGGTAACACTAGTGAGCAGTAGAGAATATGAAGTGATTTTTGGCCCAGGACGTGTTTTGTTTCATTCATTATTGAAATGTTTTTTGCCACCTTATGTTGTATGTTTTGTATATGAGATTTCCAGTTCATTTTATCATCTATTAATAGTCCCAAAAATCTGGTTTCTTTTACCCTTTCGATGTCTACTCCGTCTATTTGTATTTGCGTATGATGCTCTTTCCTACTATTACCAAATAGCATTATTTTAGTTTTACTGAGATTCAAAGATAGTCTGTTTTTGTCAAACCATCTTTTTAATTTGTTCATTTCTTCTGTTATTATTTGTATTATCTTCTGTGTGTTCTCTCCTGAACAGAAAGCAGTTGTATCATCTGCAAATAAAACTAACTTTAAGTCCTTTGTAACTTTACAAATGTCGTTTATATAAAGATTAAACAATTTTGGTCCCAGTATTGATCCCTGCGGCACACCACAGGATATATCTAGCCGTGTTGACATATTTTCACCCATCTTCACATATTGCTTCCTGTTGGTTAAATAGCTTCTTACCCAGTTCAATACCAAACCTCTGATGCCATATCGTTCTAATTGTTGTATTAAAATATCATGATTAATTGTATCAAATGCTTTTGTTAAGTCCATGAATACTGCTGCCGCACATTCTTTACCATTTATTGCATTGGTAATTTCCTCTGTTATTTTAATTAATGGTATTGATGTTGAGATATTTGCTCGAAATCCATAATGGTTCTCCACGAGCGTCCCACTTTTGTTAATAAATAAATCTAATCGACTATTGAATAATTTTTCCATGATTTTGGAGAATTGTGGAAGTAATGAAACTGGTCTGTAGTTAGTAAACTGGTGTACGTCTTCATTCTTATAGATTGGTACGACTTTTGCAATTTTCATTTTGTCTGGGAATTTTCCGGTTAAAAATGATACATTGGTGATATATGTCAGAGGTTCTGAAATGTCTTCTATAACCTTTTGTATCGTTACCATATCTATTCCATGACAGTCAGTTGAAGTCTTGTATTTACAATGTTTTACAATTTTGATTATTTCTTCTTTTGTTACACTTTTAAGAAACATGGAATTGGGATTTCTGTCTCTGAGCTCACTCAAGTCCTCAACTGACCCATCATCTGCATTTGGAATTCTTTGATCCAGATTTGTTCCGATATTAACAAAATAATCATTGAAACGTTCAGCTATTTGGTTCATATTGTCATTTTTTGTATGTCCATCTAGAAAGTACTGGGGGTAATCTTTCTTAGCACCATTTTTAATGATGCTATTTAGGATGCCCCATGTTGCTCTCATGTTGTTTTTGTTCTTGTTTAATAATTGACAGTAGTATTCCTTCTACCAATTAGCTTGTTTTTATATTTCTTATACTTATTTTCTGCCTCTATAGATCTTTGTGTTATAAATATTCGATACAATGTGTTTTTTTTGTGACAAGCATTTTTCAGTCCTTTTGTCATCCACGGTTGGTTGTTTTTCTTTTGCTTCTTACTACGTTCTTTCCATGGGCAATGTTTATCATAGAGTGTTAGAAAGCTGTTGACAAAATTCCCATATGCATCATCTACATCATCTTCATTATATGCATTGTCCCAAATTTGTTTCCTCAGATCCTTCTTGAAGAAAATCATTCCTTCCTCTGTACATAGTCTTTGAAATGTCTTTTTGTCAATGTTCTTCTTCCTGTAGTTCCCATCATAAATAGTAAAGACTGGCAGATGGTCGCTGATGTCGGTTGTTAACAGTCCACTTGTTATATTATTATCAAAGACATTAGTGAATATATTGTCAATAAGTGTAGCACTGTGACTTGCAATTCTGGTTGGCCTTGTGATTTGAGGATACAAACTCATACTATACATTGTATCTGTGAAATCATTAATGGACTTTTGCTTGTTGGGGTTCAAGAGATCAATGTTGAAGTCTCCACATAAAAAGAGTACTTTTTGACTGATTCCATTGAAAGTTCCCTTAATCCAGTCTTCAAATCCTTCAATACTTGAGTTGGGTGCCCTATATATACAACTGATCAATACATTTCTATTTCTTTCATGACATATCTCAATGGTTATACACTCTAAAACATTACTTTCATTTTCAAAAGTTATTCCCAAAAACTGCAATGAAAAATGCAGGGTTTTTTTTTAAATCTTTCTTTCAATAACATTGCAGGCGATAGTGAAAGTTGCAATTAACTGTTGTGATTTTCCTTCAGCAAATTTCCATTTGCTGAAGAAAAAATTATTCATGAAAAAATTAAAATAAAAAAAACAGAAAAAAGCACCATACCACCATGACACTTAAAAATGTGCAAAATAGGCTTCATTCATCACAACAAAGTACAGTACATGTGTATTACTGCAAGGCAAAAACTAAAAAAGATATCTGAGCATACACAACATTAGGAAGAAAAAAAAATTAACTGTCACAGTTATAATAATTTACGCTGAAGACGAGTAAACAATACAAATATTCTTTAAGGACATTACTATAGAAATGACACTTTGTATGCCACCTGGACACTTACTTACTTACTTACTTAGGCCTTAGTATTCCCTGAGGAACATAGGCCACCGACGAAAGCCTTCCATCCATTCCGGTCTTGTGCCCTTCGGTCGAGTTGTTGCCATGACAGCCCCTCAGCCCTCATCTCCTGTTCTGTGCTTCTTCTCCAGGTTGTTCTTGGTTTCCCCCTGTTTCTTTTTCCCTGTGGGTTCCATGTTAGTGCCTGTTTGGTAATTGATTTATTGGGGTTTCTGAGTGTGTGGCCTATCCAGCTCCACTTCCTTCTCCTGATTTGCAGTTCCACTGGTTTTTGTTTGGTAAGTTCCCACAGGTTGGCATTGGTGATGGTGTCTGGCCAGTAGACTCCTAGGACCCGACGGAGGCAACGGTTTACGAATGTCTGTAGTTTATTGAGTATGCATATAACCCCAATTCTTCGAAGTTTGCACTGGCTCCCTGTTCATTTTAGAATTGATTTTAAATCCTTGCTGTTTGTTTTTAAAGCTTTACATGGACTGGCACCTCAGTATATCTCGGACCTCATCCAAATTTACACACCTGCGCGCGCTCTGAGGTCCGAGAGCCAGCTCCAGCTCGTGGTGCCCAGGACGAGACTTAAAACCAGGGGAGACAGGGCCTTCTCTGTGGTCGGCCCTAAACTCTGGAACACTCTGCCCCTCCATTTTCAAACTGCTCCCACAGTGGAGTGTTTTAAGTCTCGTCTTAAGACCCACTTTTATTCTTTGGCTTTTAACACTACGTGAGTTGTGTGGTCTTCTGTCCTCTGTTGTCCTGTGTGGTTAGGGTTAGGGTTATAAATTTTGATGTCTATTTTACTGTTTTAATTGGTTTTACCCTTTAAAATCAATTTTAATCATATTTATTTTTTATATTGTCTCTGTATTGGTTTTCTATTCATTTATTCTTTGTTTTTATTCAGTCATTGGTGTAGCATAATATTGTTTTTAATATTATTTTTAATATCGTTTTTAATATTGTTTTTAATATTGTTTTTAACATGGCTGTGCAGCACTTTGGAAACATTCTTGTTGTGTAAATGTGCTATATAAATCAAGTGGATTGGATTGGATTGGATATGCTATTGGTAGTTTTCCATGTTTCTGATCCATACAGCAGAATGGAATATTTTCAGTTGGGTTTTGAGAATGGACACTGACTACTTTAAAATATATTCAAGCTCCATTTCTAGTATTGAAAAGATGTACTCTAGTAAAAATGGTTACAAAGTTATAATCTCATGGTAAACAATGTCAAAGCATCAAGTTCATGCATTTGAGCGTGAGCTTGCCTACAGTTTTGTAAGCCTGTTTTCGTGGGGTTTTGCAGTCATGGCTACAAGATGACATCATGGCTACAAGATGACATCAAGGTGAGCTGGATGCTCACTAAGTCTAGCTTTCAACCAAAGGGAGAGGACTGAGCCCCCCCCCCCCCCCCCTTTCATATCATCTTGACATGCACATAATAACAGCAACATACAACATGCATTGACGTAAATTCTTACAAAAGCAGCTTTTTTTATGCAATGAGTCTGATCTATCGGCAAGTATATAGTGTATAATATGACCTATATAACGTTTTCGAAGTTTATTTTTGAGTCTGTTCTGGAAAAAATAGTGGTGACAATTTTAAGATATATCTTTAAAAAGTGTAAATGGGAATTTTATACTTTTTAAGAGAGTGGGATGTGGATTTAATCGCAACCTGGAAACGCTCCCACAAGGTCAGCTTGCAGACAGACTAAAATGTATGCACCATTAAAACACAAATATTATCAAAACATGTTTAATACACCACAATGAAGAATTTTAAATGTAAAAAAACATCATGATAGGTCCACTTTAACCAACATTGTGCTCCATCTGCTGGTATGTTTACACATGAGACCAATTCCCACACAGGCGTGCATAGTTTATAAAACAAACACCACCAAATGCTGACATTCCCTTAGACAGCCGTTCACGTTTTACGGTTTAAGTTGATCATAAACTTTTGCTTATGTTACAACAATTGCACATAGTTTACCCGCACTTCTGGTGAGAACACTGTGGAACTAAGAGCCATCTGGGGGCTGCCCCCAAACCTCAACAACCCCCATCGCCGAAAACACAATTTGAAAAAAAATCATGATTTTTACACAACAGAACAGCAACAATGCAAAAATATAATTTATAAAAAAAAAAAAAAAGGTTGTTCATGAATACTTCTCCTTTTCGACGGGCGCATGGACATTTGTGAGAGTGTAACAGAGGCCACTCAACTTCAAGAACAGCGCTTTTAGCTCAGTAGTCAGCACGCTCCCTCTCACACTGGCGACTTAAATGTGTTCCCCGCTCAAAGCAATAGGGAAAAAAAACACAACCGAGAGAGAGAGTACACAATTAATACACAAAGCTCAGCTGTGTGTGCCTCCAAGCCATTAACACCAATCAATGCAATCCACCATCAAAATTGGGGGGGCTGATTGGTTTCGCCACAGGTGAGGTCCTGTCTATAGCGAAGGTTTTTGTTGGTAAATGAGTACATGGTGAGTAATAAATGAGTAAATTAATGAATCTCTCTTAATGTAAACAAGGAAGTGAAGACAAACACTGCTAACATGTTACCCTCAACGGAGCAACAAGTGGCTACCTTTCTACAGTCCAAAGGAATCACACTGGACTGTAACACCATCAAGGCTTGCCATACCCTGCCCAGGAGAAACAACGACAGCAATGACAAACCAGCTGTCATCCTAAGGTTTGTAAACCGAAAGCACAAGACCGCACTACTGAGCCAGGGGAGAAAGTTAAAGGGCTCAAACATCTTTCTGAACGAGCACTTAACGAAGCACAACGCAGACATTGCAAAAAAGGCACGCCACCTCAGGAAGCAGGAGAAAATACAGAATACTTGGACCACAAGTTGCAAGATCTTTGTGAAGTTGAACGGATTGAATGCAAAAGTGGTACTCATCAGAAGCATGGAGGAGTTAGACAAGTACCAGTAGGGAAGAGCCAAAGGGACTGGCATTCTGGTCTAACTGAACTAAGGTAACAACACACCATGACACACAACAATATGACTTTCGCTACAATGGGTGACGACAGTCATCTAAATCAGCGGATAATGGACTATGAACAATTTACTGAATTTAACACATTGGATCACTATGAGCACAACACACTGGACTTGGAACTGGACATTGACCCAGATTTAAATGTATTTTCCAACATTAATAACTCTTGTAAATACTACACTACTGAACAGTATAATCACAACATCAAAGCAGATGGGAAGTTATCTATTATTCACATTAATAGTAGAAGTCTATATACAAACTTTAAATCCATTAGGAACTATTTGTACTCATTCTCACAACTATTCAATATCATAGCAATATCTGAAACTTGGTTCAACAAGGAAAGGGGAATGGACTTTGAGATGGATGGCTATGAACTTACTTATAAAAACAGAATTAACAAGGGTGGAGGAGGAGTAGCAATTTATGTGGATACAAATTTCAATTTCAAGATTGTAGAGGCTATGTCACAGGTTCGAGAAGGTTATCAACCACCTGTGACATAGCCTCAGGTGGTTGATAACCTTCTCGAATGCATTACAATTGAGATCTGCATGGAAAACAAAAAAAAATATGCTAATCAGTTGTGTATACAGGGCGCCCGATTCAAGTATTGATACTTTTAAGGACTGGATGGGAGGCATGTTCTCAGGAAGAGGTAATACAAATATATTTATATGTGGAGATACTAATATAGATATATTGAAACATAGCAATCATAAAAGCACAGAGGATTTTATAAATACAATACACAGTATGTGCCTACTTCCTTCAATCACTAGACCCAGTAGAATCACATCTCACAGTGCCACTCTCATAGACAACATATTTACCAATGTAATTGATAACAAAATAAGTGGGTTATTAGTCTGCGATATTACCGACCACCTGCCGGTTTTTACGGTAATTGATTATGTTTATAAGAATAGGACAGGTAAACAAAAAATATTTAGGCGAATAAAGACAGACAATTAATATGTTACTACAGGATCTAGTATCACTGAACTGGGATATGATTTATAATGAAAAAGATGTGGACAGTGCTTATAATATATTTTTGGAAATATTTAAGTCAAAGTATGATAAACATTGTCCAATCAAAGAATACAACAAAACAAGAGCATATGATAACTGTCCATGGTTAACGAAAGGTTTGCAAAATGCTTGTAAAAAGAAAAATGCATTATACAGGAATTTTATTAGACAGAGAACCAAAGAAGCTGAGGATAAATATAAAAAATATAAAAATAAGTTAATCAGTATTATAAGGATAAGTAAGAAATAATACTACAAGAATAAACTAGAGCGTAATAAAGATAATATAAAAGGGATATGGAACATATTAAACAGTATAATAAGAGATGGTGTCAAACAAAACAGCTTACCGTATTTCCTTGAATTGGCCCCGGGGCGGTAATTAATTTAAAACCTCTTCTCACTCCGGCGCTTACCAAAGGCATGCAGTAAAGGCAAGCATGCGCTAATTATTTTAAACCCCCCCGCCCCCTCTTCTCACTCCGGCACTTACCAAAGGCATGCGGTAAATTTAGGCCTGCGCTTATAAATTTGAGTGTGATGTAAGGATACCATCATGAAAAGCACATTTAATAAAAAAAACGTTATTATGGTCTTACCTTTACTTATAAATGAAGTCCATGCGCAGCTGCTTCTGAACAAAAGCATCGGTAACTTGTTTATAGAAGTCTTCCTTATCTTTCTTCAGTTTTAAAAGTCTCTCTGTCTCGATGGAGATCTTCCTTTATTACCCCTTGCTTCGATTGAAAGTCCAGTTTAGAAAACTGTTTTATTTTAGATATGTAATCCTCCATGTTAAAGGTGCAAGCGAGAGGAAAAAATAAACGATCGCTGCTAAAGCTGTTGCTGCTTGTTGTCACTTCTTCTGCAGCCGAGTAGTCGCAAGAAGGATCACTAGCGCCCTATACCACCAGGAGGCGGAAGTCATTTAATGACTCATATTTGACACACGCAGGTACGGTATATTAATAAAACATAGCTGCTTACTGTTCTTTTTAGCATATTCAATGGCTTGGACCTTAAATCCTACTGAATAGCTCTTAATCTTCTTCCCTCTATGCGATTTTAAATTATTGAAATCAGCCTCCTCCATTTTGAAAATGATGACAGGTGAAGTGTCACTCGTGACGTGACGAGTTTGACTCGGCAGAAATTCTAGGCATATGCTAATTATTTTGCAAAACGAGTTTGACCCGTCGGAAATTCTAGACATGCGCTAATAAAAATAATATTTTGCGAAACGAGTTTGACCCGGCATTAATCCTGAGCCGGCGGTAATGCTAAGCATGCACTAATTATTTTGCGAAACGAGTTTGACCCGACAGTAATTCTAGGCAGGCGCATACTATATACCCGGCGGCAATTCAAGGAAATACGGTACCTAAATATTTCAAAGAAGATGATATTGAAAATTACAATATGGAGGAGGTGGCAGATCACTTCAATCACTTTTTTGTTAAAGTAGGCCCTGATCTAGAGAGTAAAATAATGGATCGAGGGGTGGAAGGGGAGCATATGGGGGATCTGGTGAAGAGAAATCCATGCTTAATGTTCCTTGAGAGAGTCGAAGAGAAGGAAATATTGGACATAGTATAAAACTGTAAAAATAAACAATCAACAGATTTTAATGATATTGACATGTCATTGGTCAAACTGGTCATTGAGGGGATTTCTAAGCCACTTACTCACATATGCAATTTATCGTTTCAAACCGGTTCATTTCCAAATCAAATGAAAATAGCAAAGGTCATTCCACTGTATAAAAATGGGAGCAAACACCTCTTCACAAACTACAGACCTGTCTCACTACTGCCTCAATTTTCAAAAATATTGGATAAACTATTTAATAGCAGATTAGATTCATTCCTGGAAAAATATAATGTACTCTCAGAGAGTCAATATGGTTTTAGAACTAAAAGATCAACTTCTCAGGCATTGATGGAATCCATTGAAAGAATCACAGACGCAATTGATAATCATCAATATGCAATTGGCATCTTCATTGACCTCAGAAAAGCTTTTGACATTATCAATCACAATATATTAATTAATAAACTGGAGAAAATTGGTATAAGAGGTATGGCAATAGACTGGATAAAAAGCTATTTGGACAGACGGAAACAGTTTGTGAAGCTGGGAAACCATAGCTCAAATTGCTTGGACATTGCTTGTGGAGTCCCCCAGGGGTCAGTATTGGGACCAAAACTTTTTATACTGTACATAAATGATATTTGCCAAGTATCCCAGTTGCTGTCTATGGTACTTTTCGCAGATGACACTAATGTATTTTGCTCTGGTGATGATCTAGATACATTACAAAAGAACATAAATGAAGAGTTGTATAAACTGAAATTATGGTTTGACTGGAACAAATTATCTTTGAATGTGAGCAAGACCAAGTTTATGTTCTTTGGCAGGTTCAGGTTAAACGCACAGTTAAATATAGAAATTGATGGGGTGGCTATTGAGCAAGTGCACAAAATCAAATTCCTTGGTGTAACAATTGACGACAAGCTCAGCTGGAAAGCACATATTACACATGTAAAATACAAAGTAGCAAGAAGTATAGCAGTCATAAACAAAGCAAAGCAGGTTCTGGATCATAAGTCACTCCACACTCTCTACTGTTCTTTAGTCTTGCCATACTTAAACTACTGTACTGAAGTCTGGGGTAACAATTACAAAAGTTCGTTACAGTCACTAATCATTTTACAAAAAAGAGCAGTAAGAACCATTCACAAGGTCGGCTATCTGGAACACACCAATGCACTATTTCTACACTCTAAATTATTAAAATTCACCGACATCGTCTCATATCAAACAGCAATAACTATGTACAGGGCTAGGAACCATTTGTTACCACTGAACATTCAAAACATGTTTAGTGAACGTAAGGGGGGGGGGGGGGGGCATAGTTTGAGGAGAGAACTCAATTTTAAAATTCAGATGAGAAATTCCACCATGAAAAGTTTTCGCATTTCCATCACAGGTGTCAAGTTGTGGAACAATCTGAGCGAAGTACATAAGCAAAGTCCAAGCATCAATGTTTTTAAAAGAATGTACAAAAATATATTGTTCACAGGATATAGTGAACTGCACTAAGAGTCAGTAGGTTTGTATGTGTATGTATATGTATACTATGTATACACGCTGTTGCGTCACATTCATAGTTACTTGTTAAATGTGTGTTGTAGATGTGTATGTATGTGTGTGTGTGTGTGTGTATATATATATATATATATATATATATATATATATATATATATATATATATATATATATATATGTGTGTACGTGCTTATATGTGTATGTGTATTTATATGACATAACATTTTTATATACTATTATTATTATTATTATTAAACATACAGTAAGTAATAAGAGGGGTGGGAGTACATAAGTTTTTACTTCTTCTCACTCCTTTTCGGATATGTTTACATTAATGTTTATTTTTATTTCTTGTTTCTTTTGCTTTTTATTATTACTATTATTATTATTATTATTATTATTGTTTTTGTTATTCATTCTTGAATGGCTTTTTTGTTGTTTTTTTCAAAAATTGTTGTTTTTGTTTTGTCTACATATTCGAAATAAACATGAATGAAATTAAATGAAATGAAAAAGACAGGGGCGATGCATGTAGACATTTGATTGGTTAGACCAAAGGTGTCAAACTCAAGGCCCCGGGGGCCAAATCTGGCCCGCCACATTAATTTAAGTGGCCCGCGAAAGCCTGGAAATAATATGTGTTATTAAATTGCATAATCTTTTCTTACTAAATATATTTCTTCTTTCCCTTTTGACATTAAAAATCATGTACTACATGCAGTTGAATATCTTTCAAAATTCAATATTATCAAAATAGTATATTATCATGTATTCCAAAAATATTTTTGGTTAAAATAAAGATATATACTGTACTTAAATATCTGCTTGACTTATGATTTCAAAAATTATTGTCACAACGTGGACGTAGGAGCAGCTTGCTGCGAGGCTTTCGCGGCTCGCTGCAAATAATGTTTTCCCGTGGTGCAAAGCGACTGGACCAGACAAGGCTTGCAGGCAAAGACATGATTTCATTATTACTATGAAAAGAACAAACAAAAGGCGTGCGCAAGGCGGAGAACAAACTTGGCTAAGAAAACAAAAACTAATAATTTGACGTAAACTATGGACATGAAACAAAACTTGCGAACTGTGACATGAAAAAACAAAACTTACGTGGCATGGCATGAAGCGAACAATCGCATGAAAATAATGTCGCCAGAACGACTAACTGAAAATGACAGGCTTAAATAGTCTCTCCTGATTAAAACAGGTGCATGAGTCCAAACAGGTGAAAACAATGAGTTACCATGGTGACCAAACAATGGAGCGTAAACAGGACCTAAAAAGAGTCTTAAATCAACAGGACATAACTAAACAAAACATGATCACAAGACCTGACAATTATCAATCAAATTGTAGACTGTAAAATTGACAATAGATTTTACAGTTAAATTCTGCCGACTGAGTTTTTTACCGTAAAATCAAATTTGGTACCGATTTTTTCCCATATACAGTAAGACACTAAAACTTAAAAAATATATATATATATATAATTAACAGTAAAAAAAAAAACTGGCAGCTCTGTTGCTATAATTTTACCGCTAAAAACAGTGGTATTGTTTCCCCATTCCATTCTAGTTATTCCATTTGTTCATTTGCTTTAACAAAAAACACTGCTTTTACTGTAAAATTATGGTGACTGAGCTGCCAGTTTTTAAAGTAAAAATTAAATATTTTTTTTGCAGATTATGTAAAAAAATATATTGTTAATGTATTATATATACACATGTATATTCATATATTACTCATTGTTAAAAGCGGCCCTTTTAGGGCAACCATAACTGTGATGTGGCCCTCAATGAAAACGAGTTTGACACACCTGGGTTGGACAGTTGTGTTGCGTTTTGAGTAACCTGACTCTCGCCAGATCCTTGTAGTTCGCTGAGCTCCACACAAGGATCTGGGACTTCTCAATAGGAGATGTATTTCAGGAGGCGGGGCCTTGTAAAAAAATCATTGTATGTGATCGGATAAACCACTTGTCTGTTATCTTGAATGACGTGCTACTTCAACCACTCACATCAAAATCAACCCGTGACGCTGATGAGAGCGACGCTGGGAAATCCAAAACAGAACAGCCGACATATTGGATAACGACAGAGCGAAAAGTTCTCTGTTCATCTTTTAAAGAATTAATATTTGATAGATTGGACAAAACAGTTGCAATAGCAGAATCAATGTCAGCACACGACTCCTCGCTGCGTGCCGACATTGTTGTTTGAATCAAACAGTCGCTTCGGCGCTACGTCACATCTATGAAATCCCGCCCGGCGATCGTGATTGCTTCATTATTTTTTGCTATCTTGAAGGAGTTTGCATTGCCTTCGAGCCCAGATCCTTGTGTGGAGCTCAGCGAACTACAAGGATCTGGAGAGAGTCAGGTTAGCGTTGGAGTGCTGCTGGGACAAATTCGATTGGTGAAAATGTTAATGATTGATCAAAATATGCGGGGAAATTGTGCGGATTGGACAAAGTTGCGAAGAATGTGCATGATTTGGCAATCCTTCCAAATCCTGGAGGGATTGCGAGATTGTCCACCTGCTTTAAAACGATGCTGACTGCAGCTAATAAACGTGGTTTCACATTTTGGATCATATTAGCATTAAAATATTCTAATACAAATTCTAAATGCATGGTTATTGTCATGTCTTCTATCTTCACATTACAAATATGTTTTATATATTTTGTAGTCAAGGTTGCAGAGGTTGAAAACATGGGGAAAAAAATGAAGTTATGCTTTTTCATATTCATTACTAGTACCTCTTTGCATAATCTATGCCTTAAAAGAAGAGTTAGCTTTTTATCTCTATACCCATTAAATATGGATTTAAAACAAAAGATCAGCCACTCTGGCACACGCACGTCAGGATAGTTTAGTGTTAGACAACTGAGGTATGATCAGTTGTAGTTAAGGAGGAGGGGTCTTAGTTACCTCTAGGTTAATGATCCTCATTAATATGTGCTAATATACCCCAGGTCATGCAGTAATTAAAAATCTCATTCAACACTCACAGCTTAAAATGACTGACTTGGCTCCATTATCCTACAAAGATTGTCATTTCTTATTTGTCTCTAAGCTCCGTAGTTCATCATCCGGTGTTGGGTGGGTCAGCATTCCATAGTCAGGGATTAAAAGCTAAATATTGAACATTTTGACTGTGCAGTCTCCCACCTCCCCAGCTGAGCTGAGTCGTCTGCCTCTGCTTGACTGGGCAAAATAGCGTTTGCAGCTTTTGCCTTGGAGAGTTGCATCACGTTTGCAAGAGAGTGTTTGTGCAAAAGTGGCACACAAATACACACTCAGGTGTACATGTGGATGCACTACTGCATGTCAAGTGCATCAGCATGGGAACCTATATATTCCTCTGAGTCCTCTGGTGTCTGCTGATGCAAGCTGAGCTAATTGTAACGCTGAATGACAAGTTTGGCAGAATGAAAACACAAAGATGGATATATCGTGACTAAATTATGCACAGTTTAACTCGATTTACAAACTTGATAGGGTCCTAATCAATGTTCATAAATAGAAAAAATTGTATATCGAAGCAACTTTCTTCAAAATAAATAATGTAAATGTGAATAATGTGTTGCATTATTTATTACAAGTTTGCATACATATCAACACATTATAAAGTGCTTATACTACTAAATATCAAACAACCCTAACAAGGGCCTGATGGTTAGAAGTTAAATAACAACAACTAGCTGAACTGTCCACCTCGTATCCAGCCGCCCTGCCGACCCACGCACACACAGTGTCACCAGCCTTGCGGTGCACTCACAGTTTGAAATCACAAACTCCTCAACTTTTACTGCCAGGTCGCTACAATGATTAGGAATAAAAAAATAAAATCCACTTTAACTTGTCTGTTAATCTTCAGACAATGTTGTGGATACTTCCTGAATGTTTCAAATGTGGACTGGACTCCCGCTGATGTGTTGGATCCACTGTGGACTGGACTTTCACAATGTTATGTCAGACCCACTCGACATCCATTGCTTTCGGTCTCCCCTAGAGGGGGGGGGGTTACCCACATATGCGGTCCTCTCCAAGGTTTCTCATAGTCATTCACCGACGTCCCACTGGGGTGAGTTTTTCCTTGCCCGTATGTGGGCTCTGTACCGAGGATGTCGTTGTGGCTTGTGCAGCCCTTTGAGACACTTGTGATTTAGGGCTATATAAATAAACATTGATTGATTGATTGATTGAAATCACACATCGCATGTCCATTGCTTTCTTTGGACTGATATTGAGCTAAAAAACTAGAAAAATGTTGTCTAAAAAAAGCACAATAGTAGCACAGTGGCTAACGACAGCACAGCTCTACTGACTGAATGAGCACCGGAGATTGATCAGCCTGCTCACATTGGATGTGCTGCCGGGCACAGAATGTGAATGTGTGTGTGTATATATATATATATATATATATATATATATATATATATATATATATATATATATATATATATATATATATATATATATATATATATATATATATATATATATATATATATATATACATGTATGTATGTATGTGTATACAGTATATATATATACATATATATATATATATATATATATATATATATATATATATATACATGTATGTATATATATATATATATATATATATATATATATATATATATATATATATATATATATATATATATATATATATGTGGATAAATTAACTATTGGGCACATACAATATTGCAATCCCTGTCTATGTTTGCTCCATCAACAAAAAGACGGACAGACATCTCCTGCTGACGTGGCTCTCAGAGGCTCGTCACTCAGTGCTTCGCTGTCACAAACAGGCATATTTCCACTCAACCATCCATGACCTGAGAGGAGCTTCTACCTCGGCGGGTCTCTACATGCATAGTAATATACAGTAGCTTTGCTGCACCCGCCTCTGACAAACATACAGAGATGGAACGAGCGGGTAGTGGGCCAACTGAAAGTGCAATGCATGTTTCATTCTTTTTAAACTGGTAATCTGCATGTAATTAACATCTGATTCACCAAAGCAGCAGTTAATAATGCAATCAGGGACGATGACAACCCCAAGCACATTGCCAAAGTAATGAAAAGCTCACCAGGTGCAGGATTTGTCTAAGATCAAAAAAACATGGCATTTGTAATAACATGACAGTCCATAAAATCTAATCCTCTAAATCCGTAGTGCATCCAGCCGGGAAATAAATTGGGACTTTAATATGATAAAACTGTGATAATTAAGTCATCGGGAAAGTTATTAAACTGACTAAAACGGACATAACCCATTAAAAGTTGCTCGAACCTGCAACTACAGTTTTCGTTTTAGGGATTCATCAGAATCAGAATCAGAAGTACTTTTTTAATCCCTGAGGGGAAATTACAATTTTCAGCACAATCCCATTCAAGATGTTGAATGGGATAGATGAAATATTACAGAAAAGAGCAGTGCGGATCATTCACAACGTTGGTTATTTAGAACATACTCATAATCTTTTTTATGCAATCAAAGTTGCTCAAATTTGATGACCTTGTTAAATATAACACATTAATAATCTTATATAAAGCATTTAACAAATTATCGCCGCCTAATCTACGACGTTTTTTTATAAGACGAGTGCAGGCTCATAACTTGAGAGGCTTTGGATATTTCTCATTGCCGAGAGCTCAAACCACTCGTAAACGTTTTTGTGTGTCTGTATGCTGAGTAAAACTATGGAACAAACTGGATTTACAACACAAGCAATGCCAAACTATTAATCGATTTAAACTATTACACAAACATGGGGTCTGGTTCAAATATAGAGATGAGGGTCTTTAATTTGACCTGCTGTTGTACTCTGTCTCAAAGTGTTAACATGTGCTCAATGTTTCCCTACCATTATTGCTATGTTGTCTCTTACCATTATTGCTATGTTGTCTATTACCATTGTTGGTATATTCATTATTCCTACATTGTTGATACAAATTATTGTTACAGTGTAATAATTATTGTTACCTGTGGTAATGCCACTATGATACAACATTTGTATTATATTCCTTGAACAAAGTAAGAGTGAAACTCATGTGAATAATCACTGAATGGAGAACTGGGGGTGGGATTAAATAAATGATCTTCTTCCTACTCCCTTTCAGGCAAAACTGGACAATCATGCATTACATACTATACATTACTTTTTGCACTATATTAATTTATATTATTATGTGTTGTCAACTTTGTACTTTTTTAAATTTTTTTTATGTCATTACCTGAAATAAATAAATACATGAAAAAATAAATGAAAGATCAGACATAACAGGGAGACAGAACAGGATCGCTGACGGGTCTGCCAACTTCTGGTGCCCCTTACAGAAAAGGTGAGAAACAGGTAAAAGCTGGGAAGGAGGGGGAAGAAAATGTTTTGTAATAAAAATTCAGTCCAAGACCGGGCCCCTGGAGAGGGAGTCCAGACTGAGGCCAAGGGGGAAAACAACTCATAGCCATAGCACACATAAGCATGTGTGTAAGAGGGAAACATCAAAGAACATTAAAGACATTAAAAGAGCAGAGCTGATGCAACCAGCCATTTTTCTACACAAAGCTACAAAAGTAAAAAACTAAACAAAAAAACATATACACTGTGGTGGCCTCTGCGGTGTTCCACGCCATCGTCTGCTGGGGTTAGTAGTCCTTTAATGCTAATTTGCTGTAAATGTGAAAGGAAATTACCAGGAAGGATATTCTTCAAATAATAAATGTATCACGTATGAGAGCCTCAACTATGTAATATGGTATTGGTCCAACACTTAGGCCATGCTGCTTTTGATTTACCGAGCAGACAAGACAAGCTCTTGAATCTGGAGATATACACGCGTGTATAACAGACACACACTTTTCCACAGATGTCTCTCTTTAATAAATAACACACAACTCTCCAGTCATATTCACATCTGAAATGCAAGTCTGAGTGAATTTAGTCCATTCCGCTCACCTCCAGAGACGCCGCTCAACAGTACACTAGTTAGAGAAAATATGATTTACCGTCTTTTTTTTTTTTACATCTTTTTATTGGTCTGCTAAAAATAGAGCCAGAAATCAAAGAGTGGCAAGCTTTATTTGTTTTATTTTCTTTTTCTAGAGCAACCGTCTTACTGCAGTTGCTGCTCTACATGCTGATCAGTCGCTCCATTTTTGGGTGCATGCATGCTAATTGTGAGAGGATTTAATGCTGATTTAGCCATACACTCACAGACACGTACCTCACATTATGTTACATACAACCTTCAATGAAATTGGATTTATTCATGAGATTATAGCAACATACAATACTCTCTTTAACTGCACAAGGTCACAGTGTTGCTGGTGTGTACTGAACGTGGAGAAAAACAACATCTGCAGTCCTACATTACTCTCCCTTTCATTATTTTTCATTCCCTTTCTGCTTTTTCCTCCTTGTGATTTTTTTCCTGTGATTTTCAGTTTTCTGATGTTTCGTGTTTTTTTGGGTATTTTTTTTTTTTCATGGGGCTAGATCGTCATAGCAACCACAGGCATTGTTTGTTGCCACTGTGGATTTAAATTGTATAGGCTTGTATGTGTGTATTTCATATCTACAAAGGCTTGTATATTACGCTACAATCAGCTTATGTTTATGTCTACTGCTTTGTGCAAGTTATTAGGAATGGATTTGATTATTGATGGCTATTGTGTTTGTGGCCTCATGAGCTGCATGGCTGAATGCTGGTAATAAACGCTCTTGCCAATATTAGAATAGATTACCTTTATTGTTATTGCAGTACACTGCATGCTGCAGCATGATTAGATTTCTAGATGCATAAAATTATAAGGGGAAAATTACGATAAAAAAACAAAGATTCATGTCGAAAATAAAACTAAGCAATAAAGGGAATGCAAATACAATGTGGTATGTTTTGTGTTGGCCTGGACCCCAGGATGCAGAGATTGGAAACAGCGTGACGGGAACAAAAAGCCCTTTTATTAGCAAAGTCAAAACGAAAATGGTTCGATAAAAAGTATGCACAGGAAGCACAGGCAACGCTATGCAGCACTTCAAGGTACCGTATTTTTCGGACTATAAGGCGCACTTAAAATCATTTAATGTTCTCAAAACTCTACAGTGCGCCTTATAACCTGGTGTGCCTAATGTACAGAATAATGTTGGTTGTGCTTACCGACTTCGAAGCTATTTCATTTGGTACATGGTGAAATGATAAGTGTGACAAGTAGATGGCAGTCACACATGAGAGATATGTATAGACTGCAATGTGACGCAATTAAACAACAAATTGTATATGTTCATTTGAAAATAAAGCACATTACACACGGCGCTCAAAAATCTATCAAAATGTTTTAGTATGACTTTTGTAAGCTCTGAAGCCGCACTGCTTGATGGATTGTACTGTGCTTCAACATACCAGTATTATTATGGAGTGTGTATAAGGTAAGACATATTATCTGGCATTTTGTTTCACAATATTATGCAAAAGTGGCTTTTCTTACCTTCTGGTACCTGCTGATCTGTATTTGGGATCTGCATAAGTCCTGAAAATGTGTGCCCGTCCGCCTTTGTAGTCCATGCCGACACCTTAGTCAATAATCTTCTTGTTATGGGACATTTATCCTCCGCTGTTGCCATTTCTAATATAAAGTAGTGTAAAGTTCTAACTTCTTACTTATATATGTTAGTAAACTCGCCATGAAAGCGCTAAACCTAGTAAGTTTACATCACTCACCCAAGGGACTTTAGTTATTAAAGAGTTCCGGTCGGACGTTTATTCACGGGACACATTTCCGGCGTTGTTATTGCACTAGTGAGCCACGGATGAGGAGATGCTGCTCTGTTATTGATTTAAGTAAAGTCTGAATGTCATTAACACAGCTCCATCTTTTGACACTTCTTCCACTCCCGTCCTTGCACGCTACACCGCTACAACAAAGATGACGGAGAAAAGACGCTGCCAAAGGTGAGCCACGTAAATAAGACCGCCCACAAAACGGCGCATCCTGAAGTGACTGTCAGAAAGAGGCTTGAAGATGATCCATAAAACATAATCTATGCAACATTCTGACCAAAGAACCACCATTACATGTTATGTAGACCACAAGAAAGTGTTTTCAATTTAGAAAAAAATTATAATATATATGACCTCTTTAATGCACTTAATAATCCGGTGCGCCCTATGTTGAGTAAAATATGGTACACAGCAAAATGATCCAGCCCCTGTATTAGAAGCATACTGATTGGCAACTAGGGACAGGTGTGACCTAATTGCCAATCAGGGATAGGTGATGCATGCAGCCAACGCTCAGGCTAGAGAAGTGGTGGCAAATGAAGGCAAACAGGAAGTACAAGCAAATATAAGAGCGCTGGACAGAAGATAATACAAAACACAGGAACATAAATAAACAATGTAAAATCATCCATTTTCCCTTCCAGATGTTATACTGCGTGTCCTCCTTATGGCCACGGGTTAGCTGGAGCCTACATCAGTTGACTTCTATGGGTTGTAACATATACAGTTGACCTATCTTTTTTGGGACCTATGCATTGGGAGAACATGCAAATTCATACAGAGATGATCCAATGGAGATTTAAAGCCAGATATCCAGGCTGTGCGGCCGACAGGCTAACCACTTGCACTGTCATGTTGAATTAAAGTTGGTTCCTACAACTTGTAACCTCAGGGAAATATTTGCCACTCCACAGCAGAACAAGATTGCCGATCCCTGGTTTAGTTAGTGTATAGGATCAGTTATTAAGATCTGTAGCCAGCACCAACGGTAGCTATAACGAAACACAGTCATAAAGTTGTGCAAAGTAGACATAAATGTGATTTGTGTTTGGCTTGTAGTACTTCTCTCCGTGCAGCACAACAAATAATTCCTTGCTTAAAGCTTTTTGATGGTGATTCTGTTTTCTCTGGCCAAAAAGAAACACATATTTCAGACACAATCTAAATCCAAGACAGACTTCACAAGGCTGCGGGCGTGTTTGTTGTGTTTCTTGAGTGCCAAAACAGAGAACTACAGAATACCTCCATAGAGCAAACAACTTTTGCACTTGTCACTCTATGTCGACTCTAATTGCAAGTGAGAAAATGTGGGGCGTTAGAGGTACTTTTGTATCATGCAGTACAACATTTGAATGCCCTTCATCAGAACCTCATAATGTGAGTATAGAAAATGATCTGAAACATGAACTATGATATGACGGTCATACACCAGCAGGCAGCAACAATATGCATAATATTGATATGTTGTACTGAAAAGATGCTAGTCTTCTTCCAGACTGCTATGGAGGTGCACTTGAGCTTTTGTATGCAGCCATAAAAGTAATTACTTCATAATTACTAACTAATTATATTTACCTAATATTCATCCATCAAGCTGTTATTTTTCTAATTAAAATGTATTACCTTTTAAACAAATTATTTTTGAATTCCAGAGGTGTGGACTCGAGTCACATGACTTGAACTCGAGTCAAACTCGAGTCATGAATTTGATGACTTTAGACTCGACTTGACAAAATGTAAAGAGACTTGCAACTCGACTTAGACTTTAACATCGAGGACTTGTGACTTCACTTGGACTTGAGCCTTTTGACTTGACATGACGTGCTACTTTCCCCAAAACCCAAATATTAAAAAGTTATTCTGAAGCGCTCCGTATCTTTCATTTTGTATTAGTGTGTCTATCTATCAGCGTGTGTGCTGCGTGTCAGTGTGTGTGCTCTCAGTACAATAGCCAATCAAATTAGATATACGTTGTTTTCATCCCACAGCATTCATCCAATCAAATTGCCGGACAACCAATGAACAAGAGTTGTCAAACAACGCGCCAGTGAGAAAACATTATGCCAAAGTTGGTTTCGTTCGGGTATAACAACTACGACTTGGTCAACAAATAACAAATTGCAGTATGCTAAACATGCAGTTCGAATATTACAGACGGAGACGCAACAACTTCCAACTTCGTTCGACATTCGAAGTTGCAAACAGAAGGGTAAGTTTTGAATGTAAGCTAACGTTTATTGGCTAAGTAACGTGACTTTCATTTGCTGTGTAGTTAAATCAGTGAGGCTGTAAACTCACTGCTAACGCTATAACCATAGACATCTTATAAGTAGACAAAGCATCAAGCGCTACTGCCTACTGGCGCAGACGAGACGCGGGGCCGCCATCTTGGAGTGGTGATCCTCTCCACTCAGTGCAATTCATTTGGCAGGAGCAATGAACTGTCAGCGCATTTAATTCATCTTACCTCACTGAATACCACTGATTTTCACGCACTTTTTTGTCATACGTGTAGCTATGATAAAGGACACATGTTTTGACGTGTTTTATTATTCATATTTTGCTTAACAGTAATAGAATATTCTTATATGCTATAAATGACCAGACGTCCCAGATCAAAACTGAGAATATAATCCCAGAGAAGGGGAAAAAAAACAGTCAGCTATTTTTAAGTTAAAGAAACAATATGATTAGGTTATATATACATGCGTATAGCCTACATAAACAATGTATGAATACATTAGATATCTATATATCTTATAGACTGTATCTCTGTTGCTGCAGCAGCAGAGAGTTTATTCTGTCTTGACACTTTGTATTGATATTTTGTATTATATTCTTCCCTTAAATGATCATGTTTACAGTGATTGTTTTATATGTATTTTTTATGTATGTCGCTTTGGATAAAAGTGTCTGCCAAATACTTAAACATAAACATATATAAACACCTGAAAGTCTTTATATCAGCTAAAACCACCAATCTGTTTCACTGGATTCAGAATAATACCAATAGATCAATGAGATAAGGTAAGAACAGGATAGAAACTGCTGTGGAACTAGTTACAATGCAATATGCCATGGAAATACAATGTTAACACTTTTGTGCAAATAAGTACAGGTGCACTTGTTTTTTCAAATGTGTTTATTCTGTAAAGGAATGAGTTAAACTATTAAAATGACTGGTTAATAGTGCTATTATGAAGTGCAATGTCAGCACTATTTTTTTTCCTGCAATTTCAAATTCACTTGTTTTAATAAATAAATACAGCGTTTTAAAAGCATACACAATCTGTGTAAATATATTAGTTTGTGGTTAAAAGGACTTGAAAGGACTCGAAACTCAAAATGCAGGACTTGGGACTTGACTTGAGACTTTCCAGTCTTGACTTTGGACTTGACTCGGGCAAAGACTTGAGACTTACTTGTGACTTGCAAAACAATGACTTGGTCCCACCTCTGCCGAATTCCTCTGAGGGAAGTGTGCAGTAACAAGCGTGGAATTCTCCTACCTGCTGATGTAAAAGGGTTTATTAAAAGGATGACATTCAATCAATCAATCAATCAATGTTTATTTATACAGCCCTAAATCACAAGTGTCTCAAAGGGCTGCACAAGCCACAACGACATCCTCGGTACAGAGCCCACATACGGGCAAGGAAAAACTCACCCCAGTGGGACGTCGATTCTGTTGTGATTACATTTTGTTGTGGTTTCTGATGAATTTCATACCTGTTGTCAATAGTATTTATTGTAGAACACATTATTATTTATAGGCTAGCAGGTTTATATCATTTTGCAACTTCCCTGTGCCTATAAATCGCTACCTTTGGCACAAACATAAACTCACACAAATAAAATGTTTACTCTTTTGAAGATATTCCACCTGTGGGTCTGCAAATAGCATGTTTAGAAGTAATTGAATGTTAGGAGTGTGATTGTCTCTGTCTCTCTGCACCTGGGGTTGAAAAGCTGTTGAGGTTTGTGCGTATGACATGCACACAACTGTGCACTTACTGGGCGTTGTGTGTCTTCATGTCCCCCGTGCATGGAGCTGCATTTATGTGGAAAGAAGAAGCTATTTATTTTTTACTCTTTTCAATGAGGGTCCAAAGGATAGAATCCATAACAATATCATCAATCCACAGCAGCAACAACATGTATGTAATTTATATGGTAATGCTGCCTTCATGGTTGCCCCAAGTTCCACAGTGGACATCTGACAATGGACAGCGTGAGTGCGCTGTAGCATCCTAATGTAAAGTGTAGCTCTGAATACACACACACACGCACACACACTTCAAGAAGGCATGTTTCAATTAGCAGATGCAGATAGATGTTGTGTTTGTGGATTGTGTTTTGATTCATGTCTGCTTGTTTCTGTGCTCAGATGTTTGAACCGAGAGAAGAACAACACTAAGATGATACACTGGTAGAATTCATGCCTTTTGGATAGTCATGATTCTTGAAGGTTCATATTTATTTTATAGCATACCTTGAATCTTCTAAAGATAGAAATTTGAACCGATACGGTACCAATTCCCAGTACCTGGGAATTAATACCGGTACTCAACGGTAACAATTTTTGGTACTTTTGTGTGTGTTAATAAATCACATTTTAATGTAAGATATAAAAAATAGTTAATTATTATAATGGTCTGGTCCAGTTGTTATATCTTGTTTTTTTTATAAAATTTCTGAGTCTCATTTGCAATAATTACATAGTAAACTTTGCATGCAGTTACAATCCCAAGACGTTGTGTCGTGTTGCCCTGCTCGGAACTGTGGAGCTGAATGTGCCAGTCTTGTCTTGTGTTATGCCCTACAAAGTATTTATACTATAAGTATTGCACTTTTTACACACCAGCTGTTTGATTGTAACATGCATCTTAGTTGTAATGTTCATTACCTAATGTGGAGGTGTTGAAATCGCCATGTACAATCACTAATGCTAATCAGTGGCACGTATAAGGCAAAGTCGATGTAAATTGGCATCAAGCTAGCACATTTTGAAAAAGTGGAGCCTTATTTTGTCCGAGCAATGTTTACCCGGCATACTTGTTTGGTTGGCATTGAAAATTGCATTACTTATGAGGCAATTTGGCAGATCCCGCTCTGAGTGCTGCCACAGTGATGGTTTCCTCACCAAGTGTTTGAGCCGTTGTATAGTCTGCAACAGGAAGTGACGTTACGAGAAACAAAGGTATCAGAATAAACACGGTCTGATTTTGCGTGAATAGATACCCCGTTGTACTGACGAAATTCAGTCGGTGCCTATTGAAAGTACCAAATGGTGGTATCCATCCCTAGCTATGTATAATGCACACTGAACAATGACACGTTTAATAAACTAAAAAAGCATTTGCAATAGTAAAAAAGTCTGGATCAGCCTCAAAATGTAATTACTTTGTCTGTATCCCATTTCTGACGTTTCATGAAAGTTAGAATACAATCCACCAATAACTTTTTGAGCTATTTATAGCAGAATGAAAGAAACAGACTGGTCTTTTGTCGGTCATCCGTAAACATAAAGTAACATTATAGACATTTTCTGAATCAGGCCCAAAATCTAGTCAGTTGTTTCTTAACCCATTTGGGATATTTCCTGAGTTTCATGAAAATGTGCTCGTAAGTTTTTGAGTTACTTGGGTAACTAAATAACGTACAGACAAACCAACGGCAAAGAGTTCATAACCTCCTGATGGAGTTAATAATCAACCAAATTTAGACACAATGTGAAAATAAGTGAAAAATGTAATTCCAATTACTGTACTGTTACACCCTTGTATTTTGTTTTCACTTTTAAAAATCGGAACAAATATTCACTCAGTAAAAGTTGTATGCAAGTAGTTGTTGATGTTCCTCTCTACCCAATGCTTGATAGAAAGGTGGGAAGTTCAACAGTTGAACACAAAACAGTTTTTCACACAAAAAGTAATGGGACTCTAACGTATAATGGTGTCAAACTGTCATAGTAAAACATATTTTCTGTGAAAGTATTTATTTAATATTTTGATACACAAAACTGTGGTCTAGTGTTAGTCATTTGTTGCTCAGAACTGAGTTGCAAGACCTGACGTTACATTTTCTGAAAGTTTTTTCAAAAATCTGATTTGACTTTTGAGGTTCCACTGCACTGAAATGTAGTTTTCTTTCCCAGTGATGATCGACAGAAAAACACAAAATTGGTATACACTAGGGATGTCCGATAATGGCTTTTTGCCGATATCCGATATTCCGCTATTGTCCAACTCTTTAATTACCGATACCGATATCAACCGATACTGATATCAACCGATATATGCAGTCGTGGAATTAACACATTATTATGCCTAATTTGGACAACCAGGTATGGTGAAGATAAGGTACTTTTTAAAAAAATTAGTAAAATAAGATAGATAAATTAAAAACATTTTCTTGAATAAAAAAGAAAGTACAACAATATAAAAACAGTTACATAGAAATTAGTAATGAATGAAAATTAGTCAAATTAACTGTTAAAGGTTAGTACTATTAGTGGACCAGCAGCACGCACAATCATGTGTGCTTACGGACTGTATCCCTTGCAGACTGCATTGATATATATTGATATATAATGTAGGAACCAGAATATTAATAACAGAAAGAAACAACCCTTTTGTGTGAATGAGTGTAAATGGGGGAGGGAGGTTTTTTGGGTTGGTGCACTAATTGTAAGTGCATCTTGTGTTTTTTATGTTGATTTAATTAAAAAAAAACAAAAAAAAACGATACCGATAATAAAAAAACCGATACCGATAATTTCCGATATTACATTTTAACGCATATATCGGCCGATAATATCGGCAGGCCGATATTATCGGACATCTCTAGTATACACGTTGTTACATGTAATGGCAGTCAGAAATAAGGATGGGCAGATCACCAGACACTGAGTTGGCAGAAATAAAAAAAGTAGTGTGGTAAGTGGTAATTTAGTGCCACTCAGGTGGGTTAGGTATCAATCAATCAATCAATCAATGTTTATTTATATAGCCCTAAATCACAAGTGTTTTAAAGGGCTGCACAAGCCACAACGACATCCTCGGTTCAGAGCCCACATAAGGGCAAGGAAAACAACCCAGTGGGATGTCAATGTGAATGACTATGAGAAACCTTGGAGAGGACCGCAGATGTGGGTGACGACCCCCCCCCCCCCTAGGGGAGACCGGATGCAATGGACATCGAGTGGGTCTAGCATAATATTGTGAAAGTCCAGTCCATAGTGGATCTAACATAATAGTGAGAGTCCAGTCCATAGTGGGGCCAGCAGGAGACCATCCCGGGCGGAGACGGTCCACCCCGGGTCCCGACTCTGGACAGCCAGCACTTCATCCATGACCACCAGACCTGTGCCCCCCATTCCACAAGAGATGGGGGGGCGGGGGGGAAGAAACGGCAGATCAACTGGTCTAAAAAGGGTATACAAATGAGTTTTAAGATGGGACTTAAATGCTTCTACTGAGGTAGCATATCTAACTGTTACCGGGAGGGCATTCCGTAGTACTGGAGCCCGAATAGAAAACGCTCTATAGCCCGCAGACTTTTTTTTGGCTCTGGGAATCACTAATAAGCCGGAATTCTTTGAACGCAGATTTCTTGCCGGGACATATGGTACAATACAATCGTCAAGATAGGATGGAGCTGGACTGTGTAGTATTTTATACGTAAGTAGTAAAACCTTAAAGTCGCATCTTAGGTGCACAGGAAGCCAGTGCAGGTGAGCCAGTATAGGCGTAATATGATCAAACTTTCTTGTTCTTGTCAAAAGTCTAGCAGCCGCATTTTGTACCAACTGTAATCTTTTAATGCTAGACATAGGGAGACCCGAAAATAACACGTTACAGTAATCGAGACAAGACGTAACGAACGCATAAATAATGATCTCAGCGTCGCTAGTGGAGAAAAATGGAACAAATTTTAGCGATATTACGGATATGAAAGAAGGTAGGTAGTTAGTTATCTTGGTAAGTAGGGTTGTACGGTATACCGTTATTAGTATAGTACCTCGATACTAATGAATCATATTCGGTACTATACAGCTTCTAAAAAGTACCGGTAACTACTTCAATATGATTATTATTATTATTCAGAACGGGACAAGCGGTAGAAAATGGATGGATGGATGGATGATTATTTCAAGTATCAGCCCTTTAGGACGCGTGATAGCTATACATGCTTCACTTCACACTGCAGCACATCAGAGCCATGATAATGGATGAGTTGAAACTTGTCTATAGTTGACTAATTCAAGACAAATTTTCATTATGTCCAATCCTTAACCATTCAGGCAAACATCTTAACTTTGAACACACTAACCACATGTGAATGAAGTGCATACTTAATCAACACCCATACATGTCACACTAAGTAAGGGTGGCCGTATGAACAACACCAACACTGTCATAAACATGTGCCACATAGTGAAACCACACTAAACAACAATGACAAACACATTTTGGGAGAATATTTGCACCGCAACACAACATAAACACTACAGAACAAATTCCCAGAATTCCCTGCAGCACCAACTCTTCCGGGACGCTAAAATATAAACAAACGCCATTGGTGGATCTACACCTAACATCCACTGTGATGATACCAAGTACTGGAGCGTATCTAGTCGATACTACTATGATTACATCGATATTTTTTAGCATTACAAAATATTATTTCCTTTTTATTAATGTAAATTATGTTTATAACTCAGGAAATATGTCCCAGGACACATGAGGACTTTGAATATGACCAATGTATGATCCTGTAACGACTTGGTATCAGATTGATACCCAAATTTGTGGTATCATCCAAAACTAATGTAAAGTATCAAACAACAGAAGAATAAGTGATTATTACATTTTAACAGAAGTGTAGATGGAACATGTTAAAAGAGAAAGTATGCTGATATTAACAGTAAATTAACAAGTAGATTAATAATTAATTTTCTACCAATTGTCCTTAATAATTTTGACAAAATAATAGAATGATAAATGACACAATATGTTACTGCATAAGTCAGCAGCTAAATTAGGAGCCTTTGTTTTGTTTACTTACTAATAAAAGACAAGTTCTCTAGTATGTTCACTATTTTATTTAAGAACAAACTTGCAATAAGAAACATATGTTTAATGTACCGTAAGGTGTGTTGTTAAAATAAAGCCAATAATGACATTTATTGTGGTCCAATTTATTTTGAAAAGTACCGAAATATTTTGGTACTGGTACCAAAATATTGGTTTCGGAACAACACTATTGGTAAGTCAAAATAAGACAGAGAAGAAGTCTTTAACTGTTGCAAAACTAAAACGATTGCTTTTTCGCAAACCCTAATGCCACATCTGCAGGCGGTATGCGCAGACAACTTGCCTGTTATGTGTTTTGAAAGAAGGACTGCATATGTCTGGAGTGATAGACTAATGCAAGCCAGATGAAAGAGAGAAAGAGGAGAGCTCGAGGCCAGAGAAGAACCCAGACTGTGTTACACTTCAAAGACGAAGCTGCTGATACAATCGTCTCTTTAGGCTGCGAAAGCCCAACTTTATTAATTAAAGCACATCTGTTGAATCACCCTCTTATCGCTCCCTCTGCTCGTTACTCATTTTATCCCTTCTTCTCTGCAGCCGCGCTGATTACAAGGTTAGAAAAAGCAGACCGAGTCATTTCTCGATAGCTCAAACGTGTGAGATCTATTTGTTGCGCTCCGTCACACCACAGGTGTGCATCTGGCTACAATGCCAGATATCGAGAAAAGGGCTATGAATACGCGGAAGTGATGGAGTTGAGATGAAAGATGCCGATAAATGGCGAAAAAAAGAGCTTGTTGTGTTGGCAGCTGTCATCACTAAATAGCCCACAGACAAAGTGCATGTATGCGGCATGATTGTGGCGCATACATGCACACATACTGACTGACAGCTCCCCCTCAGTGCAACATCTGTGCTGACAGCAGCTGTGGTAATGACTCTCCACATGTGCCAGCATGGGTGTGTCTCATCTGTTTGCACCTTCTTCCGGCGCGCGGCTGTTTCCTATCTACGCCCTATCTCCTCGCCACTATTCTTTCCCGAAGAGAAGCGTGTGTAAATGAATGAATGAATGAATGAATTTATTCCGGCAGACAGACATATATAGCAACACGTCATCACTCTTTGTAATTTGACAGACATGCAAGGGCCCCCACCGAAAAGGGATACGGGAAAAAAGCAAGAATGCTTATTCATGTCCCACCCCTAATTTACAATCAACTTATATGTTGGTTATATACCGTATTTTTTTGGAGTATAAGTCGCTCCGGAGTATAAGTGGCACCGGCCGAAAATGCGTAATAAAGAAGGAAAAAAACATATATAAGTCGCACTGGAGTATAAGTCGCATTTTTGGGGGAAATGTATTTGATAAAACCCAACACCAAGAATAGACATTTGAAAGGCAATTTAGAATAAATAAAGAATAGTGAACAACAGGCTGAATAAGTGTACGTTATATGACGCATAAATAACCAACTGAGAACGTGCCTGGTATGTTAACGTAACATATTATGGTAAGAGTCATCCAAATAACTATAACATATAGAACATGCTATATGTTTACCAAACAGTCTGTCACTCCTAATCACTAAATCCCATGAAATCTTATACGTCTAGTCTCTTACGTGAATGAGCTAAATAATATTATTTGATATTTTACGGTAATGTGTTAATAATTTCACACATAAGTTGCTCCTGAGTATAAGTCGCACCCCCGGCCAAACTATGAAAAAAACTGCGACTTATAGTCCGAAAAATACGGTATGTTGGTTTTATATAGTCCAAGTTTCAACAGCAGATTTGATGGCTACATGACAATTTCAGAACAAGTACTGTATAACATATGATAATGGATGATAATGACAAGTCAGTATGCATGCACCAATATGGATATATTTTGTTTGATTCATTAATTATTTTTTTTTTGTTGTTGTTGTTTTTTTGGTGGTTTCTTAGTCCACATGATGTCCAATTCATGTTTCTTCTTGTGTTATTTTGTGCAGATTAATGAACCAATTTTTCCATGTCGTCATTTATGTCCACGAGATGGCCCAGTTTAAGTTAAGTTAAAGTTAAAGTTAAAGTACCAATGATTGTCACACACACACTAGGTGTGGTGAAATGTGTCCTCTGCATTTGACCCATCCCCTTGTTCACCCCCTGGGAGGTGAGGGGAGCAGTGAGCAGCAGCGGTGGCCGCGCCCGGGAATCATTTTTGGTCATTCCCCAATTCCAACCCTTGATGCTGAGTGCCAAGCAGGGAGGTAATGGGTCACATTTTTTATCGTCTTTGGTATGACTCGGCTGGGGTTTGAACTCACAACCTACCGATCTCAGGGCGGACACAGACCGAAGGTGGCCCCTGGGGAATGCACTGTAAATTTCCATGATAGGCAGGGGCGGTATAGCTCGGTTGGTAGAGTGGCCGTGCCAGCAACTTGAGGGTTCCAGGTTCGATTCCCGCTTCTGCAATCCTAGTCACTGCCGTTGTGTCCTTGGGCAAGACACTTTACCCACCTGCTCCCAGTACCACCCACACTGGTTTAAAAAATGTAACTTAGATATTGGGTTTCACAATGTAAAGCACTTTGAGTCACTAGAGAAAAGCGCTATATAAAATATAATTCACTATAATTCACAAGTGAATCTTCTACGGAACAATAAGAAATGACATTCATTATTCCTTTCTAAAAACACATTTACACAAGCATCGGCAAGAGTGAAATTTTGTGACGTCGGGTTTTCCGAAGTTCCCACACAGGTGTGTAGAGGTGTGGGAGGAAATATGGGCGCGATGAAGAGAAGATAAACGGCTCTCGTTAGAGGGGTAATTTGTCTCTCCTTGTCTGACGGGGCTCCAGCTGTCGCTCCGTCCCTCTCCTCGCTTCTCCTTGGCCGACCACTCCTCACCTCAGCCAGATGGGTGGACACATGGACGGACGCAGCAAGGCGGGTGGGGGAAGGGAAAGGACAGAAATAGACAAGGACAGGGAGGAGTCATTGTCGAGTCAATTTGTGGAATAAAGCCTATATCAGTGTTTTTCAACCTTTTTTGAGCCAAGGGACATTTTTTTTGCATTGAAAACATCCAGAGGCACACCACTGGCAGAAAACATTAAAAAGTTAAACTCAGCAGCCGATATTGAAAATAAAAAGTCGTTCTTGCAATTGTTGGATATAAATTCAAACCATAACCAACCATGCATCACTAGAGCTCTTGTCTCAGAGTAGGCGTACTATCACGACCTGTCACATCACGGCGTGACTTATTTTGAGTTTTTTTGGTGTTTTCATTTGTGTAGTGTTTTAGTTTTTGTCTTGCGCTCCTATTTTGGTGTTGAATGTCTTGTTATGTACGGATGTACTTTGTGGACGCCGTCTGCTGCTCCCTGTAAGTCTTTGCTGTCGTCCAGCATTCTGTTTTTGTTTTGCATAGCCATCCCGAAGCTTCAATGCCTTTTCTTAGCGGCACTTGCCTTTTGTTTATTTTTGGTTTAAGCATTACATACCTTTTTACCTGCACACTGCCTCCCGCTGTCGTCTGCATATTGTGATCACGGCAAACGATGTTCCCGACATTCACAAAGCAATTAGCTACCTGCTGCCACCTACTGATATGGAAGAGTATAACATGGTTACTCTGCCGAGCGCTAGACAGCACAGACACTCAACAACGGCACATTATTTGCGGATTATAATTACTTTTTTGCAAAAAATTATTTTCAACCCAATTAGGTGAAATGACATAATCTCCCACGGCACACCAGACAATATCTCACGGTAGACTAGTGTGCCGCGGCACAGTGGTTGAAAAACACTGGCCTGTATGATAATGTAATACGCGATATAAATCATATACATTTGACCGACGATAGAGCTTTTATTATTATCGTCATAGCGTGATAAAACATGGGGATGACACATTCTAGCTGTGTCTGCAAATTTGACAGTGACAAGCAAACGAACAAGTCTGCGGCTAACGTCCCTCCACAGTGAAAATCCCCACCTAAGACAACATATAATAAATGATCTAAAGTTTCTAACAAGTCACTGGAGGACAAAGAATAGCTAAACATACTACACTACACACTGTAGGGCAGGGGGGTCAAACTAATTTTAGATCGGGGGCCACATGGAGAAAAATCTACTCCCAAGTGGGCCGGACTGGTAAAATCACGGCATCTCTCTAGGTCAGGGGTCGGCAACCCGCGGCTCCGGAGCCGCATGCGGCTCCTTGACCACTCTGATGCGGCTCAGCTACATACATGTCAACCCCCCCGATTTTCCCAGGAGACTTATGGATCTCAGTGTCTCTCATAGATTACTCCCAGGGAAAAAATAATCCTATTTACACTATAATTACTAAATAAAGGGCGTGCCCTAATTGCACTGCAGTAATTGTCCTCTATAGAATTTACATACAGCATGCCAGTCCAGCCACATGTTGCATGTTGTTATTACTTGCACACACAGGAGACAGCAAAGCATACTTACTCATCAGCCACACAGCTTACACTGACGGTAGCCGTATCAAACAACTTTAACATTGTTACGTTACAAATATGCGCCACACTGTGAACCCACACCAAAAAAGAATGAAAAACACATTTCTGGAGAACATCCCACCGTAACACAACATAAACACAACACAACCATTACCCAGAATCCCATGCAGCCCTAACTCTTCCGGTCTACATTATACACCCCCGCTACCACCAAATCCCCCCACACATCAACCCCCCCCCCCCCCCCCCCCCTTCTCCGTGCGTTGGTTGAGCGGAAGAGTTAGGGCTGCATGGGATTCTGGGTATTGGCACCGTCAGTGTAAGATGTGTGGCTGCTGAGTTAGTACGCCTTGCTGTCACTTACGTGAGCAAGCTGAAATTGCATTCTACCTGTGGTCGAGCAGGTACACCGTTAGGGCAGACTGTAGAGGGCGCCAAATGCAGTGTCATCACGCTCTGATATTCGGGAGTCTCCCGGGAAAAATGAGAGGGTTGGCAAGTATGACGCTATCAAGCGCCATTCATTCAAAACTCGCGGGCTGCACTAACATCAAATTTCCACATTAAAGTGCGTGCCGGTGCGTGTGTCGGAGACCCCTGGTTAACATAGCACAAAGCATTTAAGCTTTGTATGCGGTGTTTTTCATTTTAAATTAAAAAATTTTTTTTGTGGCTCCCATTACTTTCTTTAATTTGTGAAACTTGCCAAAATGGCTCTTTGAGTGGTAAAGGTTGCCGACCCCTGCTCTAGGTCGTCCTCAGACGAGCCTTCCATAGTTGCTTCCAGTCATCCCGATCCTCCATACATTTGGCCAGTTCCTTGGTACTCTGAGCTCCTGCATCCTTCTTGAGTATGTCCACGTATGTTAGTGTGGGACGTCCTCTTGACCGATGTCCATGCTGCCAGCCAGCACCAATTTGCTGGCTGGCAGCTCCTGATGCCTTTGGCAGTGTCCTGCTAGTCTCATTCTCCTTACAGCAATCTTCTCGCTCCCCCTTGGTGTTCCCTTGTAGAGCATTCTGTTGGTTACGTGCGCACTCTTGTTGATGTTAAGCACTGCATGCAGCATCCTGGTGTAGCATCCATCCAGAGACTTCTCCAGGATTGGCTTCAGGGTCCAGCATTCGCTGCCATAGAGGAGAACGGACTCAACTGCTGCATAGAAGAAGCTGAGTTTGATTTGGCGGGGGAGGTTGGAGTTCCATACACTGGTCACAGGGCCCTCCATGCAAGTGCCTTCCTCACTTTTAGATCTTGCTCAGTTGAGTTGACCCGTGCGCCCAGGTATTTGAAGTCCTCAACTTCTTTCAGCACAGTGCCTCCTGCTGTTATCAGAGGTTGATGTTCTGGTGGAACGTTGTAGGTCATGACCTCAGTTTTTATGGCATTTAGCCTAAGGCCAACCTTGGCGCACTCTAGCTCTACCCTGTGTAGTAGTTTTTGTGCTTGTTCCACATTGTTGAAGAGCAGACTGATGTCATCCGCATAGTCAAGGTATGTCAGGACCAGTGCCGGTTGTCGACTCGACTTCCTTGGTGTCAGCGATAACTTAAAAATAAAGACAACTTCAGTTTGTTTTCTTTGTTTGAAAATAGAACAAACACAAATGTACAAATTATAATGTTGTTAGGTTTTTTTTTACACTTACATGTTGCTATTGTTAATAATTTATTTGTCGTTATTTATATTTTCTGAATAAATTACGTGATAATGTTCAACAGTCAACTCATTGGTTTATATCAAGATAATACAATTATGTCAAAATCAAATTACAGGATGTTATTTATGTAGTTTGATCATTTTCCTTGACTGGTGTACTAACATAATGTGGTTTATTTTGCTTTACATATGTAGCATCATCTGCAAAGATACAAAGAATTTCTATTGCGACACCCAGTGGACACATTTAGAACAGCTGTTTGTTTGATACAAAAATTTCAGGTTATTTTTTATAATTAGCAAACTAATCCCGCGGGCTGGATAAAACCTGTTTGCGGGCCTGATCCGGCCCTCCAGCTGTACGTTTGACACCACTGCTATAGGGGGTTCGATTAAAAAATCAACAGTAACAACATCAAGTATAGTATCAGCATATGGTCGATACTACAGTGGCTAAATAAAAATGTTTTCATTATCAACATTTGTCACTCGTTTTTGGTATTGTTTACAAGCTCAGGAATTAAGTCCCTGGACAAAGGAGGGCTTTCAGGTCAAAAACCAAATGATTTAAATCAGAGCCAATAACAGGAAATAATTGAATTGATAATGCTACATCACCGTCATGTGTTTTTGTCTGATTATAATTGTGATAATAAATGTAATCATTCAGTAATATTGAACATCTCAGTATCAGCATTGGTATTACTAATACTCCCCTGTAACTACTTGGTATTGGCTCCATACCCAAATTTGTAGTATCGCTTAAAACTAATGTAAAGTATCCAAAAACATAAGAATAAGTGCCTTATACGTTTGAACAGAAGTATGTCACTGTTAGGTGGATGCTGAGAGGGCGCTCGCGTTCGATCTTAGTGACACGACCTCTTCCCGATTCCAACCTTCAGGATGTACACACGCAAGGAGAAAAAGAAAAAGGCCACAGCGCAACAAGGGCAGTGTTCGGAGTGATTTATGGCCTCGTTCACCTGTTTAAACGCTGCACCGAGGGAATGTGCACGTGTACGGACACGAAAAATGAAAGCAAATCATAGCAAGCATTTCATTCGGGCCGTGTTTTACAAATTTTAACATCTAATTGTGAGAAATATAGACATTTGTTTATTTAATCTCTTATGTTAAACCACTGATGATAACGTAAGCTAGCCGCTGGGTTTCTTGTTCTATTTTTAATTTAGATAATGTAACTTTAAACAGGTTGCAAGCAGCCCCTTAAACAGTAAATTAGCCAGTAGATTAATAATTGTTTTGAGAAAATAATACAACTACAATTATGGTACCTATACCAAAATGTATATCGACACTTTTCGTTACTTTTCCAAATAAAGGGAACTACGAAAAAGTGTCAATGTTGGCTTTATTTTAACAGAAAATCTTGCAATACAATAAACATATATTTCCTATTGCATCAAATAACAATTATAGAAGGTTAAAATATAAATTAAAGGGCATTAAACACGTTGTGTTTTTCTTGTTGCACTCAAAGAACAATTTACAATTTTCCATATAACATATAGTCTGCTATAATCAAGGATTAAATTAGAATATAATAAAAAAGCTTTATTTACATTATATTAAATGCTTCATGATTTATTGCCAATCCTGTAATGTGCTTAAGAAAAATACAATTATTAGTAAGTGCTAAAAACAAAATTATTGATAAATGTACCCAGATAAGCCATGCACATACTTGCCAACCTTGAGACCTTCGAATTTGGAAGATTTGTGGAGTGGGGGGTTTAGGTGTGGGGGGGTCGGGGTTGAGGTGGGCGGGGTTTGGTGGTAGCGGGGTAGCCTGGAAGAGTTAGAGATGCAAGAGGTTCTGGGTATTTGTTGTGTTGTGTTTATGTTGTGTTACGGTGCGGATGTTCTCCCGAAATGTGTTTGTCATTCTTGTTTGGTGTGGGTTCACAGTGTGGCGCATATTTGTAACAGTGTTAAAGTTGTTTATACGGTCACCCTCAGTGTGACCTGTATGGCTGTTGATCAAGTTTTGCAGTCACTTTCGTGTGTATGCAGAAGCCGTATACAACATGTGATTGGGCCGGCACGCTGTTTGTACGGTGAAAAAGCGGACGCGTCGACAGGTTGTAGAGGACGCTAAAGGCAGCGCCGTCACGACACGGCCTTAATATTGTTGTCCGTGTGAAAATCGGGAGAAATTCGGGAGAATGGTTGCCCCGGGAGATTTTCGGGAGGGGCACTGAAATTCGGGAGTCTCCCGGAAAAATCGGGAGGGTTGGCAAATATGACCATGCAGCAGGTAAAACACACATCTGTTAAAGATAAAACACAATTTGTAGCAATTTGTTACCAAATTCAGTCATTTTACTCCCACTAGTTGACGTTAGATGGGCGGTCCTAACTCCGGTAATATTTGGCATCAAGCCAAGCAGCTGTGTGCGTGTCTACGTATATACATATTATTTATCTACATGTTATGGATCTACATGTTATGTATCTACATGTGCACAACAGATGAGCTGTTAACTTATGAGAGTAGCATATTTGTGTGCGAGAACGTCAACGTGTTGGCTGAGTGATGTTAGTGAGAAGCGTGCGCACTGCGCAGTAAAGTGCTGAATGGGTCCGGTTGTGTCCTGCAAAACTAATAATAAAGCAACCAGATTGTCACAAATTGAAGCCCAAATACCTCCATATTGCGATTCACCACCCTCTTTATTAACCAGTAGAATTATCGTTTTTTTGCCATTCTTCCCCACTGTGATGTTATTACTTGTATGCACTTTGTGTGTGCGTTTTGACACACTCAACATCATGCGCCTCGGCTCTGAAGTCACCACCTCACAGTGGAACTTAGATGAGAGAATGGTACCGGGTACTTTTGAAAGGCAGTATAGTACCGATTTCAATCAATTAGTATCTCGGTACTTTATTCGTACCGGTATACCGAACAACTCTAGTTACCGCATACATCAGCAGCCAAGTTAGGAGCCTTTGTAATCCGTTTTGAAATGGTTCTATTATCATTTATATACTAAATATTATATTGTGATTAATTTCGTTATTGCAAGAGGCTGCTATATATGTTGTGATATAGATTTTAGGCCATATCGCTCATACCTACATGCCACAGCATATTTTAAGAATGGCTTGAGAAACAATAGAGAATGTCATTGTAACACTTCAGATATGTCTCAGTGCAGCAGCATGTTTCATTGTTGCGTTGTAGCATTGCAATGAAGTAATTAGGGCAAGTGAAAAGCAAGCCCTGAAAAATCCCCGTGATCTCCAAAGATGAACTTAGCTGTCACGCTAATCAACACTTTAGATTTCAGGAGTGAGCGGCATGCGGAAACAGAGGGAGGCGGCTGAAGCGTGCCAACAGTCCGATTCGTCAAGTGAACCACGTGATCTCGTTGCCAATCTTTTGTTCTAATAACACAAAGCAATTTTCACTGACCTTTCTTGGAAATGTAGCAGAAATGTCTGAGTTAAGGATGCCCCACAGCATAGTTGCTAAAGAGATTAAAGTTCTATTAATTGCTTTTGGCCAACTATCGCCATTTTACCATTTTTTTTTAATTAAAGTGATTTAAAATGTTAATAAGTAGCCCAGCACATGCATTGCCTTCCACATGAGTTCATGCTCCCTTAATTGTGAGTGCATGTAATAATAGCATGCAGCAGTAAAGCAGGTTATACACACACACACACACACACAAACACACACACACACACACACGCACACACACACACACACACACACAAACACACATTCTTGCATTTGTTACCTTCTTGAGACCTCAGAAAAATGCCTACCTCTTTAGGACCACTCTTTCTAGATATATAAAGATTTGTATTTACAACATTAATAATATATACATACTATGCAAATCTAAAAAAGGTTGTTGTGAAAATTTTTTTGGAATTTTACAAGAAAAACTTTGAATTTTGGCAGTATTAAAATAAAAGTCGTAATTTTACTCAACGCAAGTCAACATTTTACAAGAAAAACTGTACATTTGTGCAATATTATGATAAAAGTTGGAATTTTACTCAATAACAGTCACAATTTTACAAGAAAAGCTTAAAATGTTGGCAATATTATAATAATAATCGGGATTTTACTTGGCAAATATATGACACAAGTCATCTTTTTACAAAAAAAATGTCACTATTTTACAAGAAAAACAAAAAAATTGGCAATATTGTGATACAAGTCAGAATTTTATATGACAAATGACACCATTTTGCATTAAAAAGTAATAATTTTACATAAAAAAGTAATAATTTTACAAGAAAATATTGCAATATTAGAGAAACAGAAATAATATGAGAAATTGTTCCCAATTTTATAAGAAAAAAGTCAACACGCTGTGAGAAAAAGACTGCTTTGAGTTAAAAAAAAACATTTTGTTGAACTTTTTGTTTGTAATTGTTTCGTAATCTTAATTATTTACTTCAAGTTTTTACAGTATGTCTCTACATACATTATTTTATTAATTTTGGCCAAAGGGGGCTCATTTCACTTTCTTACACACACTTGTTTTTTCATATCTTGGCCAGAGGGGGAGCACTTTTAAAACCGACACACAGTCAATTTGAAAAATCCCTCCTTTTTTGGACCACCCTAATTTTGATAGATTTCACCACCAGGGGTGCAAATGAGGCAGCACGGAAGAGGGGTTAGTGCGTCTGCCTCACGATACGAAGGTCCTGAGTAGTCGTGAGTTCAATCCCGGCCTCGGGATCTTTCTGTGTGGAGTTTGCATGTTCTCCCCATGACTGCGTGAGTTCCCTCCGGGTACTCCGGCTTCCCCCCACCTCCAAAGACATGCACCTGGGGATAGGTTGATTGGCAACACTAAATTGGCCCTAGTGTGTGAATGTGAGTGTGAATGTTGTCTGTCTATCTGTGTTGGCCCTGCGATGAGGTGGCGACTTGTCCAGGGTGTACCCAGCCTTCCGCCCGATTATAGCTGAGATAGGATCCAGCGCCCCCCGCGACCCCGAAGGGAATAAGCTGTAGAAAATGGATGGATGGATGGTGCAAATGAGACATTCTCTTTTCGATGCAATGGTTTTCCGTATTGGGACCATGATTTATGTCCTAACGTGTTCACCGGTCCTCATATGGACGGTACTTTTCCTTGTTGATGTCTCAAGAAGGGTAGAAATGCAAAAACACACACACAGGCAAATGTTTACCACTGCATGTTTGCACCAATAGCCTTATTAGAGGTCTTCTAAAATATGCAAATAGCTGTATCCCATCTCAAACATCAATTGAAGGGTGTGATTGATTTGTTTGGATCAATTGCTTTTTTGCATAAGTAAAGGTGGCTTATCCCCTGTTTGCCTCTTTATTTGTTGTTCCCTTCCTCCATCATCCATTGTTATGGACTAATTACCTGCAATGATTGCCTTCTGTTGTCATTCCGATTGCTTTTGCCTTATTTTTAATGGAAATAAGTTTAGGCCCTCTTTCTTGACTTTTTTCTTCTCCAAACCTCTATCACAGTGCTCTCCTTTCATCAAGTTGACCCTCTGACTTTGCTGACCCAACGCCCACTCCCCCTGCCTTTTGCGTCACTCTGTCACGTTGCCTGCCATCAATTCCCTTGTGTCCACCACAGTGTTTGCTTTGTTATTGTTAATCCATTTTTTCTCAGTATGCACTGACGAAATTGACCGGGAACACACACGGACACACGCATGCGCGCACACACACACACACACACACATACAAAAACACAAAGAGAGGCTTGCAAACACACTTGCATGCACACGCTGACAAGGCTAGCCTCTCTCCAGGGTGAAGTTAACGTCGAGGTGTGGATCAATCTCAGCTCTGGTTTCCATTACACAAAGCACTAAGCTGGAGCAGTTTGGGCAAGCAGGACGGGGCCTCCTCATCTTCCAGCTATATCTCTATAGAGCCATAGTGGTACCTGTATTGATGAATGCACCTTGCATCGATGTGACTTTGGGCCTGATCTACTAAAGGGGGAACTTTTCTTACTTATTGGTACTTGTTTTAGTGTATTTGGGATCTGCATAATGTTTGTAATAGAGAGCCTACTGACCAACTTCATCTATGTCTGGACTGGAGCCTGCAGTGCCTCAGACTGGAAGTCTGCAGAGAGTAGTGAGGACGGCTGAAAATATCATCAGGACTCCTCTTCCTCCTATCCTGGAAATGGCAAAATACCCCTGCCTGACCAGGGCTCAGAAAATCTGTAGAGACTCCTCCCACCGCCACCAAGGACCCTTTTCACTGCTGGACTCTAGAAAGAGGTTCTGCAGCTTCCGTAGCAGAACTTCCAGGTTCTGTAACAGCTTTTTCCCTCAGGCCATAAGACTCTTGAATGCATCAAGATAATTCCCCCCCAAAAACTGATTAACTCGCTGGAATATAAAGACAATATAACATACGTCCATAAACGTGGATGCATATGCAAAAGTGCAATATATTTATCTGTACAGTAATCTATTTATTTATACATGCACCTTATTGCTCTTTTATCCTGCACTACAATAAGCTAATGCAACAAAATTATGTTCTTAGCTGTACTGTAAAGGTCAAATTTGAATGACAATAAAAAGGGAAGTCTAAGTCTAATCAAACCTTTGAGACATACATGGTAAATTTTTACAAAATCAGCTTTGCGCAAGTCCGTTGTAGTCCGAGGTCGTCTTCAATAACTTTCTTCTTTTTTCTCTATCCTCTTGTTGTGGGGCAGACTGGCTTGTACATGCACATGCATCCTCAGCTGTTGCCATTTCTGATACAAAGTAGCATCCCTCAGTAGACTCCATATGGAAGTGCTCAAAACTACAACATGGCTGACAGGGAGAAGACACAGTCAAAGTGGAGGCACATAAATAAGACCGCCGACAAAACGGTGCTTCCTGAAGAGACGATCAGAAAGTGATTTGCAGATGGTCTGACCAAAGAATAACAATTACATGTTATGTAGACCACAATAAAGTGTTTTAAATGTAGATAACAAAATCATAATATGACTCTTTTAAAACAGGCACGAACACAAAGCGCTATCAAGCTTGTGCGCAGATGATGGCATCTCTTAAGTGAGCAAAAAAATTAGTTTGAGTTTGAGTTTATTTCGAACATGCAAGCATACAACATGATACATCACAATTTACAGTCTCTCTTTTCAACATGTTCGAAAAGGAGTAGGAAGAAGCAGAGCTTATTTAATCCTACCCCTTTACTTTGACATAACTGTTGCTAAAAATTTTGTTCACTTACTGTTCTCAATGTATTCACAATATACTCCATAAGTAATCCCAATAAAAATTAATAAATAAATAAGTAAATAATACTCGGTGAAGTAAGTTACATTTCATATAGTGAGATGAGTAAGATTATCTTGAAAATGAATAGATGGATGAAATACATTTCTAGTTTATCATGGTTCTTCTTCTTTGTACTTTGTAAACACTTTATGTTTGAAGTGCAATCCATTTAGCCTGTCTATCTTCATGAATATGCAGAATAAATGCTGATCACCATAACGCCTACGATACTGGGAGGAAAAAAATAAATGCAAATATAATTATTTAGCACACACAGTATGATTTATCAAGACTAAAACTGTTCTGCGTTTTTTATTAGGTACATCTAGAATGGACGCACAAACTGGCAATTGCGCAGAAATGGCTGTGAGAAAGGAGTTGATTGCGCTGCAGCTCCGTCCTACATATGCTTGTAAACATATATGGACTGTCAAAAATGACTTAAGGGGCTGATTAAAACAAACTAAATTGACACATTTTGGTGTCTGCTGGCATATTTTTAATGACAGTTTTTTTTTTTCATTTCTATGAAAAAAAATTCTTTCAGTATGCATTTTTTTCTGTTTGGAACATTACAACGCACGCTCTGTTAGTGCAACATCTGACATGAGCGCACTAAAAAGTGAGTTTCGTTGACGATCTGCTAAAAATGCCCATAAAAAGTGGTACATGATGTTCTGCTGCATCTTTGAAAACATAGTAAAATGCCACAGGTAGGAGCATTTTAACATAAGTGTGCAGTAAAAAAGTGTCTCCATGGTAAAAAACTGCGTAGAACATGCAACAACCTCACTTTAAAAGGGCGGTCTGCACCAGTTATTAATCGCAAACGCAGTCTTAGTAAATCACACGCAACACTCCTAGTACACGGAATCATATAGTTTACACATGGCGTTTAGCGCATGGTATTTGGATATTTGTAGAGCAGACCCTTTTTTTCTTAACTGATAATCACTTTTAATTCCCGTTCCAACAGTGTTGTGTGTCCTGATACTTTATCCTCACAAGAACCCGATGCAGTGGAATTATATTGTTTGGCCTATTTGTTGTTGTTGTTTTTTTACATTTCAAGAAAAATGCCCTTTTATGCAAAACGACTGGTTCTCAGAAGGATATTTGCATAGCCACAAAGAAAAATCTCAATCCAAGCAAATGCCAGTTTCATTCAATAAACTAGCATGAGACATGTAATGCATACAATGTTTAAAAATGTCTCCTTTTAGATTAAAAAATAAGGGGGGAAAAGGGATTACCAAAACTAAATCTGAAATAAGTTGCCTTTTTTGTCAAGATCTTGCTGCATTGTGTTCTCTTCTCCGTAAGAGAAGAAAAGTAAGTGCAATGAAAGAAGTGACAAACCATGGTCACGCATTGTAACCTCTCCGTTGCTTGTGAATGGCAAAGGAAGATGAATGGATGAAGTGTGGGGAAGACTATTCTTTTCCCACTCCTGAAGGGAAGAATGGGATTGGTTGTCACATTTAGAGGGTACTGCCTTATTACGTTTTACGGAATTTACGGAATCGGGATTAAGACGAGCTCACCTACATAATCTTCTGTAGAGTAGTTGATCCGAAAGGACTTCTCATGTTGTTTTAATGGGAAATTGTATTAATCTTGTAGACTTTTACACAATGAATGTATAACAGAACCATTGATTTTGTGAAGGGAATGCTATAATTAAGCAATTAGATAGCTAACTACTTTGACATTGTTGTTAGCCTGGATGTTAAAAAAAATAATAATTTGGGGTTGCTATTTGACATATTCATATATGTGTGCTGTCAAATAAGATTGATCAAATTCATCCCACGTTTAAATTTGGATTACCATAATCATGATTAATCACAGGTTATTACTCGCTTGCATAACAGAAATTAACTTTAAAAAGACCACAATATTTGGACAATGATTACAAATGCAATTTTATTGTCAGAAAGTCATCCAGGATTTTTTTTTAACTTGAATGCATGTCATTTATCTGCTCAAAACATGGCAAAAGTTATATCTAAAGGGTCGTCAGAGTTTCCTCACTCATCTTTGCACTGCATTGACCCGATCACTGACTATAAAGCTACTTGCACCCCCTTTCAGATAACCATCCTCGATTATTATTTAGCATGTCATTGAGCATATACAGCACACAAATTGTGTAATTAATCTGCATATATAGATAGTTAATGCAATATTTTTTGTGATTAATCACATTTCTTGCTCATTTTGTGTTAACATGCATTAAGTTATGCTTGTCTCAACTTTGTCAATGCAATTAAACTTTCAAATTAGGTCTTGCCTAAATAATATAATAAATATGAATAAAAAATAAACTTGCATTTAAATAATTACTTATTTTAAAATAGATTTTTCCCATTAAGATTAGAGTGGGACAACGTGGCGTTGTTGGGAGAGTTCCTGGTTCGATCCCCAGCTTCTACCAACGTCTGTTGTGTCCTTGAACAAGACACTTCACCCTTCCTCCTGATGGGTCGTGGTTAGCTCTCGTGTGTGTGTGTGTGTGTGTGTGTGTGTGTGTGTGTGTGTGTGTGTGTGTGTGTGTGTGTGTGTGTGTGTGTGTGTGTGTGTGTGTGTGTGTGTGTGTGTGTGTGTGTGTGTGTGTGTGTGTGTGTGTGTGTGTGTGTGTGTGTGTGTGTGTGTGTGTGTGCGTGTGAATGTGGAAATAGTGTCAAAGCACTTTGAGTACCTTGAAGGTAGAAAAGCGCTATACAAGTATAAACCATTTACCATTTACAACCGTCTCTGTGATTGGCCCATTATATCCGAGTGTCTTGATAGTTCATTACCTCTTTGTTACAATAAGTTGGAAAATGAGAGGGATGCAAATTTCAAGTCAACACTTTAAGCTTCAATTTAATGTAGAAATAACTATTAAAAATGTTTCGAAGATGAGCAATTCACAGTGGAGTAAAAAGTGACAACCATCCCGGTCTCTTCTACATCTAGGATCAGGATGGTGCAGATCAACGTATTACAGAGAAAAGTGTATTTGTAACGCTATAAAACGAATAATTTTGATTGTATGGTCAGGAGAAAACAAATGATTATCGTCACGGTCTCTGTTTGACTGTTTAATTAGTGCCGATAATAATAATAATGAGTTCTTCAGTGGATTGACTGAACTCGGTGGCCTCGTTCTCTCTGTGTTGTTGATTGATGGAGCTACAAATATGTCAGACATAATTATTCTACATTTTGAGCTGTCTCCAAATAGAATTTATTAGATTTGTCTTTGTCCTTGATTTTCAAACCTTTGGAGAGTAGAGTGATTTCTTTCCATCCCTCCTGTGTCTCTCTGGTGAATGGGGCAGCCTGATTGTGTCCGATTGTCCCATGGCTCCTCCTATTTAAAGAGTGTTAACTTTCTTGTGTGTTACACATGTAGGGGATGGTTGTACAATGGATGTTGGCCCCTACAATAATCCAATCCCATCATTCCATTCCGGCGAGACCATGAACCAAGAAATAGCTCATGACTCCTTTGATAAATTAAAAGTTGAAGCCATAAGTCACCAAGATCTAATTAAAAACGTTTTAAATTGTTGTAGAATGAGCATGGGTCTCACCTCATTTATTCTACATTTATTTTCTAGTATTATCATTTATGTAATTGGGAGTGCGTTCTGAGAAGCAGTCCATCAGTTAAGATACAGCAGATCTTGTTGGTATACAATATTGCTATTCAATTAGCGGCCCGGGGGCCAACTCAGGCCTGGGGATGACACCATACCAGCCAGGGCCGACACTCTAAGCCAGACCTGGGCAAATTAAGGCCCGGGGGCCACATGCGGCCCGTTGAGCTTTTCAATCTGGCCCGCCGGTCATTTCCAAATAATTTTTTTAGATCTCTAAGACGGAAAGTGTAGCTGCCATTATGATGTGCAGTGATTTTTTCTAATGACCGTAAGTCTTCCACTATACAAAGTATTTCAATGCTTGGAATCTGCGCTTATGGATGGTATACTAGTTACTATGGTCATCTAATTAGTTACTATGGTCATCTAATTAGTTACTATGGTAATCTAATGAGTTACTATGGTCATCGAATTAGTTACTATGGTCATCTAATTAGTTACTATGGTAATCTAACTAGTTACTATGGTAATCTACGTCACAGCAGCTCAGACGAGGCACCAAGCAGTGTGGGCGGGAAGGAGATTTTCACAACAAAGTTCTAAAGCTTAGTGATGTATAAAATAGAATATAATAGAATAGAAAGTACTTTATTGATCCCTGGGGGAAATTCAACAAATATCAGATGTATCAGATTTTAGGTGGGTTTATTTTGTACCCTTTCACTTGATTGTAAAATATGTCGATCGAAAGGGGGTGTGACGTTCATATGTTGTCAATATTCAGAGTTTTATTGTTCATAGAAAAATGTTAAATTCCATTAAGTTTTTTAAGGCGGTCTGTCATAACGTTTTTAGCATTCAATCGGACATTATTGTGAGGTTTTGTATTAGTGTTCCTAAAAATAGATATACCGGCCCCCAGACACATTTTTTTCTCTAAATTTGGCCCCCGAGTCAAAATAATTACCCAGGCCTGCTCTAAGCTATTGTTTAGTGGGGTGGCGGCACATAATTATGGCAACCGGTCACTACACGAGCTGATCATCACCGTGGTAGTCGTGTTCTGTTTGCTTGTTCTACTTTGACGGACTGACTATGGATGAAATTATACTATGTTTTTTTCTAAACTTCTACTCAGTGGAGAGTCGACATGTCCTTTTTAATAGTTTTAGGGTGGTGTAGCAACATTGCAACCGCATCCATTCAAAAGCCCATAGATATAATCGCTAATTTAGCATCACTTTAAACGCCGTCATTGTGACAGACATTTCTAAAATGACCATACTATTCAAGTTTATATTGCAGTCAAACCATTTCCCTAAATATATCATGTATAATGTCTAAAAAATATTTGTTTTTCGTATAGTTCGTACCTATTTATTGTGTTTTTTTGTTTTTTTTATGTTAATGCCAAAGGGGTATAGCATTTCCGAATAGGCTTCTGAATTGGTTTCATGGCGGTTAGAAATGTTTATTTTCCCCCTAGGACTTATTTTTTTTGCATTTCCATTTAAACTTTGGACATTATGGAATAAAAACACATGGCTATTAAATATATTGTATATTGTAGTTAACAATGGATTATTGTTCTTAATTAATACCTAAATCATAGGTGATTTTTTTAAATAGTAAACCCAAATCTTTACATAACTTATAAAATATTAATTATACATTATTTCTTAATATCTAATTATAAACATACGCAAACTGCATTTTTGTTGGTTGTGTCTCCTATGCACACATTCAGACTCCCATATCCAAATCTACTTCTGGTCGCCAAGTGTAATACAGTAAACCTTTGTTTATTGCTGTAATCACTGAAATCTAAAATATGGACTTGATAACCTCGTCTCTCAACACAATTGACAAGATATCCTCAACGAGAAGCTCAGGTTCGAGGTAACCTGCCTGTCCTGATAGAATATTTGCTGCTGGACACATGATGGACTCGTGGAAGAAACGGAGGGTTGTCTGTCTGGCGATTCTTTCCGTCGAAGACATTGAAGATGTCTATCTATTTGGAACTGTGTTAAAAGGTCATCTGCTGACTGGATAGAATGTTGCTTTGGTCTAACGACAAATATGGAAGACAATGGCAGCCGTTTAAGGAGCCCAGAGGTTGCCCGTTGGGATTGAAGGGTGGGTCACACCCAGTGAGACTATTGCTGCAACAGATGCTCTGAAATCCCTTTCTTTCTCCCTTCTTCATTTGTTCTTGGGATGTGTATGACTCTGTTGGGTGATGACCTCAAACTCCTACATAGCAACCAGCTGTGTTATTGTGATGTCACTCACAAGGCTGTAGCGACTTCCAGGCTTACGGACACACACAGACCTATGGACTACCACTGTAAAGATATGCACACCTACGCCCCGCTCATCCTATGTCTTTGATGGACAATGGAGCAGAGCCGCTGGTGGCTGCAGCTTCGGGCTGCAAGGACAAGCCACCCCTGTTGCAAGTCTCAAGTTTTTGGATGTGTAACATCGGGTCATATGTGCTTATGTTGCTTGAGGTTTTTTTTCTGGAATCCAATTGAGACACAATTTTGCAGAGAATGCTGATTCTCAAAATAAGATTAATAGTAAGGGGAGAAGTCCGCCCCTCTGCCCTCCTTAGTTTTCTGGAACTTCTTTAATAGCCCTAGTTTTCATACCTTATGCGTTCCCAAATGATAAAACAGTACATTTTTCAAAGCATCCAGTTAGGCTGATTGTTATTCATTAGTTCACACAGTTTGTTAGTTTTTGTCATGATCTGTGGTCTAGATCATGTTTTGTTTAGTTATGTTCTGTTAGTTTTTGACTTATTTAGTTCCCGTTTGCGCTTCCTTGTTTGTTTTGTCACCATGGCAACTCATTGTGTTCACCTGTCTCTGATTAGTGCTCGCCCACTCACCTGCTTCCCGAGCACTAATCAGAGACATTATTTAAGCTTGTCTTTGCTAGTCAGTCGGCCTGGCGTCATTGTTTGTGTCACGTTCTGACCAAGTAAGTTTTCTTTTTCCATGCCATAGCTTCTGGCTGAGTCTTAGCTTCACGTGTGTTAGGCACGCTCGTCTTTTTTGTTCTTTGCCTGTGTTTTTGGTAGTTGGGTGATTTATGTTAATGAACCAAATCCTACCTTTACGCCTTCGTCCGGAGCCGTCCTTTTTGCATCTTGGGAGAACAACCGTGCAGCAAGCTGCGACCTGATCGTGACAGTTTTAGTCTCAAAGATGTCTCACTGTAAATGTTTTTCATTTGAGCTAACAAGTGAGAACTTTTTTTTCCCACACTCAAACACATTGTGTTATTAATTTTGCAAAGATCTTGTGTTATTTTGCAAAACATGTCTGGATTTCTCTGGTCGCGTGCTTCTTTAAAACAGGCCCCACCACATCACGTTTTCACTGTGTGTCATTACCATCTGTTTTGTCTAACGTTCACCCTCCCTCCTTTCTCTGCCTCCGTATTCCAGGTCGCCCACTGCCTCCAACCTCTTCCTCCTCCTTGCTCCCTCCGTCCCTTCCGTCCTCCTCGTCCGCCCCACACCACCCATCCCCCGGCCCTTCTCCACCCATCAGGGAGTGTCAGGTGCCCCTCCTCGAGAAAAATTCAACCCATTCTCACCTGGAGACCCACCCGGAAGACTCATATTTGCTGCGGGCTCAGACGTCTTCCACGGGTAAGAAAACGACCCACTCATCCTTCCTTTCATTCATTTTATTAATACAGTACATCCATATCCATCATACTGTAGTCCTGCATTATTTCATTCTATGTCCATTGGCATTGCATTCATTTGGTGCCCTGTATTTTGTAGTTTTTAAAAGATGATAGATAAAATACAAATATCAATCAATCAATCAATCAATGTTTATTTATATAGCCCTAAATCACAAGTGTCTCAAAGGGCTGTACAAGCCACAACGACATCCTCGGTACAGAGCCCACATACGGGCAAGGAAAAACTCACCCCAGTGGGACGTCGGTGAATGACTATGAGAAACCTTGGAGAGGACCGCATATGTGGGTAACCCCCCCCCTCTAGGGGAGACCGAAAGCAACGGATGTCGAGTGGGTCTGACATAACATTGTGAAAGTCCAGTCCACAGTGGATCCAACACATCAGCGGGAGTCCAGTCCACAGCGGGGCCAACAGGAAACCATCCCGAGCGGAGACGGGTCAGCAGCGCAGAGATGTCCCCAACCGATGCACAGGCTAGTGGTCCACCCGGGGTCCCGGCTCTGGACAGCCAGCACTTCATCCATGGCCACCGGACCTATGCAACTCCCCCTCGCAAGGGACAGGGGAGAAGAGGAGAGAAGAAAAGAAACGGCAGATCAACTGGTCTAAAAAAGGGGGGGTCTATTTAAAGGCTAGATTATACAAATGAGTTTTAAGATGGGACTTAAATGCTTCTACTGAGGTAGCATCTCTAACTGTTACCGGGAGGGCATTCCAGAGTACTGGAGCCCGAATAGAAAACGCTCTATAGCCCGCAGACTTTTTTTTGGCTCTGGGAATCACTAATAAGCCGGAGTTCTTTGAACGCAGATTTCTTGTCGGGACATATGGTACAATACAATCGGCGAGATAGGCTGGAGCTAAACCGTGTAATATTTTATACGTAAGTAGTAAAACCTTAAAGTCGCATCTTAAGTGCACAGGAAGCCAGTGCAACTGAGCCAGTATAGGCGTAATATGATCAAACTTTCTTGTTTTTGTCAAAAGCCTTGCAGCCGCATTTTGTACCAACTGTAATCTTTTAATGCTAGACATAGGGAGGCCCGAAAATAATACGTTACAGTAATCGAGACGAGACGTAACGAACGCATGAATAATGATCTCAGCGTCGCTAGTGGACAAGATGGAACGAATTTTAGCGATATTACGGAGATGAAAGAAGGCCGTTTTAGTAACACTCTTAATGTGTGACTCAAACGAGAGAGTTGGGTCGAAGATAATACCCAGATTCTTTACCGAGTCTCCTTGTTTAATTGTTTGGTTGTCAAATGTTAAGGTGGTATTATTAAATAGATGTTGGTGTCTAGCAGGACCGATAATCAGCATTTCCGTTTTCTTAGCGTTGAGTTGCAAAAAGTTAGCGGACATCCATTGTTTAATTTCATTAAGACACGCCTCCAGCTGACTACAGTCCGGCGTGTTGGTCAGCTTTAGGGGCATGTAGAGTTGAGTGTCATCAGCATAACAGTGAAAGCTAACACCGTACTTGCGTATGATGTCACCCAGCGGCAGCATGTAAATACTAAAGAGTGCAGGGCCAAGAACCGAACCCTGGGGAACTCCGCACGTTACCTTGACATAGTCCGAGGTCACATTGTTATGGGAGACGCACTGCATCCTGTCAGTAAGATAAGAGTTAAACCAAGACAAGGCTAAGTCTGACATACCAATACGTGTTTTGATACGCTCTAATAAAATATTATGATCGACGGTATCGAAAGCGGCGCTAAGATCAAGAAGCAGCAACATAGATGACGCATCAGAATCCATCGTTAGCAATAGATCATTAGTCATTTTTGCGAGGGCTGTCTCCGTAGAGTGATTTGCCCTGAAACCGGATTGAAAAGGTTCACAGAGATTGTTAGTCACTAAGTGTTCATTTAGCTGCTGTGCAACAGTTTTTTCGAGAATTTTGGAAATAAACGGAAGGTGGGAGACCGGTCGGTAGTTTACCATGAGGTCAGGATCGAGGTTAGGTCTTTTGAGCAGAGGATGAATAACCGCTTTTTTGAATGCTAGGGGAACAGTGCCGGAGGAAAGTGATAAGTTTATAATATTTAACACTGATGGACCTAATAATACAAACAGTTCCTTGATAAGTTTCCCAGGAAGTGGGTCAAGTAAACATGTTGTTTGTTTTATCCCACTTACACGCTGTAATAATTCCTCTAATGTTATTTCATCAAAAATAGAGAGACTATTTTGGAGGGCAGTGTCCGTCGTATATACAGTCGTATTTGTGTTAATAGAGCCCAGTTGTAGCTGGGATGCGTTGTCTTTAATCTCCTTTCTAATGAGTTCAATTTTCTTATTAAAGAAATTCATAAAATCATCTGCCGAGTGGGTGGAGCTACTGGGAGGAGTCCCTTGTTGGGTTAGCGATGCTACTGTACTAAACAGAAATTTAGGATCGTTTTTGTTGAGGCGGATGAGATTTGAGTAGTATTTAGTTTTAGCTAAGGTAAGCATGCGTTTATAAGTTATTAAACTATCACTCCATGCTTGATGGAAAACCTCAAGTTTAGTCGCGCGCCATTTGCGTTCCAGTTTTCTACATGATAATTTCTGAGCTCTAATTTCTTCTGTAAACCATGGGGTGCGCCTTTTAGGGGCCCTTTTTTGCTTTAGCGGTGCTATACTATCAATAATTTCGCGCAAGGCATCGTCAAAGTTGTTAGTGAGTTTATCAATAGAGCCGACATAATTTGGGAATGGTGCTATTACCGAAGGCAGTAGGTCAGCAAGAGTCATCGTTGTGGCAGCATTAATGTTGCGGCCGCTATAGCAGTTATTATTATTATTAGCTTGTTGACAAAGAGTCAAAACTTCAAATTTTATAAGGTAATGATCGGACATTACTTTAGTATATGGAAGTATCATAACTTTGGAGGTGGTGACACCCCTGACAAGCACTAGATCTATTGTATTACCGTTGCGATGCGTGGGTTCATGTATTATTTGTGTAAGACCACAGCTATCAATTATGGTTTGGAGCGCCACGCACTGAGGGTCCGATGGGGTATTCATATGGATATTAAAGTCCCCCATTATGATTATATTGTCGGCGTGCGTCACTAGATCAGCAACGAACTCTGAGAATTCACTGATAAAGTCCGAATAGGGCCCAGCCACTGATAGTATTGGATGTTTTTTGTGAAAATGTATGTGATCGCCATTGCCGATCACAAACGCCAATCCCCTCTGGCTGATCCTGTATCTATTTTTAGCTAATAATAGGCCCGTTTCCACCGCAGGAACTTTTACAGGAACTTTCCCATTTACCCGGGTAAATAAAGTCCCCCCTATGTTTCCACCAAAAATGACCAAGGTATATTTAGTTCTTCAGGAATCTTTCGGAATTCTTGCCAGCTAGATGTGTCTTTAGGAAGTTTCCCGGAACCTTCTTGGGGGTCGGCTGTGCTGCCGAATGCTGATTGGTTGAACACAGTTTGGGGCATTCCTAAAACGTTTTTTTTTTCAAACACAAGACCGCCATTGCGGAGTATGCAAGGACGACTTGTTTATGTCTTTGTTCTTTTGTATATCTATTAAAACAAACTTGACAATAAAGAGAATATAGAATAAAAGAAACTTTGGACTTGCAGTAACTTTTGTGGGGCATGTGTGCTGAAGACTGTTGATCAGTGGAACTATCTTGCAGTGTTTTTTATTCAGCCATAGTCTTTCAACTATATGCAGTTTAATGTTGTTTACTATTTTTTATAAACTTCATATCGATACGCGAAGCAACGACAAGTGGACAGACTCTTTTAAACATATTTACAGAGGAGTATGAAGCCAGACTCAAAGCAACGACCTCAGCTGCTTACTACTCTGACTTCATTGGATAATTGTGAAATTAAAGGCCTACTGAAACCCACTACTACCGACCACGCAATCTGATAGTTTATATATCAATGATGAAATCTTAACATTGCAACACATGCCAATACGGCCGGGTTAACTTATAAAGTGCAATTTTAAATTTCCCGCTAAACTTCCGGTTGAAAACGTCTATATATGATGACGTATGCGTGTGATGTCACTAGTTAAACGGAAGTATTGGTACCCCATTGAATCCAATACAAAAAAGCTCTGTTTTAAACTCAAAATTCCACAGTATTCTGGACATCTGTGTTGGTGAATCTTTTGCAATTTGTTTAATGAACAATGAAGACTGCAAAAAAAGAAAGTTGTAGGTGGGATCGGTGTATTAGCGGCTGGCTGTAGCAACACAACCAGGAGGACTTTGACTTGGATAGCAGACGCGCTAGCCGACGCTAGCCGCTGACCGCACGGCTGATCGGGTGAAGTCCTTCGTCCTTCCGTCGATCGCTGGAACGCAGGTGAGCACGGGTGTTGATGAGCAAATGAGGGCTGGCTGGCGTAGGTGGAGCGCTAATGTTTTTATCATAGCTCTGTGAGGTCCCGTTGCTAAGTTAGCTTCATACCGTCATTAGCAACAGCATTGTTAAGCTTCGCCAAGCTGGGAATTATTAACCGTGTATTTACATGTCCATGGTTTAATAGTATTGTTGATCTTCTGTCTATCCTTCCAGTCAGGGATTTATTTATTTTGTTTCTATCTGCATTTGAGCCAGATGCTATCCTGTTAGCTCAGTGGCTAAAGAGCTTCGCCGATGTTTTGTCGTGGAGATAAAAGTCACTGTGAATGTCCATTTCGCATTCTCGACTCTCATTTTCAAGAGGATATAGTATCCAAGGTGGTTTAAAATACAAATCCGTGATCCACAATAGAAAAAGGAGAAAGTGTGGAATCCAATGAACCCTTGTACCTAAGTTACGGTCAGAGCGAAAAAAGATATGTCCTGCACTGCACTATAGTCCTTCACTCTCACTTTCCTCATCCACAAATCTTTCATCCTCGCTCAAATTAATGGGGTAATCGTCGCTTTCTCGGTCTGAATCTCTCTCGCTGCATTGTAAACAATGGAAAAATGTGAGGAGTCCTTCCTCCGGTGACGTCACGCTACTTCCGGTATAGGCAAGGCTTTTTTTTATCAGCGACCAAAAGTTGCGACCTTTATCGTCGTTGTTCTCTACTAAATAATTTCAGCAAAAATATGGCAATATCGCGAAATGATCAAGTATGACACATAGAATAGATCTGCTATCCCCGTTTAAATAAATAAAAATAATTTCAGTAGGCCTTTAAGGAGGCAGTACATCGATGGAACAAAGGTAAATGACATGAAATATTAATTATTTACTTTATTACATGTTGTAAAAGTAGTCAGTGTCACTCGATTTGTGTAGTTATTAGCCTCAACTCAAGTGAACAGAATGGTAATGCTAACAAGCTATTGTGTTTGTGTTGTCGGCGTGAGACAAACACTTACATTTAATATTTATATATTGTTATTTACAGCTGAAGTGGACCAAAAGGAATAGCCTGACCCTATAAATGTATCATTTTACTGAGAGGACGACTTTCCAACTGTTTGTTCATTGAGGACAAAAGCCTGACTTTTTATGAACAGTTTGGTAAACTCTACTTTTTAAATCATATCGTTTTGTATATTATTGCTTTGTATTTCACTTACTTACTTTTTATAAAACGGTCTGTGGCCTAATATTGTCCGTTTATTTACATGGTGTCATTGTAGAAATATACTAAAACTCTCCTCCATACGTCATCAGCCTGACTTGTATAAACTACCCTGAACTGCGAAATGCGGTGGAAACACAAACCACACATCACTCTAGGACAAGGCTAAACATGTTACACACTGAAAGCTACCCACTATGCTATCTTGAAACAATGGTTATGGTTATGGTGTTAGTTTATTTCAAACATGCAAACAATTATAATATGATACATAACCTATTTCAGGTTTCTCATTATAGCATGTCCGCAAACGTGCTCAGCAAAAGTTAGGTATTGTTAAATGGAACCACGTTGCAGCAGAAAGTAAGCAGTTATTAACAGGAAATTAATGTTGGTGTGTCAGCATTGCCACAGTCAGTACACGACAGGAGCATGGATCAATCCATAAATTGGTGGTGTCGATATCAAGGGTACTCTCAGCATACTGTATAATTTAATCTAGAGTGATGAGGTTGATATTTGTATTTCCTCAAAATCATTTAGTTGCTGTTTTTTGTTACTGTTTACAATTTCAGGGAATAAATCCCTTGACACAGGAGGACTTGCAAAAACCAAAAGATTTAACATGGGTTTTTAACATGTAAAGCGACTTTGAGTACTTAGAAAAGCGCTATATAAATCCCAGGTATTATTATTATTATTATTATTATTTAAATCAGTCGTAAATAGTAGTTTTTACTTTGCTTTAATCATTGTGTACAATTAGCTCTGTTTTGCCCAAACAATTTTAATATCATACATGAGAATAAGGAACTAGTTTAAATATTGTTTTGATATCATTAAACTGTCCATATCACTCTCCATAAATGAGTTGAAAATTGTACATTTAAAATTTTTTGTGATCGGTATTGGTGTCAGCTGATCTCACTCATACAATCGATCTGACTCATAAAATCTTGATCAAAACATCATATAGACTTTGTTCTGAATAAAACATTAACATTTAAAGGCTTTCCTTGGTTTTATGTAAACTGTAATTCATGTCATAATGTGAAACCTAAAATCCATTTTTATTCTATTTAATTGGCATAAATTAAACACAAATTTTACTTAAGAATTGAATAATACACACAAGTTAGATAACTGTATGTTTTAGTTCACTGGTGTCCAACTCAAGGCCCGGGGGCCAAATCTGGCCCGCCACATTATTTCACGTGGCCCGTGAAAGCCTGGAAATAAAATGCATTAATAAAATGCTTAATCTTTTCTTACAACATTTTTTTTTCTCTCTTTTGACGTTAAAAATCATGGACTGCATGCAATTGTATATATTATAAAATTCAATATTATCAAAATCAAATATTTGTTGTAAAATAAAGATAAATACTGTACTTAAATGTCTGTTTGACTTATGATTTCAAAACAAATTATCAATCAAATTGTAGACTGTAAAATTGACAATAGATTTTAAGGTTTAATTCCGCCGACTGAGTTTTATTTACCGTAAAATCAACTTTTGTACTAGTTTTTTTCCATATACAGTAAGACACTAAAACATTAAAAAACAAACAAAAAAACATTAAAACAAGATTTTACGGTAAAAAAAAATCAAAAAACTGGCAGCTCTGTTGCTTGAATTTTACCGCAAAAAAAAAAGTGGTATTGTTTCTCCATTCCAATCCATTCAATTTGTTTGTATGCTATAAAAAAAACACTGCTTTTACTGTAAAATTCTGGTGACTGAGCTGCCAGTTTTTAAAGTAAAATGTAATTTTTTTTCGCAGCTTATGTAAAAATGTAAATAATGTATTATATACATACATGCATATTCATATATTACTCATTGTTAAAAGCAGCCCTCCGAAGGCAACCATAACTGCAATGTGGCCCCCAATGAAAATTAGTTTGACACCCCTGTTTTAGTTAAAGGAAGTTGATGGCAATTTACTTTTGCATTTGCAAAAACAAGTCAATGTGTCTATTTTTTTTTACTGTACATTTTTTGACAACCAAAGCGTAATAAAATGCTGAAAATATGTAATTGTTAAAAGAAGCTGCATGAATCAGTAGAATATAGAGTTCAAATTCACATGTTTCTATTACTTCTGGAAAGTTGTGATCCAAGTTGAGGAAACTTGCAACTACAGTTTGCCGCCGCAGCTTGCGTGGATTTTACAGCACATAAGATCAATAATCCTTTCACAAAATGAAATATAGAATGAAAACTGGCTGAATATAACAAAAGAAGAAGTTTGTATCCCAATTCTGAGCTTTCTTAACCCATATGGAAACTCTCTCGTGGCTCTTTTACTGGCCCGGTGAAATCTTGCAGCCATTTATTTCCCTCATAAGCGCTTATGCATCTTCAATGACGTGTCTTTGCACTCACGTTCGTTTCAGCAATTAGTTACTTTGGGCCAACTTTTTGTATTTCTGTCCTCCTTTGTCTCTCCATCTCTCTCCTCTGCACCTCTGCACTTGTAATCAGCAGATATATTTAGCGGAGGCCTGATGGGAGGGAGAGGGAAAAGTCCTAATGTGATTTTTGGTGGAATACAATCTATTGTTAATGGCGTTAGGCTCTCCTTTGATCCAGTATAAATCTTCATTAGGGAAGGCCCGGGTCCCAGGTTCAAGAAGAACGTGATTAGGAGGCTTTTAAAATGACGTTACATCAGCCTTCTAATTGGTTTACTGTTTGCTGGGGCAACATCAATCATTAGCCCAGTAACCGCACAGCAAATAAATTCACTCTGCCACTGACACCCTAATGGCAGACTCTGGCAAAGAGGGAAAGTGAGGCTCACAGGCACACTCTCTCAATCTCTCGCTCTTGTTCGCATACCTCCTTCAAATCTCGGCTGAGCGTGTACACACAGAGGTGGCGGGCAAGAGCGACAAACTTATCAAGTTGCGTAATGAGACACCTTCAATGAGTGATGATAATAAAGCTACAGGAGTCAAAAAAACATTGTTAAAAGGTTATTGTGTTTCAAAAACAGGATTATGAAGGTGACAGTGATATATTTGGAATGAGGAGGGTAATATTAAAACATTTCCTCACCAAAGCTGACCCTTTAAAGGCCTACTGAAATGAAATGTTTTTATTTAAACGGGAATAGCAGATCCATTCTATGTGTCATACTTGATCATTTCGTGATATTGCCATATTTTTGCTGAAAGGATTTAGTAGAGAAAATCGACGATAAAGTTCGCAACTTTTGCTCGCTGATAAAAAAAGCCTTGCCTGTACCGGAAGTAGCGTGACGTCACAAGCGGTAGTGCTGCTCACAATTCCCCGTTGTTTACAATGGAGCGAGAGAGATTCGGACCGAGAAAGTGACGATTACCCCATTAATTTGAGCGAGGATGAACGATTCGTAGATGAGGAACGTTACAGTGAAGGACTTGAGAGGCAGTGATGGACGTATCTTTTTTCGCTCTGACCGTAACTTAGGTACAAGCTGGCTCATTGGATTCCACACTCTCTCCTTTTTCTATTGTGTATCACAGATTTGTATTTTAAACCATCTCAGATACTATATCCTCTTGAAAATGAGAGTCGAGAACGCGAAATGGACATTCACAGTGACTGAACATGTAAATACACGATTAATAATTCAGCTTTGCGAAGCTAAAAAAATAGAAGCTAACCTAGCTACGTAGCCAACGTGATAGCAGCAGTCTCAAATGCAGATAGAAACTACATTTAAAAAAAAACCTGACTGGATGGATAGACCGAAGATCAATAATACTATTAAACCATGAACATGTAAATACACGATTAATAATATTCCGCTTGGCGAAGCTAAAAAAACAGAAGCTAACCTAGCTGCGTAGCCAACGCGATAGCGTCAGTCTCAAATGCAGATAGAAACTAAATTTTTTTAAAAACTGACTGGATGGATAGACAGAAGATCAATAATACTATTAAACCATGAACATGTAAATACACGATTAATAATATTCCGCTTGGCGAAGCTAAAAAAACAGAAGCTAACCTAGCTGCGTAGCCAACGCGATAGCGTCAGTCTCAAATGCAGATAGAAACTAAATTTAAAAAAACCCTGACTGGATGGATAGACAGAAGATCAATAATACTATTAAACCATGAACATGTAAATACACGATTAATAATATTCCGCTTGGCGAAGCTAAAAAAACAGAAGCTAACCTAGCTGCGTAGCCAACGCGATAGCATAGCAGTCTCAAATGCAGATAGAAACTAAATTTAAAAAAAACCTAACTGGATGGATAGACAGAAGATCAATAATACTATTAAACCATGAACATGTAAATACACGATTAATAATATTCCGCTTGGCGAAGCTAAAAAAACAGAAGCTAACCTAGCTGCATAGCTAACTTAGATGCGGCGGCGGGTGTTGTACGCTTTTGACGACACCCCGGCCGCCATCAGAGTCGGCAAGAAACATATATTTCCCCAAAGTTACGTACATCACATGCACATATCGACACGCACGTAAGGGCAATCGATCAAATGTTTGGAAGTCAAAGCTAGACTCACCGTAGTGCGTCTGTTATCCTGCTCAAAACACAACACAACTTCCTGGTGTTGGTGTTGCTGTAGTCCGCCGCTCCACCGGCTCCAACTTTCTTATTTGCAGTCTCCATTGTCCATTAAACAAATTGCTCAATCGCTTTATTAACAAGCGGTAACTGGTTGTAGTTAAAAAAGTAATGCACACACATACACGAGCTGCTGTTAGCCAAAAGTCACGCTCACACACACTCAAGTTCTCCGCCAACTCACTCGCGCATGCGCGTTCCCCAAACCCTTAAAGACACAGTACACTAATGCAAATATCACAGATATTACAGTATTGTACTTAGCCGCTAAGACACCGATCGATCCCACCTACAACGTTCTTCTTTGCAGTCTCCATTGTTCATTAAACAAATTGCAAAAGATTCACCAACACAGATGTCCAGAATACTGTGGAATCTTGTTGAAGAAAACAAGAGGCTTTTCTATCGGGTCCGATGGGGTCCAACCACTTCCGTTGCTTTTGTGACGTCACGTGCATAAATCATATCCAAAGGAGTTTTTCAACCGGAAGTGTGGCGGGAATTTTAAAATTGCACTTTATAAGTTAACCCGGCCGTATTGGCATGTGTTGCAATGTTAAGATTTCATCATTGATATATAAACTATCTTTGTTGGTTGGTAGTAGTGGGTTTCAGTAGGCCTTTAATATATATATTTTTTTTCGAATAGTAATTTTTTCAGTTAGTCGACCAGGCTGTGATTATGTTTTTAGTCGATTAGTCAGCGATTATTATTATTATTATTTTTTTTTTTTTTTGGAAATATATTTTGTTGAATTTTACAGTTAAAATCACATTTGACAATCATACTTTACTCACTCGGACCCTTCGTACATGCACACATCCACACTCACATGCACGCTGGAGGAGAGAGGTGCACTTGGGCTTTAACAACTCAAGGTATAGACATTATTAGAAAAAGTACCCAGATATTGTAGATATCCATCCGTCCTGCACTGGCTCAGGATCAGCAGACGATCCAGACCGCAGTGAGATGGATGAATATTCCTCGGCATCAAGGAAGTGATCACTAGATCACCTCTCGGGGACCTCTCCGCCGTTCACACTTAAAAAAGAAGAAGAAAGTTACATTTTCATGGCTTGATCAGATGCAAAAAGTAAATACATTTAAAAAAAAAAAAAAACTTTTTTTTTTTGGGATTAGTCAACTAGTCAATGATTCTTTTTTTTTCAATTAGTCAGCGATGATTTTTTCAATTAGTCGACAAGTTTTAACGATTATTGCTTATGATCTGCTGTGCATGTTTAAAGTGTAACGTTGAGTCTGCCACTTAATTTCAACTCTGTTTTAAAACCTATTCTAGTAAATTCAATTTTACCAAAACAAAATGAAAGCATTTTACCGTATTTTTCCAACTATAAATCGCAGTTTTTTTCATAGTTTGGCCAGGGGTGCAACTTATACTCAGGAGCGACTTATGTGTGAAATTATTAACACATTACCGTAAAATATCAAATAATATTATTTAGCTCATTCACGTAAGAGACTAGACGTATAAGATTTCATGGGATTTAGCGATTAGGAGTGACAGATTGTTTGGTAAACGTATAGCATGTTCTATATGTTATAGTTATTTGAATGACTCTTACCATAATATGTTACGTTAACATACCAGGCACGTTCTCAGTTGATTATTTATGCCTCATATAACATACACTTATTCAGCCTGTTGTTCACTATTCTTTATTTATTTTAAATTGCCTTTCAAATGTCTATTCTTGGTGTTGGGTTTTATCAAATACATTTCCCCAAAAAATGCGACTTATACTCCAGTGCGACTTATATATGTTTTTTTCCTTCTTTATTATGCATTTTCGACAGGTGCGATTTATACTCCGGAGCGACTTATACGCCGAAAAATACGGTACTATATCCCACAAATTGTATAACCACAGTGAAAAATAAATAAACAGACAGTGAAAGCTGTCCTGTCAACATGAGATTCAGTGTTAAGAGCTATTTCTATTCAGTACTGTTAGGGTTATCTATAGAGCTGCAACTAACAATTATTTCAATAGTCGACGAGAAAACAATTATTTTTTCGATTAGTCGACTAGTCAAACGAGTATTTATAATACTCTGCTCTACTCTACACGTTGGAGTTTGACGTTGAGTCCATGACTGGATTTTAGTTTTAGAACCTATTATAGTAATTCAATTGTAAAAAAATAAAAAAAATAAAAAAAAATATATATATATATATATATATATATATATATATATATATATATATATATATATATATATATATATATATATATATATATATATATATATATATATATATATATATATATACATATATATACACATGTATATATATATATATATATATATATATATATATATATATATATATATATATATATACATATATATATACATATATATACATGTATATATATATATATATATATATATACATATATATATATATATATATATATATATATATATATATATATATATATATATATATATATATATATATATTTTTTTTTTTTTTTTTTTTTTTTAATTATTTTTTTTTTTTTTTTTTTTTTTACAATCCTGAGGATTGAGGAAAACCCTCATGAAACAGGCCTGTAGAGATGAAATAGTCTTGTGATTTTTTTTCCCACACATACATATATATATATATATATATATATATATATATATATATATATATATATATATATATATATATATATATACTGTATTATGGTTGTACGGTATACCGGTATTAGTATAGTACCGCGATACTAATTAATCATATTCTGTACTATACCGCCTCTAAAAAGTACCGGTCCCCCACCCGTCGTGTCATGCAGAACGCCCTCAGGAAGAGGTGCTTTAAGACATGACTAACTAGCTAGCGGCTAAAGTCTGTCCGCAGTCAGCAGTGTTGTAAATACTTCAATATCACTAATACTTGTCTCCATGGAGACAAATCAAGTACGATTATTTCAAGTATCAACCCTGTAGGACGCGTAATAGCTCTACATGCTTCACTTCGCACTGCAGCACATCAGAGCCATGATAATGGCTGAGTAGAACCTTTTCTATGGTTGATAAAGTCAACACAATTCATTATGTCCAAACATTAACCATTAAAGCAACCATATTAACTTTAAACATACTGATCAAATGTGAATGAAGGCCATACTTAATCAACAGCCATACATGTCACACTAAGGGGTGGCCGTATGAACAACGCCAACACTGTCATAAACATGTGTCATATAGTGAAACCACACTAAACAACAATGACAAACACATTTTGGGAGAATATTTGCACCGTAACACAACATAAACACTACAGAACAAATTCCCAGAATTCCCTGCAGCACCAACTCTTCTGGGACGCTAAAATATAAACAAACGCCATTGGTGGATCTACACCTAACATCCACTGTGACGATACTAAGTACTGGAGCATATCTAGTCGATACTACTATGATTACATCAATATTTTTTGGCATCACAAAATCTTATTTATTTTTTAAAGAATGTATATTATGTTTATAAACTCAGGAAATATGTCCCTGGACACATGAGGACTTTGAATATGACCAATGTATAATCCTGTAAGGACTTTGTATTGGATTGATACCCAAATTTGTGGTATCATCCAAAACAAACAACAGAAGAATAAGTGATTATTACATTTTAACAGAAGTGTAGATAGAACATGTTGAAACAGAAAATAAGCAGATATTAACAGTAAATAAACAAGTAGATTAATAATTAATTTCATACCACTTGTCCTTAATAATTCTGAGAAAATAATAGAATGGAAAATGACACAATATGTTACTGCATATGTCAGCAGCTTAATTTGGAGCCTTTATTTGTTCACTTACAACTAAAAGACAAGTTGTCTAGTATGTTCACTATTTTATTTAAAGACAAACATGCAATCACAAACATATGTTTAATGTACCGTAAGATTTTTTTTGTTAAAATAAAGCCAATAATGCAATTTTTTGTGGTCCCCTTTATTTAGAAAAGTACTGAAAAATTTTGGTATCGGGACAACACTATACTGTATATATATATATATATATATATATATATATATATATATATATATATATATATATATATATATATATATATATATATATATACAGTACAGGCCAAAAGTTTGGACACACCTTCTCATTCAATGCGTTTTCTTTATTTTCATGACTATTTACATTGCAGATTGTCATTGAAGGCATCAAAACTATGAATGAACAAAAAAAGATGACACAACTGAAAACCTGATTTATATTCTAGTTTCTTCAAAATAGCCACCCTTTGCTCTGATTACTGCCTTGCACACTCTTGGCATTCTCTCGATGAGCTTCAAGAGGTAGTCACCTGAAATGGTTTTCACTTCACAGGTCTCATAGTTTTGATGCCTTCAGAGACAATCTACAAGGTAAATAGTCATGAAAATAAAGAAAACGCATTGAAATAAGAAGGTGTGTCAAAACTTTTGGCCTGCTCTGTACATATACTCATACATTACTAGATTATGATTAGAAACAAATGGTTTTACTTTATTCCACAAAATATATAACCTTATATATTTACTCTTTGTTTTTTGCCTCACCTGCCTACCCTGACTTGCACATCCGTATATTCCACAAATTATAAACCCACAGAGAAAAATAGATCAACAGACTTCAGTTCAGTTAAGTTCAGTTTCAGTTTATTTCGAACATGCATACAATACAATTTAATGCATCACATATTTCCAGTTGCACCTTAAGTGCAATATGTCCTATAAACATGACTTTTAGAGCAACAATTATTTGTAGCCACTGCAGCAGACCTGGGCAAATGAAGGCCCGGGGGCCGTATGCGGCCCGTTAAGCTTTTCAATCTGGCCCGCTGGACATTCCCAAATATTTTTTTTAGATCTTTAAAATGGAAACTGTAGCAGCCATTATGATGTGCAGTGATGTTTTCAAATGACGGTAAGTCTTGAACTATACAAAGTATTTCAATGGTTGGAATCTGCGCTTTTGCATGATATACTAGTTACTATGGCAATCTAATTAGTTACTATGATAATCTAATTAGTTACTATGGTAATCTAAGTCACAGCAGCTCAGACGAGGCACCAAGCAGTGTGGGTGGGGAGCGTTTCCACAGAGTGATTCCACGGCGGCCAGCCTGAAATGCGGGTGTCAGGGACAGACGTGGAAAGAGATTTTTACAACAAATTTCTAGAGCTTAGTGATATATCAGATATATCAGATTGTAGGTGGGGTTTTTTTTTACCCTTCGTGTTCATATTTTACTGTGTTTGTTGCATTTTTGTTGCGTTTCGCTTGATTGTAAAACCTGTCGATCGAGAGGCGGTGTGACGTTACATGTCGTCAATATTCAGTGTTTTATCGTTCATAGTTGATATTGTAAATTCTACATTCTTTTTTTTTAATTTTTTATTATTTTTTAATTTTTTATTTTAAACAACATTAAAAAAAGACACAAAATACACTTACCATTAGTGCATCAACCCAAGAAAACCCTCCCTCCCCCATTCACACTCATCCACACTCATTTACACAAAAGGGGCTGTCTCTTTCTGTTATTAAAAAACTTCTGGTTCCTACAATATAGAATAATACAGTCTGCAAGGGATACAGTCTTTAGAGCACACATGATTGTGTGTGGTGCTGGTCCACTAACATTTTCATTAATTACTATTTTTTATGTAATTGTTTTTATATTGCTTTACTTTCAAACAAAACAAACAAATGACCTTAACTTCACCAGACTGGGTTGTCAATGAAATCAGATCGTTCAAAAGGCTTCTTAAAACCAGGTCCTGTTCAGATTACGTCCAGATCGGGCTCAGCAACACACACCTTCACCCATGTACACCAAAAACCAGGGAACACAACAGGTTGCATACAATCCACAAACAAAAATACATTTTCAAATTAAGCACCCATGTACAGTCCAGATCACATCCGAGTCGAACTCAGCAACACACACCTTCATTTATGTACACTTAAAATAGGGAATACAACAACAGATTGCATATCATATATAAACAAAATTACATTTTCAAAATAAGCCTTTGAGGACTTCCCATCTTTTTTATGTTTTTTGGCATCATTATCATTTTCAACCATATAATTTTCTAAAGTTAAAAAATACTGAATAAATGTTTTAAAGAAAGAAATACTAAGTGAATATCTGTTTTTGGCCTTAAAAATAAACATTTTACCGAGTACTATAATTAAATTGACTAATCATGACTGTCAATGAACTCTCCTAATATAACAGAAACCACATCCAGCTTCATAAACAAACCAATCTTTAAACAATTTTTTTCAACTTCCACCCAAAACGAAGACACTCTTTACTTTCATGTACATTCTAAGTGTCTTGTTTAGTAAAAAAAATGTTTAATTCCATTCCGTTTTTTAAGGCGGTCTGTCATAACGTTTTTAGCATTCAGACATTATGGTGAGGTTTTGTATTAGTGTTCCTAAAAATAGATATACCGGCCCCCAGACACCTTTTTTTCTCTAAATGTGGCCCCCCGAAGCAAAATAATTGCCCAGGCCTGCACTACAGGGTTATTTAGCTGCATTGATATACCCAAAAGAACAGAAATGTAAACATTTGTATTCTTGGCGGTCTATCAATTAAAAATGTACTAAGAGAATAGTCGACAATAACAAATCTTTGTCAATTAATTTTTATATTCAACGTTGTTATGTCGTCTAATCCGTGCAGCTCTGATCTACACCACCTGTGTTTAGAATCTGGCACTTCTCAAAAACCCTTTTTTTTTTGTGGGAGTACAAGTAAATGGCGGCAATTAAATAGAGCAGTCTTGAACTTGAGTTTGTTTGGACAAATGCACGTCTGCATGCATATGGGAGTGTGTCTGTGAGCACACTGCATCCGAGTGTGTGTGCTCAGTGTGGTCATGTAGAGTGAACACTGGGAAGGAAATGACTTTGACCAAGCCAAGCAGAAACTGACCTCAGCAAGATAATCCTGGCGGAAGCTGCATGCTGTTTATGTGTACGGGGGTACGTGTGTGTGTGTGTGTGTGTGTGTGTGTGTGTGTGTGTGTGTGTGTGTGTGTGTGTGTGTGTGTGTGTGTGTGTGTGTGTGTGTGTGTGTGTGTGTGTGTGTGTGTGTGTGTGTGTGTGTGTGTGTGTGTGTGTGTGTGTGTGTGTGTGTGTGTGTGTGTGTGTGTGTGTGTGTGTGTGTGTACGTGCGCCTGCAAAGTTGTCCACCATTACCAAAGCTAACAGGTGGACAGACATGACTTGTGTTCTTAGTCAAGCATAACAGCAGAATGGAAGGGAAAGCTGTTGCCAAGGATTGGTTGGGAATTGGGCTTGCAAATGTTTATATGGGAATAATATCTGGCTCAGAGCACCTGTCTGGGAACATTTCCCCAGAACACCAGGAGAGCTGAGACGGCCAAACGGAGCATAGCAGATCACTCCTGGAAAGAGCGAACGTTAGCGCTGTCTCTTGCCATTCATTATGCATGGGGGGAAGCTAAGATATTTTTAGCCCTAAAGTGGCTAGCTGCTGCCAGGGAAGCCACCTCAAGTCACTGCTAATGCGATAAATGTTTGATGGCTTTGTTAAAACAAATCTACAGAAACAAAGGAAGAACAAAGACGCATTCTTTTCTTTTACTGCAAGGATGTTGTCTGTCCTTATTGTGATTATGTCGGGGGGGGGGGGATGTGTAAAAACGTGAGAGCATTTGCATGCAAATCCATGTGAGTTTGGTTGAATTCCACACAAGTATATGTGCACTTAGTTTGTCTTTGGCTAAACATGATGACTCTTCTCTATTGGATTATTGCCTCCTAATTAGACAGATATGACTAGCCAAGGCAGAGGCTGTGTGTGAGTCTTAACGTGTGCAGGTGTGCATGATGCACAGTGAAACCTCTACATTCCGACACAATACGTCATTTCTCACACACGAGTTGACAGCTGATTCGTTCAAATTTTGGTATGTTTTTTTTTGCCCCATAGAAAATAAATACAAGATCCAAAAATAGTCAACTATATGAAACCTTCATTACCTTACAGGCCATGTGTTCATTGACATTTTAATATTAACTTTCAATTAATGCTGTCAAAACTATATATTTTTTTAAAATCTGATTAACCACACTTTTGAATTTTGATTCAATCAGTCAATCAATCAAAGTTTATTTATATAGCCCTAAATCACAAGTGTCTGAAAGGGCTGCACAAACCACAACGACATCCTCGGCTCAGATCCCACATCAGGGCAAGGAAAAACTCAACCAAATGGGCTACAATGAGAAACCTTGGAGGGGACCGTAGATCAGTGGTTCTCAACCTTTTTTC